>NW_023276806.1:148624810-148936843 GCF_003668045.3 Cricetulus griseus | reverse complement strand
GAAAGATTGCTTAACCATAAAGAATTCTTAAAATAAGATTGCTGGGTTAGTTACTTCAAAATAAATACCCAGCAAGCAATTTAAGGAATGAAGTCTTTACTTTGGGGTACAGTTCAAAGACACAATTGAGTTAAGGACATTTACATCTAAGGTTTTTACTGGGAGATTTTCCTGGCTGTGTTTTTGGTGGCTTGGGTTATTGCTTCTTCTTTTTTTTATCTCCTATTATCATTAGGGCATTAATGGTTCACTGATGAAATCTTTCCAAGCTCTCCTTTGTTCATCTATACATCTTAAAATTTCTTTTTTTCACCTGACTGCCTTTCTTCAATAGAGTATTCCTTCTGTTATCTTTTGTAATTTTGCCTTGCTAGTCATGCACATGTTTGTTTTGAAATGTCTTTATTTCTCTCTCAGAATTTTAACAGATAACTTTGTTGCATATCATAATCTTGTTTGATAGTTCAGGGCTTGGAATATATTGTTCCATATTTTTCTGGCTACTATTTTGGTGTGTTTGTGAATAAATTAGCATTTTTTCCTCATAGCTTTCCACATAGTTGCTTTGTAGCTTTGCATGTATCTTAAGTATTAACAGGTTGTGGAGAGTAACAGGGAATCTTTGTCTAAAGATACCAGGTTTTGTGTCCTGTTCAATAAATAACAGCACCATTAGAGAGAAAGATGGAAAACAGAGAGGAGTGGATATCAGTTTGGGCTTATTCTTGGTTGGTTTCAATGACCCCAATAGGTAGTGGATTTTTTGTTGTTGCTGTTGATGGTTTGTTTTGTTTGTTTGTTTGTGACACCACCATAACAGTGCCCAATAATGAAACAATTCAATAAAAGTTAGATAAAAACTAAAAACATTAAAAAGGGCTGACAGAATTACTTGGTTCTGTGGCCAACCCTAATGTTCTACATTTAGTCCCTGAAATCCACATGGAAGAAGGAAAGACACACCTCCCAAAAGTTGTCTTCTGATCTCCAAATGTATGGAACATGCACTCTTCCAAAAAGAAGTATTTTAAGGCAAAAATTCAACTAAAGGTTTACTAGAAAAGAAAAACTGAAGCATAAGGGTAAAAAAAAAATTGTTTGAGAGAAACTGATGATGATGGTGATGATGATGACGACAATGATTATAATTGTTAGGGTACCTTCATCCTTTTTCTCCAAATCTACTAGCTGCCAATTTCATGCACAGTACAGGGGATTGGACATCAGTTGGACTTGTAGATTTTTTTCACTTTCCTATGTTTTATTCTGGTGTTGCACCTATACTGGACAAGCAACTGTTGTCTGCCAGAACTGACTATACTGTTGTGGCTTTCCTACTTTTCATGCTAGAAGCGTTACTGGGCAAAATTAACTTTGAGTATATTGTAGCACAAATAATAGAAACCCAGAGACAAATATTGGGGTTCAAGCTGAAGATCAGAAAAGCAAAGCAGCCGAGATAACAGAGTTCTTACTTCTACCGAGGCTGGGGGAGGGATCCTGTCCTCAACATTGCTGGAGACTAACTGCCAAAGACTGAATATTGAATGCCCTGTTCCTAACTTATACAACTCTCTGCTCTGGATTAAAGGAGTTAGCTGTTATTCTTTTGGAGTGATTCAATTTTGTGTAGCCCTAGGTGGTCTTGAACTCACAGAGATCCATTTGCCCCTGTCCCCTGAGTCCTGGGATTAAAGGGGTGTGCCACTACTCCACAGCTTCTATGGCTGTGGCTAGCTTTACAGTCTCATCTCCAGTGATGTTATTAGACTATATCCAATGTATCAGCATAGTATGTAGTAGGGAAGAGTCTCTTACTCTGTTAAGCACCAAGATCATCATCTCAGGATTGGCTCATGTCATGTGCTCGCTAGCTATATGATGTCAGCAATATGGGAAGTAACAGTAACACAGTATCTTTTCAAGTGGAGGGTGTGTCCTCATCCTGATGGGGGAAGTGCTTCTGTGTATGTGTTTGTCTTATTGGATGGTAAATAAAGTACTGTTTGGCCAATGAGGCAGCAAGTTAGGCGGGACTAGGAGTCAAGAAGGATTCGGGGAAATGTAGTAAAGAAATGGTGATTCGCAGGAAATGGCATGGCAGGGAGACTCATATATAAACAAGGGCAAGAAGGAAGTGGGCCCCTTCTCTCTTCCTCCTGGTTTCTGCTCTGGCGTTGCCATATGATCCACCAGCAAGAGAGACTGCCAGCAGAAGGCATCCTCTATGAGTCTTATAAAATATATGGATTTATGATAATTAAGACTGAGCTAGCAGATGAGAAATCCTAGTCATTGGCCAAGCAGCATTTGTACCTAATATAAGTCTTTGCATATTATTTGGGGCCCTAACTCAGCGGGCAGAACTTGGGTGGCTGGCGGAAAGCGCCCATGTGGCAGTAGGGCTCGGGTGCCCTATTTATCATAACATCATCCATTTAAGATACTCTGAGTATTAATCTGCTCAAGAGATGCACTTCAGAATTCTCAGGCTTCACTGTGGTCAAGGGCTGATAGACAGATATGCAGATAGGAGGATCCAGAGTTTGAACCTCTGCTCATCTCATACTAGGAACTATCCAATCAGAGCTAGCCTGTCAGCTTCTGGATAGAAGCCTCTTGTATCCTACTCAGCTTCTTATGTCTGGCCCCGAGGCTCTGGAAAACCATTACCATGGGTGGATATGGTCTCCTTATATTTGTTCCAATTTTAGATTGCTTATCTTCTGCAGACCAATTCCATTGACTAAATTTAGTTTATTCCTGAAGAATGATTACTGAATTTAGTTCTACCAAGAGTCTCAAGGAATTACTAGCCTGAAGGCACTATCATTTCACATTAATTTCTAAGCTTTAAAGATTTGGACCAAGCAAGACATGAGGATTTAAATTCTAAATATGACTAGGACTAAGTGTCTGGTCACAGATTTTTGTCAGAGATCATTTCTTCCTCTATCGGATTGACAGAATATCAAGAATAAATTGTGGCCTTTTACTTCTCTTTTCTAGGGAATAGGAGGATGTTGACAGTTCAGCACTTTTCACAATTATGCCCACTTTGAGAGTCCTAGTTTTATAGGAATTGGGGGGATGGTGAAGGTGTTTTAGGCAGTTAGTGCATATGGCTCTTTGTCAGAGTAACTGTACATTGTATCCAGGAACAGCACAGTATTTGCTTTTCTGGTTTTTACTCTATTTCACAATATTTTGTTTTCTTCTGACATTCTGTGTATTTTAAAACCATTTTTTGTATTTATTCTGTGTGATTGGAGATTTTAGAACTTGAGGATTTAGGTTTTTCTGGTTCTCCATATTGTAAGAAATGCATCTATATTAACAGCAATACCTAGTAGGTTAAAGAAGCAGTTGGCTCTGCTATGGTGATGCTAAGGGAGCACTGTGATCTCACAGCACATTTTCCACACCATGTCCGTGTAATTCTTTCTAAGTCACAAATCCAATTACAACATGGCAAAAAGCTGGTAAGTGATTTCTCATGCTCCTGGGCTAAATTATAACCACCACAGCATGTATTTACTGACTTTCTTCCCTGCTCTGGTTTTTGTGTCCGCTCATGTGGTTTGTGTGTTGTTAAGAATACCTCAGGTTTGACAAAGTTTGTCACTTTGTTCTCATCTTAGGTGTTTTAACACGATGATCCTCTTGCTTGGAACATGACTGCTCTTTACCTCACACATTCACCATAACGTTTTTGATGGTTATTTATTTTCAGAAGTTATTTTGAAGCATTAGTTCTAGAGGTAATTTTTGATATCCCTCCCCTTACTCAGTCATCCATTTCAATTGTATGTTGCTACAAAATTTTATACTTGCTATTTCTTCTATTGACTTATTGGTCATTTTTTGTTTTCAAATTACATGATAACAAATGGTAATATTATTTCACTTATGATTATGTACTTTTAGTGTGATTTTATATTGTAGGAAATTTATATTTTTCAATATTTTAATAGTTTTCATTTATTTAGCTAGTGCTGTATAGAAGTTACTGGCATTGTGTTAGTTTAAGGAAACTTCAATGTGGGCTTATTTTTCAGAGCATTTAAAAGATGGAAAATGCCCTATGTTCTGTAATTCTAGTTCTTCACTCTATAAGTCTGAATGATTATAACTACATAGAAAATGGAGAAGTTTTTTGAATGTGGTGATTGTTTTCAAATCAAACATTAGATGGCCCATTTATTTGAGAGGGTACATGATGATAAGATTGGCATGTAGCCAATGGGGACATCAATATGATCGTGTCTTGTATACTAATGTATACAAAAAGCCTTAGAATTTTTAGTGTAGTTTTTCTTCCAGAAGCAGACATCAAACTTAAAATATATTGAGCTACCTGATATCAACCAGAGTGAAGATAACTCTGTTTAGATATTGCAGAATACTTTATGATCCTAGATAAGGCTGTGGCACAACCAATGTGGATTTTCATGTATCTTCCTGGCAAAGACATATAGACTGAAGTACACATGAATACCAATACCAGAATGTACTTATGAGAACAAATGGGAATGCATGTAAAAAATTAGTTGGTCACATAGACCCATGCACATTGCTACCAAGCAAGGAGTTTCAAGGTAGGTTGGGAGAGAGTAAATGCATTATTCCAAAATATAGCAGAGGCCACTCGAATGGATTATACTTCCCAGAGTCAGATATTCTTGTTTTTATGTTGGATTTCTGAATTGTAGGGAAGGTTTTCAGGATTATTTATTATTTTGGAGTTGACCGTGCAATGACCAGCAATCACCATTCTGGGCAGCACATACCTTCCTCATTATAACCCATGGTAGTTGGTTACTTTCATAGGTTGAGTCCGAAGTGCCCACCAATGGGTTGTACTTTGAGGTTTTGTTTGCTGGCTTGCAATTGGGAGGCATGGCCTAGCAGGTGAAAGGAGACCACTAAGAGAGGGCTTTGAATGTCATCCCTACCTCTCTACAGGTTACGGCCTGCTTTCTACTTTTTGGTCCTCTATGGTATGAAGATCATCTTCACATGTGCCTATCACTGCAAACTGAGCTGTCCAGCCATACCTCCCCTATCATGATACACAAAACCTCTCTGAAACTGTGGGTTAAAATAAATCTTTCCTCCCTTCAGTTGAATCTGTCAGATTTTATGATCACAGAATAAATAGTTGTAACACAACAAATATGTGTTACCTTATCCCACCTTAAATGCAGTCCTTGGGGCTCATTTTCCACATGTAATGAGTCATTGGATGGACTGAAATTTTTTAAGAATGACAAGTGTATCTTTTGTGTCTCAACAGCAGCCATGGTCACGCAGGTTCAAAAAATGAGGAGCTGCAAAAGTTTTGAAAGTGAATTTAAGTTACCGAATCTGGAGAGCATATTAAGCTAGTAGGAGTCACTAAAATAGCAGATTCTCCTCTAGGAAATTTAGAGAAAGACTTGATGAGATCAGGATGAATGTCCTTGGTAGTTTGTTACTATCACACTAATGTTTTAGGACCATTTAGGGTCTCTTAATCAATCCTATATAATGCTTAACAGGGGTAATAAAACTCATTCTTCTCAAGTATTCTGTACAAATGATACTGACAGGATTTGCTAAAAATAAATAGGGTAAAATCATCTTTGAACTGGGACTAAATTCCCTGGTACGGAAATGCATTTATGAACACACCTGTTGCTGGGCAACAGCCCTCAGAAATTGTGGACACTTTTTGCAGATTTAAGTTTACCAACGGACATTCTCAGGCCCAGTGTTCTAAAGTATTTTGTTTTGTACAGGGTATTATTTTGTCAGCTTGTCATGAACTCTGATTTGTAAAAGTACATGGAAGAAATTTTAAAATAGTCAGCAAGATTTCAACTTTCTTATCTTTTAATTAGCAAATTAAGGTTTCATGTGTTGTGGAATAATCCTTCTGCATACTGTCTGCATATATGTTGCTATTACTGGTTTAATAAACAAGCTGACTGTCCAATAGCTGAACAGGATAAAGTTAGATGGGAAAGCCACATGACAGAACATAAATAAGGAATATGGGTTAACTTAAAATGTAAGAGCAAGTTAGTAACAAGCCCAAGCTATTGGTCGAGTGTTTATAATTAATATTGACTGTCTGTGTGCTTATTTTGAAGCCAAAATAAACTGACAAAAACTCTGACTACATATATTACTGCTATATGGCAGTTTTCTCCAAACTGAAGCATCCCCTCACCCCCTACTCCAAGGAGCCTCCATAGGTAAACAGATGGTCACATGTCTGGAAGAGCAGACACTTGGAAGATTCTTGAGCCTCTCCCAGCACTGAGAAAAGGAGTCAGCTACAGATGGGAGGGGATTCTAAGAAGCTGCATTGCAGAGAAAAGGGATAGTCAGACTGTCCAGCTGACTATGTACTATGCAGACAGCTCCAGGGTCTCAGCTCTCCTGAGTCATTCTCCTTGATGTGCTGGGATTTTTAGCGATGCTTATACTTCGGAGTCATCCGTGCTCCTTGTAAGTAACCTTTCATCATACATCAAAATGTAATGCATCCCCAACAAAAACTCATTCATTCACCAGATTGGACCTTAGTGCAATTATTAATTTGTTCATGGGTTTTCTCTCCAGTGTAAATAGATGTGTGGGTGTTGTATCTCTCCAGGAGAAGTGTGTCAAACAACACGTGCTTACCTCACACCCCTTCCTATGCCATTCCATCATCTGGATTGTTTCTCAACAAAATCTTACTCCTCAGTGTTGTTGAATGTCACCTCTCTAGAGAAATATTTCCTATCTGGTTTACTTATAACATGCTTGAATCTACTTCAGGTGTCTTTCCCATTACAATGAATTGTATTCTCTGTTTATTTGTATATGTGATTGTCTTGGCTTCATAAAATTGAAACTGTGAAAGAAGCGCTTTTAAAAAAATCATCTTTATGTACTCCATTCCCAGTGTCTTGTACACAACCAAATATTTGCTGAGTGAATTCATTAATGGTATTTGAAGTTATATTATCATACAAATTAATTCTGGTTATTTTCTAGTGGGGAAATTACACAAATTACTTTTGTGGTATCTTTTTATATAAAACATGGTTGTTCTTTCTTAAAGTATCATGAAATTGTTAGGACACTACCATGACCCTAATTGTAAGCATATTTTAAATGAAATAAATTGGAGTTCTAAAAGATTCTTTTCTAGATTGCCAATTAGAATGAAATATTGTCAAAGATATGGTGGAATTAATATTGTCAGTTGCATATTAATACTACTGAGCATCATGTCAATAGCAAAATCATGGTAGACTGAATGCTTTTGGTGGACAGCAATAGATGTCCTTGGAAAAGTAGAACTGGAGTCTATAGTCAGTTTCGATACCTTTCCACCCATGGGATTTTTGAAAGAGAAGTCTTTTCCTGGACTGGCAAGAGAGATCAGTGAGGAAGACTCTTGTAGCTTGCAGCCTGAAGACTTGAGTTCAAGCCCCAGAATCCACATGGTGGAAGGAGACAACTGACTCCTAGTTGTCCTGTTACCTCCACACGTTTGCTGTGACAGGCACATCCCCCCACACATACAAAGAAACAACAAATAATGCCTTTCTTTTTTTTTTCAGCTCATCTTCTTCCTTCCTTTCTCCTTCCCTTCCCATGCCTCTTTCTAATTCTTTCTTTCCTATTCTTTCATTCCCTTTCTTCCTTTAACCCTGTTGTTAAGAAAACCCACAGAGTGGAAGAATGGACTAGTTTCATCAAACGAGAAAACAGGAAACAACACTTAAAAATAGCACTGCCCTTTCACTGCTTCTATTCTTAGAAAGTCCTTTTGTCCTTTTAGAACTCCCACAGTCTGAGAGGTGTGATGATAAATGGCATTGGGGGAGGGAGATGTGATAGATTGGGAAGAACTGCCTAGGTAGGACAGTCTGTGGTTTATTTTACTTTAACTGTATTCTTCCTTGGGAAGACAGGTGACAAAATTGCTGTAGGATTAACTGAGTTTTGAGGACAACCTTCCTGAGATTATTTATTTATTTCCTAGTCACATAAATTATACAACTGCAGCTTTCCTTTATCAAGATGCATGAGAAAATGATGATGGATTAATGAGATGAGGGAGCTCAGAAGAGATAAGAACTGTGTAATGCTTATATTAAAAACTTGAAATATGTTGCCTTATGCAGACACTGACGTTTACCTAGTGCTGTGCTTCTCAACTTTCCTAATGCTGTGACCCTTTAATGTTGTTCCTTATGCTGTGGTGACCCCAACTGTAAAATTATTTCATTGATTCTTAATAACTGTAATTTTGCTACTTTATGAATTGCAATGTAGATATATGATATACAGGGTATCTGATATGAGACCCCCAAAGGGGCTGTGACCCACAGCTTGAAAACCACTGATCTAGTGTATTAGAGAAATTTGGATTATATTCAGACATCTCCTATATTCATATACTAAAACATATCTCAAAACTATACAAATATATATATATATATATTCCAAATATTTGCCCATTGAGACAAATGGAATTTAAAATAAAAATATTTATTTACGTTGTGTATGTATATGGTGGAGATGGGGTTCATGCATACTATGGCACAATGTAGAGGTCAGAGGACAACTTGTGAGAGGTAGTTTTCTCCTCCAACCATATATGTTTTATAAATTGAATTCAGGTTGTTAGGATTGGAGGTGTCATCTTGCTGACCTCTTTCTTACAGTTAAACCAAGTAAAGAAGCAAGTGTCAGGAAGAGCACAGGGATTGCATCAAAAATAAGATTTACTTCATTTAATAAATTCTTAGGCTGGGAACCACCAAGAGAGTCTGGCCAGTTGGGAGTGACTATTGTGATGGTATTAATGCAAACAAACCATCTCCATGGTAACTGAACCAGTACATCCTGTTGGGAGTTTAGATACTGACTGGGAATTCTTAAGGTACTGCTAACCAGTTACAGGTACCTTCCTGCACATCAGAACATGACATTCAAGGTGCTGCTAAGAATTTGAGGAAGTGTTTGAAAGAAACTCAATGGGCATGCCCACAAAAGTTGCAGTCCTTCATAAACTAAGTACAACTTATCAGGGATCATGGAAATGCATTTAGAAGAGAAGTCTCTAAACCAGTGGCTTTCAACCTGTGGGTCATGTCCCATTTGTGAGTCACATATCAGATATCCTGCACATCATATATTTACAGTACAATTCATAACAACAGAAAAGTTACGGTTATGAAATAGCCACAAAATGGTTTGATGGTCTGGGTCACCACAACATGAGAAGCTGTATTAAAGGGTTGCAGCATTAGAGACATTGAGAACCCCTGATCTAAACAAAGGAAATTGGGGCTGGCAGATTGCAATCACACTATGGGTTGTATATATGACTTTACATCTCATGGGAAACTTAATGTAACTGGCCTATTTTAAATGGAGGCAAATACGATTGCTATACAAATGACATGGTTGATATGTGTCTCTAATCCCAGAAGGAGGATTATGAGTATGAAGTCTGCCTGGGTTGGAGAATGAGATTGTGTCTTAAAATACGATTGGTGTAGAGGAAAATATCTTCCTCATGTATTTGGTATTTTTCTTGGCTTAGTAATAAGGCCTTTGTGGAGGTAAAAATGACCACCATAAGAAAGTGTACTTTTGTTGGTGAAAAAGAGAAAAATAAAGTATTGTAGTTTAATTACTTGGACCATCAGTGATTACTTCAGAAAATTCTTACTTTCCCATCAATTTGTCTAATGTTCACAACTGTGCAAATGCTTTGTATTCCTAAGTAGGAGATTCTTGGGTAAGGAGAAGCCAGTGTTTTTCTTTTTATAAATTTTTTCATTAGTTCAAATTAGGAACAAGCTTGTTTCACATATCAATCCCTTCTCCCTCTCTCTCCTCTCACCCTCACTCGTCGTCCCCCACCCCCAACCTGCACCCCACTCCATCCACCCTCCACTCCCCAGGCAGGTTAGGCCCTCAACGGGGGCTGGCCAAAGTCCACCACATCATCCTAGGCCAGGCCTAGGCCCTTCCCCATGTGTCCAGGCCAAGAGTGCATCCTTTCATGTGGGATGGGCTCTCAACGTCCCTTTTTACACCAGGGAAAAATACAAATGCACTACCAGGGGCTCCCTAGAATGCAGAGGCTCCTCACTGACATCCATGTTCAGGGGTCTGGATCAGTCCTGTATAGACAGCAGTCTGGGGTCGATGTGCTCCCCCTTGTTCAGGCCAGCTGTTTGTGTGGGTTTCACCACCCTAGTGCTAATCCCTTTGATCTTCACTCCTCCCTTTCTGCAACTAAGTTCCAGAGTTCAGTTCAGTGTATATCTGTGGATGTCTACCTCTGCTTCCATCAGCCACTGGATGAGGGCTCTAGGATGTCATAAGAAGTAGTCATCAATCTCATTTTAGGGGAAGGGCTTTTAGGTTATCCTCTCCACCATTGCCTGGATTTTCAGTTAGTGTCATTCTTATAGGTCTCTGGAAATTTCCCTAGTGCCAGATATCTCCTCGGACCTATAAGGGCTCCCTCTAATATGGTATCTTTCATCCTGCTCTCCTCTATTCTTCCTCCAACTCAGTATTTCTGCTCCTCTATTTCCTCCTCTCCTCTCCTCTTCTCCACCTCTCATTCAGGCAGCTCCCTCTCCCCTACCTTCATGCTCCCAATTATCTCAGGAGTTCCTGCCCCTTTCCATTCCTGGGGTCCATGCATTTTTCCCTTAGAGTCCTTCATGTTTCCTAGTTTCTTTGGTTAAGAGGATTGTAGGCTGGAAATCCTTTGCTCTATGTCTAAAATTCATATATGAGTGAGTACATACCATGTTTATCTTTTGTGATTGGGTTACCTCACTCAGGATGGTTTGTTTCTTCTAGTTCCGTCCATTTGCCTGTGAATTTCAAGATTCCATTTTTTTTTCTGCTGAGTAGTACTCCATTGTATAAATGTACCACATTTTCTCTATCCATTCTTCAGTTGAGGGGCATCTAGCTTGCTTCCAGGTTCTAGCTATTACCAACAATGCTGCTACGAACATGATTGAACATTTTTCCTTGTTGTATGAACGTGCATTATTTGGGTATATGCTCAATAGAGGAATTGCTGGATCTTGAGGTAGGCTGATTCCCATTTTCCTGAGAAACTGCCATACTGATTTCCAAAGTGGTCTTACATATTCGCACTCTCATCAGCACTGGAGGAGTGTTCCTTTTTCTCCAGATGCTCTCCAGCATAGATTGTCATTGGTGATTTTGATTTTAGCCATTCTGACAGGTGTGAGGTGGTATCTCTGAGTTGTTTTGAGTTGCATTTCTCTGATGGCCAAGGATTTTGAGCACTTTCTTAAGTGTCTTTCAGCCATTTCAGATTCCTCTGTTGAGAATTCTCTATTTAATTCTGCACCCCACTTTTTAATTTCATTGTTTGGTGTTTTGGTGGTTAGCTTCTTGAGTTGATTATATATTTTGGAGATCAGCCCTCTGTCAGATGTGGGGTTGGTGAATATCTTTTCCCATTCTGAGGGCTGTCGTTTTTGTCTTACTGACTGTGTCCTTTGCCTTACAGAAACTTCTCAGTTTCAGGAGGTCCCATTTATTAATTGCAGATCTCAATGTCTGTGCTACTGGTGTAATGTTCAGGAAGAGGTCTCCTGTAACAATTAATTCAAGGGTATTTCCCATTTTATCTTCTAGTAAGTTCAGTGTGGCTGGGTTTATGTTGAGGTCTTTGCTCCATTTTGACTTAAGTTTTGTGCAGGGCGAAAGGCTTGGGTCTATCTGTAGTCTTTTACATGTCCGAATCCAGTTGTGCCAGCACCATTTGTTGAAGACGCTATCTTTCTTCCATTGTATAGATTTAGCATCTTTGTCAAAAATCAGGTGTTAGTAGGTGTGTGGGTTAATATCAGGGTTTTCAATTCAATTCCATTTTTGTTCCAATACCAAGCTTTTTTTCAGAACTATGGCTCTATAATAGAGCTTTAAGTCAGGGATGGTGATGCCTCCAGAAGATCCTTTATCGTATAGAGTTGTTTTGGCTATCCTGTTTTTGTTTTTGTTTTTTTTTTCCACATAAAGTTGAGTATTGTTCTTTCAAAGTCTGCGAAGATCTGTGTTGGGATTTTGATGGGGATTGTGTTGACTCTGTAGATTACTTTTGGCAAGATTGCCATTTTTACTATGTTGATTCTCCCTATCCAAGAGCATGGGAGATCTTTCCATTTTCTGGTATCTTCTTTAATTTCTTTCTTTAAAGACTAAAAGTTCTTACTGTACAGGCCTTTCACTTTTTTTGGTTAGCGTTACCCCAAGATATTTTATGTTGCTTGTGGATATTGTGAAGGGTGATGTTTCTCTGATTTCTTTCTCAATGGATTTATCATCTGTATATAGTAGGGCTACTGGTTTTTTTTGAGTTAATCTTGTATCCTGCTACTTTGCTGAAAGTGTTTTTCTTTTAGAGTGTTCCTGGACTAGAGGTCATATAATCCAAATTCCTCATTGCAAAGTAAGAATCTGGAAGGCTGTGAATTTGAGAAATGTAGGTTATGTTTTTCATTTAGCTTCCCCCCTTTCCCTTCCTCCCTCTCTCTCCCCTTGTGTGTGTGTGTTTAGGCAGACATGTACATATGTAGTCAGCTTTCAAAAGTGTTGGAACACAATCTACTAGAACCTCAGAGACTCATACAACTTTCTATTAAATTGACAAAGTCTAATCTAAATAGTCAAGAATAGAAAAGGGAATCCAGAAAAAGAAGAAAAGAGATAATAATTAGAAATACAGAAGAGTAGAAAGTATTCTGTAGTGTATCAAATATCTCCTCAGAAATACATTTCCTATCTGCCTATAAATATGAGACTGTATTTGCTAAAATTTCTGTATTTGGATATTAATAGTGTGTCTTATCAAAATGAACCAAGAATCAGTTATATAAACTGAGAAAATAAGTAGGAAGGGCAGCAGTTTACTGTCCTATGTACATCAAGGATGGAATAGAAACATGCTCACAGGATGAGAAAAAGCTATGAATGTAATAATACTAATGATGGCCTGGACATGTGATAATAGTTCACTTAGTACCAATTTACCAGGAACCCATAGCTGTATCGAGAGGACACTACAGTGGCACATTATGTTATATATGAATAACACTTTACATTTTAGAAAAAAACCAAGATGGGACAATTTAACTTAATTTATAGAGACAACTTATATATCATTAAAATTATCTAGGCCTACAAACAAAACATGCATAAATTTAACAGAAAACATTATTTGTTGATAAACTTTTTTATATAAAGGCAGCAAAATCAAGATCTTGTTTAGGGAAAGATGATTGAATTATTCTTATTTTGTGTATAGACTTAAATAGACATTCTAAAAATGAAGGAAAATTTCATTTGGGTTACTGTAAAATTTTGGTTATTTACATTATTGATATTCTAAGATCTCAGGTAGATGTTGACTCTTGTCAATTTTCATTGATATGCAAGTTTTATGAATTATTCTGATGGATAAAGTTCAATGCACTGATTACAGACTTGGAATGATGGTAATGTTCATTTTTAGCTCTAAGAGGATCTTAAGCATAGAAATTATGCCATCAATGGGAATGAGTACTACTAATAAGATGTTGATTGACACTTATAAATACAATTAAGATTAGGATGCAAGGCAGGCAGAAACAAAGTAATCAAAGTAATTAAGCATTGTTATGGTAGTTATCTTGTATGACCTTGATGAATACTCATGCTGAAGTCACCATATATTGAATAATTTCCTGTAAGAATTAGTAGTAAAGAAGAATATTATGTTATTGTGTAGTAACCCACAGTTTGGGCAGTTGATTCAGGATGCTTTTATCTTAAACAAAATACTTTTTTCTCTGTGTCCCAGCTTTACAGAGTTGTTGTGGGGATAAGATATTTTAATTAAAAGGTACTAGCACATACTTAATTAATACAAAATTTTCACCATATTATTGGTATTGCCAGCATTGTTCACACTTGTGAACTATGATAATATTATGGTATGAATGGCTGAATGTAAAGAAAACTATAATACACAAAAATCTAAGGAAGAATAATCCATAATGGTAGCCTTGGTATTGTTATGTGTCAGGCTATTTTTGACCAATGAGAGAATAATTATTTAAATATTACTGATAGTTTCTGAACATCTCCCAAGAGGGGAGTGAACATTACAAGCTCAGGTGGATTTCATCTCAAATGAACTATGTGAAGCTGAACACATTTCTCTTGACAGAAAACCAGAATGGTGAGGAGCTTTATCTCTAGCATTTTTTACCTTTAACAGTAGGCTCTTTCTTGTGATTATGAACAAGATAAACAGAAAAGGATGACAGATACATAAGTAATTGATGGGGAAATAATGGAGTTGAAACATGACTCAAAATGTCCTGATTCATAAGTTAATGAAGACAGAATTTATAGCTTTGTGTTCTGGGCTCTAGCTTTGGTTTACTCAATGAAGAATGATAAAAAATGTTAACAAGAAAACCTTCATAAGATATATTCTCAAAATGCAGTTATATAATCAGCATTTATAAGTAAACACAGATTAGAAAATATTTCTAACTTAATGGTAGGGAAAATATGAAATTGGATTTTCAGAAGTGTTCAGCTAAAGCAATAATTAGAAATCCATGCTCTTAAAGATTTATTTTAGAAAATAAGGCTAAAAATTAATGTCAATTGTCTGTCTATATTAATTACTGAAGTACAACAGCATAGACTAAAAACAATATGAGAATGAATGTGTAAACATAAGAAATAAGCTAAGAAACAAGCATAAAAAATGAAGTGTCAACTGTCTGTCTATACTAATTAATGAAGTACCATATCATAGGCTAAAAACAGTATGAAAAAGAACATGTAAACATAAGAAATAAGCTAGGAAACAAGTATAAAAAATGAAGTATCAATTAAGCCCATAAAGGCTGTTCTTTTATAGTGAAAAGATATTCAGAGCTGATAAATTCCTGTTGAGTTTGAGTGCAAAGAGAGCAAACATATATAATTCTTTTAAAGAATGAAAATCAAGGATAACTATAGGAGTTACAAACAATAAATGTAATAAATAAGTAGTGTGTACCTATAAATTTGTAAATGCAATTAATTTATATCAATAAAGTATTGTGAAAATGCTCATGTTTCAGGGAAAATGAAAGCCTTTCCTGGATACTTAGTATTATCGTATCCAATACCACAGACAGAAGTTGTGAAAATTATTGAGGGATTTTAGTGAAGTTGGTCTAGTTGGTCTAGTTACACCAATACTGCTTAGTAGAGATATGTTTAATGTTGTGTCAGCTAACAAGAGAAAATAAAAATTTAGGATATTGTTGTCTATAATAACAACAAAGGAGCGACCCTGCTTGGAGGCATCTGACGCCAAGGGTTTGCCTGCTGGATCCGAGCTCGGCAGCGGGATCCGACACACCCAGACACTGCTGAGGGCCCGGTGGCAGTCCTGCCTCCATCCACTGGCCCAGGTAGGCCAGGGGCTGTCTCAGGTTCCGGATCAGAGTGCTCCAACACACCTGGACAGTGCCAAGGCCCCAGTAACAGTCCTACCTCCATCCACGACAAGAGGACAGACATAAGAGTATTGGAACTCTTGGCATCTACCAGAGGTGAACCTTAGTCCCATCCCACCAGGAGACTCCTGCTACACCCACCAGAAGAAAGGATGAGAAGAGGTCAATGTAAAAGCACATTCAACAACAGAAAACCCAATATAACATGCCAGAGACTAGGAACCATACACTAGCAGGACCTGAACATCACAATGCAGATGAAGCAGAAGAGAATAACCTTAAAAACATCTTCATAAAATTGATAGAGGACCTCAAAGAAGACATGAGAAAATCCCTTAAAGAAATGGAAGAAAAAACTAACCAAAAATTACAAGATATCAACAAAGCTCTCAAGGAAACAGTTCAAGACCTAAACACTGAAATAGAGACAATAAAGAAAGCACAAGAAAATCTGAGGGAATGCTGGAAATAGAAAAGCTGGGTAAGTGATCAGGAACTACAGACGTAAGCATAACCAACAGAATACAAAAGATGGAAGAGAGAATCTCAGGAGTTGAAGACACACTATTGGAAATAGAATAATCAACCAAAGAAAATCTTAAGTCCAACAAATCCCTAACACAAAATATCCAGGAAATATGGGATACCATGAAAAGACCAAATCTAAAAATAATAGGATAGAAGAAGGTGAACAAATCCAACTCAAAGACAGAGAAAACATATTCAACAAATCATAGAAGAAAACTTTCCCAACCTTAAGAAAGACATGCCAATGAAAATACAAGAAGTCTACAGAACACCAAATAGATTGAACCAAACAAAAGGTCTCCTCGCCACATAATAATCAAAACACCAAGCATACAGAACAAGAAGAAAATATTAAGAGCAGCAAAGGAAAAATGTCAAGTAACTTATAAAGGCAAACCTATCAGAATTACACCTGAATTTTCCATGGAAACTCTGAAAGCCAGATGGTCCTAGATAGATACTCTACATACAATAAGAGACCAGCAAAGCTTTCAATCAAAATAGATGGAAAAAGTAAGATATTCCATGACAAAACCAGATTCAAACAATACATATCCACCAATCTAGCCCTACAGAAAGTTCTGGAAGGAAATCTGCAACCCAAGGAAGTTAACTACAACCAGAAATATATAGGCAATAGATAATCCCACTTTACCAACAGCCAAAAGGAAAAAGATATAGAATCCCACACATAATTTCACCACCATCACCAAATCAAAAACAAACAAGAATGAACAATAATCAATGGTCATTAATATCCATCAACATTACTGGTCTTTACTTGCCTATAAAAAGACACAGATTAGCAAAATGGATAAGAAGACAGAATCAATCCTTCTGCTGCATACAAGAAACACATCTCAACTTCAAAGACATATGGTACCTAAGAATTAAAGGTTGGGGAAAGATTTCCCAATCAAAGGGACCTAAGAAACAAGTGGGGGTAGCAATCCTAATATCCAACAAATTAGACTTTAAGCTAAGATCAATCAAAAGAGATGAAGGAGGTCACTTGCTACACATCACAGGGAAATCCATCAGGATGAAGTCTCAATTCTGAACATTTATGCCCCAAATACAAAGGCATCCACATTTGTAAAAGAAACATTACTAAAACTCAAATCACACATAAAACCACATACACTTATAGTGGGAGACTTCAACACCCCTCTCTCACCACTGGACAGGAACACCAGACAGAAACTTAACAAAGAAACAAAGGAACTAATCCAAGTTACGTCCCAATCGTACTTAACAGATACCTATAGAACATTCCATCCAAATACAAAGCAATTTACATTCTTCTCAGCATCACATGAAACCTTCTCTAAAATCGACCACATACTTGGCAACACAGCTAACCTCAACAGGTACAAAAAAAAATGGAAATAACCCCCTGTGTCTTATCAGACCACCATGCTTTAAAGCTAGAATTCAACACCACCACCAATTACAGAAAATCTACAAACTCATGGGAATTAAGTAACACCTAATTGCACAATTCATGAGCTGAATAAGAAATAAAAAATGATATTAAAGCCTTCCTAGAATTCAATGAGAATGCGGACACAACATAACCAAACCTATGGGACACTTTGAAAGCAGTGCTAAGAGGAAAGTTCATAGCGCTAAGTAAACACATGAAGAAACAGGAGAATAATCACACTAGAGATTAAAGCACAACTGAAAGCTTTAAAAAACAAAGAACCCAATACACCCCTGAGGAGCAGATAGCAGAAAACAATCAAATTGAGTGCTGAAATCAATAAAATGGAAACTAGGAGAACAATACAAAGAATCAATATAGCAAAAAGTTGGTTCTTTGAGAAAATCAACAAGATATAAAAACCTTTACCCAAACTTACCAAACAGCAGAGAGTGAACATGCAAATCAATAAAATCAGGAATGAAAAGGGAGGCATAACAACAGACACAGAGGAAATTAGAGAATCATCAGGTCATACTTCGAAAACCTATATTCCTTAAAATCGAAAATCTAAAGGAAATGAACAATTTTCTGGACAGATTCCACTTACCAAAATTATATCAAGAACAGATAAGTAACTTAAATAGACCTATAACCCCCAATGAAATTGAAGCAGTCATCAGAAGTCTCCCTACCAAAAAAATCCCAGGGCCAGATGGCTTCAGTGCAGAATTCTACCAGAAATTCAAGGTACAGCTAATGCCAATTCTCCTCAAATATTCCACACAATAGAAGCAGAAGGGCCATTGCCTAACTATTTTTATGAGGTTTCATTAACCTTGATATCCAAGCCAAACAAAGACACAACTAAGAAAGAGAACTACAGACTAATATCCATCATGAACACTGATGCAAAAATTCTCAATAAAATACTGGCAAATATTATCTAAGAACACATCAGAGAAATCATCCCCCATGATCAAGGAGGCTTCATCCCAAGGATGCAAGGATGGTTCAACATATGAAAATCCATCAATGTAATCCACGGTATAAACAGACTGAGGAAAAAAAAACCACACATGATCATCTCACTAGATGCTGAAAAAGCCTTTGACAAAATCCAACACCCCTTCATGATAAATGTCTTGGAGAAGTCAGGGCTTACAGGAACACACTTCAACCTACTAAAACAGCAAGCTGACAACCAACATCAAATTAAATGGAGAGAAACTCAATGCAATTTCTCTAAAATCAGGGACAAGACAAGGCTGTCCACTCTCTCCATACCTCTTCAATATTGTCCTTGAAGTTCTAGCTAGAGCAATAAGACAACAAAAGGGAATACAAATAGGAAAGGAAGAAGTCAAACTCTCACTATTTGCAGATGATATGATAGTCTACGTAAGTGACCCAAAAAACTCAACCAGGGAACTCCTACAGCTGATAAACACCTTCAGCAAAGGGGCAGGATACATGATTATCTCAAAAAAATCTGTAGCCCTACTATATACAGATGACACATTGGTGGAGAAAGAAATCAGAGAAACTTCACCCTTTACAATTGCCACAAACAACATAAAATAACTTGGGGTAACACTAACCAAAAAAGTGAAAGACATGTACCATAAGAATTTTGAGTCTCTAAAGAAAGAAATTAAAGATACCAGAAAATGGAAAGATCTCTCATGCTCTTGGATAGGTAGGATCAACATAGTAAAAATGGCAATCTTGCCAAAAGAAATCTACAGATTCAATGCAATCCCCATCAAAATCCCAACACAATTCTTCACAGACCTTGAAAGAACAATTCTCAACTTTATATGGAGAAACAAAAGACCCAGGTTAGCCAAAACAACCCTGTACAATAATGGAACTTCTGGAGGCATCATCATCCCTGATTTCAAGCTCTATTACAGAGCTATAGTCCTGAAAACAGCTTGGTATTGGCACAAAAATAGACAGGTAGACCAATGGAATAGGGTCGAAAACCCTGATATTAACCCACACACCTACAAATACCTGATTTTTGACAAACAATCCAAATTTGTATGCTGGAACAAAGAGAACATCTTCAACAAATGGTGCTGGCATAACTGGATGTGGACATACAGAAGACTACAGATAGACCCAAGCCTATTGCCATGCACAAAACTTAAGTCAAAATGGATCAAAGACCTCAACATAAACCCAGTCATACTAACCCTTTTAGAAGACAAAGTGGGAAATACCCTTGAATTAATTGTTACAGGAGACTGCTTCCTGAACATTACACCAGTAGCAAAGACACTGAGATCAACAATTGATAAATGTGACCCCCTGAAGCTGAGAGGCTTCTGTAAGGCAAAGGACACAGTCAGCAAGACAAAACTCAAGCCCACAAACTGGGAAAAGATATTCACCAACCCCACATCTGACAGAGGGCTGATCTCCAAAATATACAATGAAATCAAGAAGCTAGTCTCCAAAACACCAAACAATCCAATTGAAAAGAGGGGTACATAACTAAATAGACAATTCTCAATAGAGGAATCTAAAATGGCTGAAAGACACATAAGAAAGTGTTCAGCATCCTTAGCCATCAGGGAAATGCAAATCAAAACAACTCTGAGAAACCATCTTATACCTGTCAGAATGGCTAAAATCAAAAACACCAATGACAGTTTATGCTGAGAGAATGTGGAGAAAGGGTAACACTTCTCCACATTGGCACTGGTGGGAGTGCCAACTTGTACAGGCACTTTGGAAATCATTATGTCGACTCCTCAAGAAAATGGGAATCTGTCTACCACAAGATCCAGCAATCCCACTCTTAGGCATGTACCCAAAAGAAGCACATTTAAACAACAAGGACATCTGTTCAAAGATGTTCATAGCATCACTATTTGTCATATCCAGAAACTGGAAGCAGCCTAGATGCCCCTCAACCAAAGAATGGATAGAGAAAATGTGGTACATTTACACAATGGAGTACTACTCAGTGGAAAACATGAATTTTTGAAATTTGCAGAAAAATGGATGGAACTAGAGGAAACCATTCTGAGTGATGTAACCCAATCACAAAAACACAAACATGATATGTACTCACACATATGCGGATTTTAGACATAGAGTAAAGGATTACCAGCTTACAATCCACACTGCCAGAGAAGCTATTAAACAAGTAGGACCCTAAGAGAGACATACATGGTCTCCTGGAGAAGAGGAATGGGTCAAGATCTCTTGAGTAAATTGGGAAGATGAGAAGGGGGGGCACGAGAATGAAAAAGGAAGAAGCGGAAGAATGCAGAGGTTATAAGGGAGCAGAAATTTTGAATCAGGGGAAGAATAGAAGAAAGGATATGTGATAGGTAGGATTTTAGTTGTGAGGTGGTAGGGAAGGAGAGGTGGGAAAAGGGAACTGGTGTTGTCCTGTAAAACAATCTTGTTTCTAATTCAAATAAAAAAATCTGAAAAAAACAACCAAGTTATCAATGTCTGAAAGTTTTAACAAAATGTAGAAGATGTCTAGTGTAATATGACATTTAGCAAGCATTAAATCTGTAAATAAACAATGGAATCTAAAAATGACAAATTAAAGAATGGTATTAAGATGACAGCCATCTTTTAAACAGATTTTTAGATTATCATTTACATCAAATTAAGATTACCATAGATTTTTTTAAATTTGAGTTGATCCATAATTTTTGTTGAAATGCATAATATCTAGGAATTATGGAATGAAAAGAACATGACTGTATGTGAGAAGTGTCTCAGACATATTAAAACATCTTTTTAAACTTAAAAATAAAGAGTATGCTATATTGGATATGTTTACTGAAATTTATGAAGATCAGCAATCCAAGACTGTGTGTATGAACAGAGGTGGCACTGATAATAGAAAATCAATCTTTTAAAATAATGGTTATATTATAATATTGATATAATAGTGGTATTTTTAATGGTGATTGTGAATCAATAAGTATTGGAAATTGTGTTTTATATTTCATACCACACACAGAAATGAAGTGCAGGTAGGGAAAATTTAAAATTAGAATATCCAGTAACAATATCATTCCATTAGGATATAGAGAGTTTTCTCTATTGAATTTCTAAAATCTTTAGCAGAGAACATCTTTTTATATCAAAGAGTAATGAATACAGATACCCACAACTGGCCAACAGGTGGAGAATGTGGAGTGACTGTAGAGTGTTCAGTTGTAAATGGGACACATGTTTATGTCTTCACATGTAAATGGGAGCATGAAGAGGCTGTGGAGTGCTCTTTTGTAAATGGAACACACATATCAAACCTTCCACCCACAAGCCTTAGGGATCACCATGGAAGATGGGGCTGGAAGAAGACATGAGCCAGAGGTAGCAGAGATCTGCAGTGATGCAGTAATTGCTGGACAGACACAGCCATTGTACACATGAAATCACAATAGCTGGGATTGTTTGCACAAGATCTACACAACATCAATCCAACTAAAATCCTAGTGTGGATTGAGGAAAGGGCTCCAGAAGTGGAGTTGACAGTTGACAACTGATGGCTTATGGGAGAGGGAATATCAGTTCTCTTTGGGGATGCAGCATGAGAGGCTATATATGTTCCAGTAGATTTTTCTATACACATACACACACAGGCAACATAAAGCAGTCTTGTGGTTATAAGTGAAGAGCACATGGAGTTGAGGAAGAATTGTAGTGGGAAAATAGGCTAGAAACTAGAGGGCAGCAAAAAGAAAGTGATATTTATCAAAATTCATTAAATTCATGTATGAAATTTCAAACAAATATAGCATGAGAATCCTAGAAGTAAAAGATTGTTGTATCTTTATTTCACATTTAAATAATGAATTATTTGAATACATTAAGAATTTATTTTTCATACGGGGAATGCAGTGATACAGAGGCTGAACATACAACAAATAAATTAACATTGCATGTAACTAAGAAATTCTCCCAAATCAATGGAAGTGAGAATATTGAAATGAAAAATGAGCAAAAAGCTTATCTGGATTCTTAACAGAATGGAAAATCCAATGATCTGTAGCACAGAGAAAGCAAATCTGCCTCCCTTATTATTAAAGAATTTCAAATAGAGTGTCCTTTCCCATCAGGGAATATAAAATTAAAAAAATAAAAGCTATGTGACAAGAATAAAAAATACAGCTAGTTGGAAAGCAACATAACACTATTCAGTTCATGATATGCAAAACAACTATTGCCTTCCTAATTTATTTCCTGAAGAACCATTTGCATGTGTTTACAAGGAGATGGCTACAAGAAATTTTTATCACATTCGGCTATTTAAATAATCCCAAGTTAAATATTCTTTATCAAGAAAATGAATAAGAAGCTCTGATGTAATAATGTAATGGAATGTCTTGAAGAGTAGATGAATTTAATACATATAACAAAAATAAAAAACAATTAATTAACGTATGCCAAATTATTGTAATTAGCTAACACCAAAAATGAGAAAGTATTGTTTTAAGCAAGGGATAATTACTATAAATTTCATATAAATTACAGTGCATTTCCTTGTTGCTTAATCATCTTAAGTAAGTTGTCATATTCTTATTTATTGTTTGTCTTTTGAAAAATATATGTTCAGGTTATTTGCCCATTTTTTCTTTTTTCTCTATTTTTTTAAAATTTAAATTAGAAATAAGATTGTTTTACATGTCAATCCCAGTTCCCTCTCTCTCCTCTCTTCCCCTGCCCCCCACTAACACCCTACCTATCCCATACCATTTCTGCTCCCCAGGGAGAGTGAGGTCTTCCATGGGGGTCGTCTTCAGAGTCTGTCACATGCTTTGGGATAGGGCCCAGGCCCTCCCCTGTGTGTCTAGGCTGAGGGAGTATCCCTTTATGTGAAATGGGCTCCCCAAATCGATTCCTATGCTAGCGATAAGTACTGATCTATGACAAGGGGCCCCATAGATTTTGATTATGTTCTTCCCCTCCCCCAAATCCTCGCATGTTCTCCCTATTTCTCTATAGACCAAATTTTATTTTCTATCTCAAAACAAACAAGAACAAAAACAAAAGGACAATAATCAAAACAAACTACAGAAAAAAATTAACAAGACAAACAATACCAAAACAAATACAAAATATAAAAAAAGCACCCCAAAATACATGGAGTTCACTCTGTGTTGATCAAACTCCTGGGCATGAGGTCTTCCTTGGAATGTAGTTGATACACTCAGTGACACTCCACTGGGGGAAAAAAACTGCTTTTCCCATTCCCAGAATAGCTTCTTGTTTAGGAGTGGAACTTTGTGTTCAGTTCCCCTTCCCAGTGCTGGCATTTTGTCTGATTTGCTCCTGTTCAGGTCTTGTGTGTTGTCTCAGTCTCTGTGAGTTCATATGCTTCCACTATTAGGATCCCACAAGAGGATAAAGCTATGCCACTGTAACATATATGTAGAGGGCCTAGATCAGTCCCGTGCAGGCTCTCTGGGTTTTGGTTCTGCCTCCGTGAGGCCCTGTGAGCCCAGGTTAGTTGATTCTGTGGTGTCCTTGACTACTCTGCTGCCTACAATCCTTTCTCCTCATCTTCTCTAGGGCTGTGTGTCTGCATCTGTTTCTATCAGTTGCTAGCCAAGAATACATAGACTCTACTCATGACAATGAATAGAATTTAAGCAAAATTGAGATCTAGGGAAGAAAATGAGTTAATCAGGAGAACTGTGTGGTGATATATTGTTTATGATCTAATAAAGATTTCCTGGAGGAATGCAAAGCTAGCCACAGCCAAAGAGGCCAGGCAGTGGTATACACACCTTTAATCCCAGCAGCCAGACTAGTTAGCCATAGAAGCAGGGGAGTGGTGGTGTAGGTCGTTAATCCCAGGACTCAGACAGAAGCAGATGAATCTCTGTGAGTTCAAGGCCACCCTGGTCTACACAAGAGTGAATCCTTCTAAAAAGAGAAACTGAGCTCACACAAAGGTAACCTCAGCATTTGGGATCCTATGCCTTTAATCCTAGTACTGGATAAGTATGTAAAACAGAAGCAGGGGCTCAGAGCAGGCAATTAGTCTCCATCCACATTGAGGACAGGATCACCCTAGCCTTGGCAGAGTAAACAGCTTTGCTTCTCTAATCTTCAGCTTGAACCCTGATATATGTCTCTGGGTTTTTATTATTGCTACTACAGAACTGCCTTGAGTTTTAGTTATATTTTATCTCAGTATACTGCTGTCCCTATTGTAGCTGCAAAACCTATCCTCTGGCGATGGAGTATAGAGGATTGATGTCAAATGGGGACTTTCAAGTGTATATGAATATTTCATCTTTCATATGTCCCCCTGGGACCAAAGAGGTGTGAATGCTTAGTGGACTAACACAAGACAATGTGGAAACTTCAGAATTTATCAAATATATTATACTATTTCTATACACATATATGGAACCTCACAGGGCATTTTAAAGACTAAAGTCATGTTATAACTGATGGCATCTGTCACTTCATTCTTGATGCTTAAAGTACATCCAAGACAAATGCGACATAAAATAGAATTTCAGCTTTGGTGCTGACACTAAAAATACAAATGCATGAATAAATCATATCTTGGATGGTTGTCTACCTTAAATTTTATTTTCAGATTTCTCCAGTGACCTTTGTTCTGGGCTGGTATGGCTGTTATAATCTATGTTTTAGATTTATAGCTTAGGTAAAGATGTGATGTCTTATACTAAGATACTAGATCAATAATGCTTTCATTGATTTTACTTGAAACATAACTAAGCATTTTAAAGCCTGAGATAATGCCATTTTTCTAATTTTGAAGCATTTGATACATTTCTAAAAGTGAGAGCAGGATACATAGTAATTATAGAATAACAACAGCCTGTTTCTTTCTGGTTGTTTTATTTTGGATTTTATGACTCACTATTTTTGAGTGTTGTAGATAATAATAGAGACAATTGAAATACATTGCATGGTTTCAGCACACATCAAGCCACCAAGATTTATTTCTAAATGTGTTGAGGGATTTCTCTCTTGTCAGATCTTGGTGAAAAAATATTTCTCGTCTTTCACAATGAAAATTGAATTCTGTGAAAGAAGGAACCTTATACCTACAGAGTTTCTATCTACTCATTTTCAAATTCTGTCCCAAAGCTAAGGTTCTCAGAACTGCTTAACTTATCTTTGGTCTTTATTTTCCTAAAAAATTTCCAACTGCCAAGTGCATATTTATTCTCAGTTTTCCTGTTCCCAGTCAGTGAAATTTGATTATATTCTAAATATAGAGATAACTCTCATAGTCCATTTTCCTTGCTCTAAAAACAGTGTTTAACTCATTTCTGATATGTGTACCTCAGCACTAAAATGTAGCCTGTACCTCATGATCATATAAATATCTATGTGTTCCACAATCTTACAAGGGAGTCTTGGAGGACTTGGGCTGATTTTAATTGTTACTACAGCTACCAAAACTCCCATTATTCTTCTTTTAGGGTTGAGAGAGTGGAGATGATGTTATACAATTTTGAATATGGATCATAGACAAAAATTTTGGAAAATGTCAGTAGATCAAGAAGTGCAACAAATGACAGCATGAAACCATGATAGGTTTCAACTGGAAATATTTAGGGAGAGCAGATAGAGGGAAATGTTGCCATGTGTGTGGTGTTCAAGAGTTCAGAAAATATATATGAATATATATATATATATATATTTAAATATATATATTCTGTTTCTATGATATATATATGTATATATATATATATATATATATATATATATATATATATCAGTTTTTGTAATCATTCAACATTATTTGAAAGACAGAAGAGGAAGCAAAAAAGAAGACTAAAATGAAGAAAATGAAAGAATGATGGGAACCAAGAAATGTAGAAACACTGGTAGCTGTAGGTGGATGTGTGCTAAAGAATTTAGTTTTGAAAGGGCAAATAATATAGCCTGTATCCTGGAAGTAATTATTACTGTAGGAAGGAAATTATAATATAGGAGAGAGACAGAGGATAATCTAAAGAACAGAGCCTTGGAAGTTAAAGACTATATTCTTCAAAACGTAGGTAGGGTTGAATGCTTAATTAATGAATTAATTAGTGCATTTATTTTTAAAAGAAGAAGTGTAATGGTTTGAATATACATTGCCTCTCAGGCTATTAATGTATTGAAGTCTTGGTCAGTAGATTGTGGAAGTATTTTTGAAGAGAGTAGAAATGTTTTAGTGGTTAGCTTTGCTAGGACACTGAGTCATCAGTAGCTTGTCTTTGAAAGATCTTTTCTATGCCCCTCTTCCTGCCAATTCCTCTGCTTCCTGGCTACCATGTGATAACCAATAACCAGCTGTTTGCTGTTGTTTTGAGACAGGGTTTCTCTGAGTAGATTTGGAGCCTCTCCTGGCACTCACTCTGTAGACCAGGCTGGCCTCAAACTCACAGAGATCCACCTGCCTCTGCCTCCTGAGGGTAAACAACTTTTCAATGATGTACCCATCCACTATAATATCCTGCCAATCAATGGACAAGAAGCAATAGAGCCAGCTGACCATTGGACTATAACTTTTACCCCCAATATTTTTTTCTCACATTGACTTTCTTTGACTTTTGTGGCATTGATGGGAAGTTTGTCTAACACAGGAAACCTGGTGATAATGAAAAATTATTGATGCAGCTGGGAATGTAGATTGAATGCTGAGAAAGCAGAGCAATTCATGCTTGAACTTTTTGTTTGTTTGTTTGTTTCTTGAAAGAGAATAAAAGCAAATGTGTTAGTGCAGCATGCATCAGTAACGGAGCAGGGCAGTGCTGCAACTTTGGTTCATTGGTATGCTTGACTCAAGAAACAAAACACAAAACTGCCCCAAAGCCCACAAAGCATACTATCTGGGGAGAGAAACACAGGAGAAAACTGATTCCAGGGGAGGTAAATAAACTAGTTAAAGAAGGATAATAGAACTGGACAGGATTAAGAGCATCTTGGAGGCTAAGGATCATAGTTTCAGAGGCAAATCAGCCTATGCACCTGTCACTTCAAGTAACGTTCTTCTGGTTACTTGCAAAACTGGATAAAACAGTTAGTCATGGGGTACTGGGCTAAATCAGATTTGAGTTTTGCTTTATGTGAGTAAATGGGGGAAAATGGAATATAGACTATTTTCAAGGAGTAATTATGATTATGATACCAAAAATATAAGCTTAGTAAGGAAAGGAAGGGAAAATGAACCAATAGGGAATGAATTACAATGAATAAATTTGTAAGTTTTTAATGTATAAGTCATGTCTGTACATGTAGTCCATGTCATATTGGATATGAGAATATTAATAAAAGAAGCTGCTACTATAAGAGGAAATAAGTTAATAGTGTTAGACCGAAAGTTTCATGAGGCCAGGTGCTGCTTTCTTGGACATAAAATTGTGACAGAATGAAACATAGCTTTCTTATCTAAATATCTATTCCATTTCCTAAAGGTGTGTAATGTTGGCAAAGCAGAGGGAATTCAGCTTACAGAAGAACCAGCACAGAAAACTGCACAGTAGAGAACAGCCCTACTGTGTGCAACTCTACAAAAGAATTCCCAGTATGGTTTTGGAGACAATAATTACAATGTGTGAGCTATTTGTCTCACTGTGACAAACTACCTAACTAAAGCAACTTAAGGAAGGCTTTATTTTCTTTTAGAGTTCCAGGGGATATAGTCCATCTTGGCAGGGAAGGAAAGATGGTGAGAGCAGGAGGTTCTCACAGATAGATGAATGCCTGGTCTTTACAGCTTCCCCTATCCTTTCTTTTCAGTCCAGGAACCCAACCCACCCAATGATAATGCTGCCCACACTTAAGGTGGGGCTTCCTACCTCCCCTAACCCAATCTAGAAACTCCCTTACATACACACTATGGATTTATTTCCATGGTGATTCTAAATCCTGTCAAAGTTGACAGTCAAAATTAACCTGCACAAATGTGGAAGTAAGATCTCGAACTCAACTGAAAGTTTGCAATAGGAGTGAGTATGTGTGTAATCATATTTTAAGGGCAAGATTACCAAAGAGATGGGATGTTTTGCTATAATTTTACAAAGAAGGATAAAAGCATCTTCAGAAAAGGTGTTTATTTCAAACTTCATATTTTCTTAAAATAGACTCATCTGGAAAAGAGAGAAGAATACAGAATAATGTAAACTATTGTAGTTAAAGTTTGCAGTGCCGACAACATTTAGAAGCTTGCTACATCCTCAAAACAGAAATGGGCCTTTGTAACCTAATTCGTATAAGTTTTTCTCTCTTTAGATCTCCTATCAATATTAAAAGAATGGTCTTCTCATCCTCTCATATTATCAAGAGCCAAGGCGAATGGAAAATAATTATCTAATACACCTTATTAAAGTCAAAATATTTATCATGCCGATGACATTTTCTTTAATTTTTCACATTAAAGAAAAAGTAAATACAAGGTGAGTTCATGTCTAAATTTGCAGATGACTTTTCTTCTTTATACAGTCTTTGCTTCCATACCCCTAATTATACTCAGCAATGATCTCCTGTATTATGGTTGTCAAAATTTTAACTTGATGTGGGGGGAGGGGTCACTCCTGAAATTCCAGTGCTTTGAAGACTGAGGCAGGCGATTGCCCTGAGGTTGGAGTCAGCTTAGGTTATATAGTGTCCTTCAGACCTGTTTGGGCTACATAGTGAGACCCCATTACAAACAAACAAAAACAAGGAAGCAAGCAAAAACAACTCATGACAAAGCAAATAATGTTAAAGTATTTTAAATGTCTCATTTGTTTTTCTGTTTGAGGTGCAAATTAGCATTCATAGATGTGTGGAGGATAAGTGGGAGTATGTTGCTGAGACTTCATACATGACACCCGCTTAAATTTGAATTTCAGATAAACGATTTCGTGTGAATGATTGTTCTAGGCAATATTTGAGATGCAAATTTCACCCAAAATTCCAATCACATTGGATGTCTACAGCTTCATTTGCTAGCTCTGACAACTCTAAATGGGAGGAAGTGTTAACAACATGTCTTCACTCTGTGATCACAGAACTGCTTCAGATCATGACTAATCTCTATCCTAGGATGCTCAACTCTATGAATTCCCATGATTTATGGCCATTTTAGGACTAGCCTTACATGCCACTAAACTGCCTAAAAGAGAACAGTCACATACAGAAGGTTAACCCTGTGTCCCCTCATGTAGAGGTTCAGCTTCTGAGTCAGCCAGACCTTCACGAGAATTTCTGCTTAGAAGATCGCTATGTATCCACAGATGTTCCTGCCATTATGACATTCATTCCCTTTATTTAATGGATAGGAATTATTATAATGACTTTTATTTTGGGGTAAGGATTAAATATAGTAATGCACATCAAATGCCTAGGACAGTGCTTGGCACACTGCATGTCTTTGAGTGTTACCCAATGACTACATTGAAGTAACAACTTGCCATAAATTCATTGTGAGACAGAGATCAAAACAATCTGTGTTGCTTGTATAATGTGTTTCTGTACACCAATCAGATTCAAGGCACATGCATATGAATTGGCAATTGCCTTTTTTTTCTCTCACATGCAAATGATGGTGTGTGTGTGTGTGTGTGTGTGTGTGTGTGTGTGTGTGTGTGTGTGTTTGGTGATTCCATTATGTGTGTATATGAATGTATAGATATCCATACAACTATATGTAAGAATAAATGAAATACAATAAGCCAATAATATCATCACTGTTGCCTTATATGCGTGTCTTAGTGGCTTCTTTAATAGACTGCTAGGTATTAATTTGACAAGAAACTCTCATTGTTTCTAAATGATGCTAATTTTAGGTAAACCTATTTTTTCCGTACAGACACTCATTGTTGTTGAAACTATACAATGTTTTACAAATTCTAGAGGGACTCAAATTCATAAACCCTGAGCACAGACCAACTTCATACAGTGAAAGTAATGTAAAAGCTGACCTGGCATTAGTGGCACACACCTTTAAACCCAGAACTTTGGAGGCTGAGGCAGGCTTATCTCTGAGATTGAGGTCAGCCTGGTCTACAGATGAGTTTCAGGACAGCCAGGGCTACACAGAGAAAATGTCTGTCAAAAAAAAGTAATGTAAAAGCTAATAAATTCAACAGAGAAACAAAATTTATACTAATATATAAAATATAATTTTACATAAAATCCCTTTGCAATGTCATTATATTTTTGGCATTCTCTTTTTTTGTTGAGGATACAGATAGCAACAATTGTTATTTTAAACTATATTTACATGTGTTATTATATTATAGAATTGAAGAATAATTTTCTTAATAAAGCAGCATCTGTTGAAAAAATCACCAGAAAGCAGTGACTGCATTAACAATATCAATAAAATGATTATTTTGATTCCTAAAACTATCCATTTTATAACCTAATTAATACAGAAAGACTGTCACTTTACCATATGATATTTTGTCTAAATTCCAAATAACGTTGGACTTTCATCATTCAAGGTGGTAACTAATTGTCATTTTATTCTTAGTTCTTTTGGGTATTGTCATACAAATTATTTAAAAACTCTAAAATTCAAGATGCATATGGATTAAGTAGAGGAATTACTGATTTCAAGACTCAGTAGGATACAAATCTCCTGGCAGATGTTATTTCTACACAATGTATTGTTCTAATTGGATATTTTTTATTTTAGCTAATTTTATGACAGATTTTTCCCAAGACATAATACATTCTTGCAGGAGAACAAAATCTTCTGTTTTCTTGGGAGGAAAAACAATACTTAATTGAAGAGAGGAATTATTAGATCCTTCAGGTTACTTTGTTGTCATGGAAACAAGTCTTTAAAATAAAAAAAATGATGTGCTGTAGATTTTGAGTTTTCTTTCATTATTGATATTTATCTCCCATAACAGTTTGGAAAAGAATATACTTATCTAAATGTAACATTTAACTCCATGATATTTCTTGTAAACATGGATGAGATTCCTCTTTGCAGGGAAACAGGAAAGAAAGAAAGAAAGAAAGAAAGAAAGAAAGAAAGAAAGAAAGAAAGAAAGATAGGAAGGGAGGAAGGAAGGAAGGAAGAAAGAAAGGAAGAGAGGAAGGAAGAAAGAAAGCAGGCAGTTAGGCAATAAAGAACAAGCATATGCCTAGATTTATCTGAAACAGTGAGAAGTATGAGCCAAATACATTTCATTTTACTTATATTTTCTATAAATTATAGGACTATCATAAGATGTTGGCTGCTGAACAAAATACCTTTATTCTGATCATCATTATTTGCACTTTTTTTTTTGTCTATTGTCCTGAATAACAAATTACGTTTCACAGCAACTTTTAAAAGATGCTTAGTTTTGGTGAGATCAAATCCTTGTCAGCTTTCTTTAATCCCCTTTAGCAAAACTTAGAATTTTGTAAATTAACTAACATGTACAACCATTAGTGGAAATGTTCTGCATAATGTCTATTATGAAAATATTATTAAAATGTGTGTATAAGGAAATACCTTAAATATTTCAAACTCTGAATATCAAGTTAATTTTTGAGAATTAGCAATGGGTGCTATGACTTGGTGCTATGTTTTATGGTACACATTAATATAGATGGGCATGGCTTACAAGAGGGCAGTTTATGCTCAGTGAAGATTCAGATTCAATGTGACAGCCTCAGCAGTCTGTCAAGTTTCCTGAAGATACTGGCTGATGAAGTTCTAATCATATCATTATCCAGTTAGGCAAAATAGATAGCCATTTAAAAATAAAAAGAAGAAGGCAAAGAGTTCCATTGTGATATCTGGGCCTGATTGTGCAGAGGAAAGAGTTTAATAGTTTGAAGTCACCAACTTTTCATACTGGGCTGTAATTTGAGTCTCTGAGGAAGGTATCAGATTCTTCAGTGAACTCTCTGCCAGACCCATCTCAAGGCGTTATGGGACTTGTCCTTTGAAATTAACATCAAGGTGTCCACCTGTAGTTAATAAGGATCCAGGAACTGCGTAGTTTTTGTTCTTAGGGAATTGTAACTAGAAACTAGAGACTGCAAGGAATTCAAAATCCAATCCAGTCTCTAGATCAACGTAAAAGCTCTAAGACAATAAAGAAGTGGATAGGAATCAAGGTCAATCAATAAAGTGATTGTTGGGCAATTGTGAGTACTTAAGTTCAATTCCCAGAACCCAGGCAAAACGATGCAATCAAACAATGAAAAAAAAGCCAAGCCTAAATCTCCTAGACTAAACCCAAACAGACCAGGCTAAACATCAATACAGAGTTATGCTAAAGTTCCAGTCCTAAAGTAAAGCTAAGGAGTTTATCTGACCTTCAAAGAAGTAAGGATTAGAGAAATAACAGGCAAATTTCCCTAAAAGGCCAGTTCCAACTGGGTGCTAACAAAGCTCTTTGAGTTAATCTTTTCACAAAAATTGTAATACAGCCATCATTATTTTTCTGTTATCTTATCTCTCTGCCTCTTTGCTGTGTAAATAATTGAAAACAAATCATCTATCTTTTGCTTTTCTTCTGACTCCTTAAATTCTTTGTTTATCAAGCCAATGTCTTTTGCACAGATTATGAGATCACTTACTTGATTTTATGAAATTGAATATTTTCTAAATCTATAATAAAGACAATTAAAATGGTTAAATTCCAAAAGTATAAAACACACACACACGCACACATACACACACACACACACACACACACACACACGCACACATACACACACACACACACACACACGCACACACACATACACACACACACTTATATACCGTTAAATAGAAAGAAGTTGAGAAGATGATTAAATGGGTTATCAAAAATACTTGTGGTTTTTCCCTTAACTAGTAGGTATCAGTTGCAGATAGTGGGAACCTTTATCCTTTGTTCACTGGGAGCAATTGGGGAAGGGGAAAACATGATCAAAATGCATTGTCTGTAGAAAATTGCTTTCAATAAGAAGAAATCAGGAGTGTGGTACTTGGTAGATATTCATAACTCTGAATTATAGTAGCATGGTGGGACACCTATTTCAACATCAATCTGTCTTAGACATTTCTCTTATAAAATGGATTCTAAACAGTAACTAGAGGAAGCACAGATGGTGTTGGTGAAGAGAAGTTGGAAAGTAGGCAAAGAGTTCTTTGGTGAAGAACTCTCAAGGTGCGTTCAGAATCCTATTTCCATATGTGTTTATAATTAATGTCTAAACTGCCTTCCAGAGACAAATTTTCATGGGTCTGTCACACTTCTGCATATTTTATGAGCAGTTGCATTAATTACCTTTGTTATAGACTGTCTTTTGGAGAATATATGTATAATGAGCGGCATAGCAAGATGGAGATAGCGCCTTCCTCTGGAGCAAAGGGCAGTTTTGTGATGATAATGTCTCCCTCTGGGGACCTGTCAGGCAGACTCACTACCCATTATGAAAAATTCATTGTCTATGAGCTCCAGGTTTCTCTTTTTTATTGTAACCCATGAGATACATGGGCATTAACAGGTTTTCCACATTCACCTCTGTGGGAACTAGGACTCTAACAATTGTTTTGAATGTTACTTCCATTTTTTTACATTGGTATGCTAGGCAGCAAAGTGGATGCGATGTGTATGATAAATGAGGCAGAAGAGGTGAACAGTTGAGGGCATAAAATTTATTTCATGAAATGAGCTCCAGTGCACATGTGTTGATACTAGCCTGGGAGGAGCATGAAGAATGTCTGCTCATTGAGGTAATCCAATCACAAAAAGACAAACATGATATGTACTCACTCATATGTGGATTTTAGACATAGAATAAGGGATTACCAGCCTACAATCCACACTGCCAGAGAAACTAGTAAACAAGGAAGACCCTAAAAAAGACAAACTTTGTCCCCTGGAGAAGGGGAAAGGGTCACCATCCCCTGAGTAAATTGAGAACATGGGAAGAGGGGGCAGAGTGAGAAGGGAAGAAAAGGAAGGATGCAGAGATCATGAGGGAGCAGAAAGGTTGAGTCAGGTGTAGATTAGAAGAAAGAACATATGATAGGTAGGATTTTAGTTGGGGGGTGGTAGGGGAGGAAGTGAGGGAGAAGGGAACTGGGATTGTCATGTAATTCAATCTTGATTGTAATTCAAATAAAAGAAAAAAGAATGTCTGCTCAAATGGGACTCCTAAGGAGAAAGCAGGTGAATTGTAATGTTTGGGTTAAAATTCAGCAAGACTGACAGTTTGTAAAGAAGAGACTATAAGAGTTATATTTTGATTGATCTTAGTTTTACAAAGCATAGTAATCAGGCCATCATCAGCAATAGGGGGAGCAGAATTTGAAAGTTCAAAAGTAAGAAAATGCCAAGTAGAACATGGGAGAGTGGGCTACGATGTCAAGCAATATTTTCTGAGTTCTGCCCACCAATGAAGAAGAGGGAGAACTTAAGGAAACCTACTACCTTGATGGAGACTTGGTGGTGTCTCAGAGAGGGGAAAAACAGAATAGGCACAGGTTGTTTTTGCACCAGTTAGCTGAAGTTAAATAAGATGGGCCATGAAATGCCAGAAACCTCAAACTTATAAAAAATTGATGAAGCAATAACTGAGGACTGGTGGACAGAGCACACATGGTCACGAGGAGAGTCTTGTAAATAAAATATGGTGGCTGGTAGCCTTGCTGCTTGCTATTCTATGAGGAGAATATTCTATTGTTTCTAATAAATTGATCTTTGGAATATTTTAGGAGTAAACACCAAAGTTGTTTGGAACTTTCTAGTTTATTGATAAAATTTGCTAACACAAACCACCAAGAAACACTGATGCAGGTGATGGCAAGCACACTCTCCACCCCTGTCTAAGTAGCTCCCATAATTTAGCTCAGAGACAGGGTGGGTTGCTATTTGAAAAGTCATGTTTACAGAGAAAACTGCTACTAGCAGTTTTTCCCTTGGCCACCCATCAGTTTCCTGTCCCTGTCAATGATCATTTTGAGGAGGAGCATTCAGTGTAACAGTGCTTGCACAACAGCATTTCAATCCCCACAGACTGCACATTTAAGCCATGGCACTTAGACAAATACGAAAAGAGCAAATGCAAGCAGCATGAGCTCTTTATCAATCCCGCCAGGGCCTAAATTAAGCAAAGAGAACACCAGCCTTGCTCCTCATTTGAAGGACTTGTGGACTAGATATGAGAGTACTAGCAAATTAATTATTGCCATGTGTTCTCCCTTTACTCGTCAGATTTTCTTTTTTTTTCTTTTCTTTTTTTTCTCAGATTTTTTAATTTGAATTAGAAACAGGATTGTTTTACAAGACAATCCCAGTTCTCTTCTCCCTCCCATTCCCCTACCCCTGCCCCCAACTAAAACCCTATCTATCACATATCCTTTCTGCTCCCCCTGTATGGTGAGGCCTTCCAGAGGGTGTCATCAGAGTCTATTGCATCCTTTGGGATAGGGCCTAGGCCCACCCCTGTGTGTTTTGGATCAGGGAGTATTCCTCTATGTGGAATGGTCTCCCAAAGTCCACACCTATGCTAGGGATAAGTACTGAACTATAGGAGGTCCTCTAGACTTCCGAGGTTTCCTCACTGAAACACATGTTCCTGGGGTCTGGATCAGTCCCATGCTGATATCCCAGCTATCAGTCTGGGGAGCAAGAGTTCCCAGATGTTTAGGTCAGCTGTTTCTGTGAGTTTCACCAGCCTGGTCAGGACTCCTTTGCTCTTCACTCGTCCTTCTCTGCATCTGGGTTCCAGTTCAGTTCTGTGATTAGTTGTGGGTGTCTGCTTCTACTTCCACCAGCTGCTGGATGAGGGCTATCGGGTGGCATATAAGTCAGTCATCAATCTCATAATCAGGGGAGGGCATTTAAGGTAGCCTCTCCTCTGTTGCTTAGATTGCTCGCTGGTGTCATCTTTGTGGATCTCCAGACATTTCCCTAGTGCCTGATTTCTCTGTAAACCAAAAATGTCTCCATTATGGTATCTACATTCTTGTTATCTTCTATTCTTCCCCTGACTCAACCTTTCTGCTCACTCATGTCCTCTGCATCCCCTCTTCTCCCCTTCTCATTCTCCTAGCTCCCTCCCCCCTCTTCCCGTGCTTCCAATTTTTCTCAGGGGATCTTGACCCTTTCTCCTTCTCCAGGGGACCATGTATGTCTCTCTTAGGGTCCTACTTGTTTACTAGCTTCTCTGGCAGTGTGGATTGTAGGCTGGTAATCCTTTACTCTATGTCTAAAATCCGCATATGAGTGAGTACATACAATGTTTGTCTTTTTGCGATCGGGTTACCTCACTCAGAATGGTTTCCTCTAGTTCCATCCATTTTCCTGCAAATTTCAAGATTTCATTGTATTTTTCCACTGAGTGTACTCTATTGTGTAAATGTATCACATTTTCTCTATCCATTCTTTGGTTGAGGAGCATCTAGGCTGCTTCCAGTTTCTGGCTATTACAAATAGTGCTGCTATGAACATTGTTGAACAGATGTCCTTGTTGTATGAATGTGCTTCTTTTTGGGTATATGCCCAAGAGTGAAATTGCTGCATCTTGTGGTAGACTGATTCCCATTTTCTTGAGGAATCACCATACTGATTTCTAAAGTGGCTGAATAAGTTGGCACTCCCACCAGCAGTAGAGAAGTGTTCCCTTTTCTCTACATCCTCTCCAGCATGAACTGTCATTGGTGTTTTTGATTTTGGCCATTCTGACAGGAGTAAGATGGTATCTCAGAGTTGTTTTGATTTGCATTTCCCTGATGGCTAAGGATGTTGAACATTTCTTATGTGTCTTTCATCCATTTTAGATTCCTCTATTGAGAATTGTCTATTTAATTCTATACCCCACTTTTTAATTGGGTTGTTTGGTGTTTGGGGGACTACCTTCTTGAGTTCTTTGTATATTTTGGAAATAAGCCCTCTGTCAGATGTGGGGTTGGTGAATATCTTTTCCCAGTCTGTGGCCTGCTGTTTTGTCTTGCTGACTGTGTCCTTTGCCTTCTCAGTTTCAGGAGGTCCCATTTATCAATTGTTGATCTCAGTGTCTGAGCTACTGGTGTAATGTTCAGGAGGCAGTCTCCTGTACCAATTAATTCAAGGGTATTTCCCACTTTGTCTTCTAAAAGGGTTAGTATGACTGGGTTTATGTTGAGGTCTTTGATCCATTTTGACATAAGTTTTGTGCATGGCGTTAGGCTTGGGTCTATCTGCAGTCTTCTACATGTCTGCAACCATTTTCCAGCAATGGAAACTCTAACTAAGATAGTCAACTTACTTGGTAAGAATTCCTTGTAAAACATGTAAATGGGAGGCAGGCAATATGTATGCTATATATCCCCCATGTCATTTAAAAATTTTAGTATCTATCTATCTATCTATCTATCTATCTATCTATCTATCTTTCATCTATCATGTATCCTTCATCATCATCTATCTATTTTTGTCTGAGCTTGAACTCTGTGAGAGTTATAAAGTCTGTTATCAACAGATCTTGATTTCTATTTATGTACAAGAAGAAACCTAAATTCTGAATATATTTTATGATAAAGGTTTTAATATTTTAACTTTATCAGCTAGATGAAGGCCATGCTATGTCTGATTGGAACTGCTGGCTAAAAAACAGAATGTTTTCATAATGTGTTAATACTAAAAGAGAAGGGATGACACTCAGAGGTTGTAGTGTACAAAGAAAATATCCAATATGATAGTTATTGTCCAATTCAGTACAAAGCAAATCACCTAATTTTATATGCATAATCTATCTCTCCAATCTATCTACTGTGTCTCTTACTATATAAATTCAAAGTCTTTGCCATATACTCCGAAACTGCATTTTTCCCATCACCCTTATTCTCCAGGGAAGGTAGAGTTGAGGTTATATTTAATCTAGAAGTCTTACTTAACATGTTATGGTTATGTAGGTTGAGGGTTGAATGCTGCATACATCATGTCATCATCCACTTCATCTGAATTTCCTAGTTTGAAGATATCCCCTGATATGTGTTTTTGACAGTGCTTCATAGTTTTCCCATAATAAACTGGAGAGCTCAGATTGACAGTAGAGATAAAAACTATAAATGTTTGCAAAATTTTCCACCATAACAGCTAAGCACTTACTAAATATAAAGTTATATCAGTCTTTACTATTGTGAACAATTTTGTTTAGCAGGATTCTAAGATTCTACTTGAAGGTTGTTAGAAATTGCATGGGCCATCTTGAAAATTCCACAGTCACTTTGCATATAGATTTATGTCTATGTCAACAACACTTTGACTGTGATATGCATCTGAAATTGCTTTTTTCTTTCTTCAGCAATAATGAATTAAAAATGATCATATATAGAAAACTCATGGTATGACTGTCTTTCAAAAATGTTGATGGAGAACATGCCAACTATAAGAGAGATCTAACATTTGTCAGTGATCATATATACTATGCCATCTATTATATCTCCCACCACATGGGAAATAGAAAAATTATATATGCTAAAAATAAATATATATGTGATTCAAACTATATATCATATTTCAAGTGGTGAAATCTCATTTAGACTCTAAAATGTTCTTTTAAATTAATTTTCTCATATCAATTAGTAGAAGTTTCAGACAGTTAATGATGCCAATTTCACATAAACATCATTAGGTACTTTAAATAGACAGTCAATAGGCTCATTTACATAATCATTTGATAATTGGTTTGTAGACTAACAGTGAGTCTTCTGGAAGCTGTTTGTCAAAGTTAATATATTTTAGATTAGTGAACTTATCTAAATTTTAGTTGTGATTTGCTGGAAATCAATGAATAATTTTCAATCAAATGTTCAACAAGGAGAAAGCTGTCTTGATCTTTTGAAAGTCTTGGGAAATTTCAATTATGAAAACATGTATACAGAGAAAACTAGAAATTTTAGTAATATATTTTTGGTTGTGAGCCTAGCCTTTAACAGCTGAGCCATCTCTCCAGCCCGGCATTTTAGTAATATAAAAACCAAAGAATAAGTGACCATGCCAAATGATAGGAGTGTAAGCGGTATGTAAGATTCAGCTTGAAGACTTTGAGCTGCTTTTGGAACAAGCTAATTTCAAGGACTGATTTTACAGGCTAATTTAGAATTTTGACAAAATGGGTTGAAACTTGGGAAGCACTATACTTCTGCAAGATCTAAATTTGGTAAAACATTGAAATAAAAAATTCATATGGTTTATTTGATAAGTTTTTCATGTAAAATATTTGTTAAATTCTTTGCAGATAAAAAGATTGTATTAATAAAAGTATTTCATGAAACATTCAGCATAATTTGTTTTGAGTTTGCTAACTATCCCAATCTTGAAGATTCCTAATAAGATGTACAATCACAGAAAAATTCTATTTATAATATCAACAATTTCATATTTGCTCATATTCTTTTTCATTTTAAAGATGGCTTCAGATAATTTCATGAAGAATCAATAGTAAAAATAGTAAATATGTAAATAGTATATAGTAAAAATGAAACAAATTCATTTTTTTTTAGAAAAAATACCAGTGACATGGTTTTGGAACCAATGTAATTTAGAAAATTCTCAAAAGTCCATAAACATGCACCACTTACAACATTTTATAAGGTCATCATACAGCAAAACTCAATTTCAACACAAAATTAATATTTCAAATACTTATACTGACTTAACCATTTTGAAGCCTTTGTTTACGCTGAGATTTGTATTTTATATGAATTTTATTTAAATTAAAAAATCTTATTTTACATATCAAACCCAGTTCCCTCTCCCTCCCATCCTCCCATGCCCCCTACCCCATCCCCCACCCACTACCCAGGGAGGGTGAGGCTTTCCATGAGGGATCATCAAAATATGTCACGTCATTTGGGGCAGGGCCTGGGCCTTCCCCTGTGTATCTAGGGTAAGAGAGAATCCCTCCATGGGAAATGGGTCCCGAAGTCCATTCATGCACTATGGATAGATACATCCTGGTTCCTCTGCCAGAGGACCCATAGACTGCCTAATGCTTCTAGCTGACACCCACGTTCAGGGGACTTGGTTTTTTTAACATGGATAATAACTGATTTCTCTCTAACACAACGTGACAAATGATGGAGAAATTGAGTTAAAGGAGGCATGTAATAAATTTTGCAGGATACTGAATATTCAATAGGAGTTTGAGTTCTGTGGGATTAACAGACTGTGCATAGGGGACTGAACACAGTGAAAGGTGCAGGGAATTGAGATAAAATAGTTTATGATATGCCCTGATACAGTCATTGTCTATTTTTATTTATTTATTAGTTCAAGTTAGGGAACAAGCTTGTTTCACATGTAAGTCCCTTCTCCCTCTCCATCCCCTCATCCCCCTCCCCAAACTACCCCATCCACCCACCACTCCCCAGGCAGGGTAGGGCCTTCAATGGGGGCTCTGCAGTGTCCACCAAATCTTCCTGTGCTGGTCCTGGGCCCTTCCCCATGTGTCCAGGGCCAGATTGTATCTCTTCATGTGGGATGGGCTCTCAAAGTCCCTTCTTACACCAGGGAAAAAATACTAATCCACTACCAGAGGCTCCCTGGAGTACAGAGGCCTCCTTATTGACATCCATGTTCAGGGGTCTGGATCAGTCTTGTACTGGCCTCCCAGACAGCATCTGGGGTCGATATGCTCTCTCTTATTCAGGCCAACTGTTCCTGTGGGTTTCTCTAACCTGGTACAGACCCCCTTCACTCTTCATTCCTCCCACTCTTCAACTAAATTTAGTCATTGTCTATTTTAAACATGAAAGTAATAACAGTGATCATGTATTCTTCTAAGTTTTACTGGTTCATAGAAAACGTATACTTTTAATTAATAAAAGTTTTAGTGAGATAAAGTTTATTTTTTTGCTCTAAGTTTAACTTATGAAAGTATTGAATTGCCATCCCATTATCAGTAATTATAGTGTCATATCATGGCTTCATTATCAGGCAAAGAGCTTCCAGCAATGAACCCCAAATACAGTGATCAGAATTTGAGTCCATCAACTCCTTCCTTTTTCTTTTCTTTTTTTATTGGGTTAAAGGTATTTTCTCTTAGATTTCCTTATCTTCATCCTCTTTGGGTGTTGTCTATTTACCTCTCTTTAGTTTCTGGGAGACCTGTACACAAATGTAACATATTCTTCTCTGGTTACTTTTGGTGTAATTTTTTGCTTGGTGGATCAATCCTTGGGTTGTTATGAGTGGTTTTGAACAGGTGATTTCAACTTGTCCCACTATTTACTACCATTGTCACTGATATTTGCATTGCTCATCTATATTTTCTTTATTCTCATAAGACTAAACATTTCTGTAGCACATTTTGCTACAAGCCTTAAAAATAATTTTGCTATTATAGGTTCTTTGTCATTAGCTTTATTGTAGATTAGATTACAAATGAAAACTCTTACTGATCACTTTCTATTTTTCAATTTCTTATGAACTTTGTACTTATCAATACCAGAACAACTTAAAACATGTTTGTACTTTGTTACTATTGATGTTTGTGTTACTATCAACTTCCTTTTACAAATGAGATACAAATCAAAGTGTTATCAACTGCTGAAAGAATTTCCTTGTGCAGAAACAGTTGTGTACACATCAGAATTTGAGTCCAGGTAGTATTTTGACTTTTCTTTATTTATGGTTTATTAAGGTAAAGAATAGCCATGATAAGATGGAAAAGAGACTTAATAGAGGACTAAATAAAGCAGAGGCAGCAATCCCAGTGAAGGTATGATTTTACATTTTTACACACACACACACACACACACACACACACACACACACACACACACACACACACACACACAAATAGGGGTAAAGCTAATCCCTAAGGAATAGGACTAAAAGAAAGAAGGGACAGATTTATATTCATTCATATCTGAGGTATCTCTGAAGCCTTTCCTTGCTGAAGGTTCTTATTATCTGGGGTGAGGTCTGAAAAAAAAAAAGGACCATGTAAGAGGGCATGTATAAATGATTTTAACTTCCATGAAGAAATATCATGAAATATCTACCACTACTAACTGCACTCAGTATTTGTTGATACTGCAAGCAATTCCCACATTATTGTTGCTGATTACATACTTATTACAATCAATTGGATAAAGCAGTGATTGTGACACTTATGACAATACAAAGGAAATTTTATCAGACACTCAAAATAATCATATTCAAATGCCAAATGTAAGTAACACTTTGCTCACACAAGAGAATATAAAATTCTAAGAAAACAGTAGTAAATATTTCTAATAGATAATTGCATATTTGTTGGGTATCTCAGAAAACAGATTTATGTAGCTGCATATGTTTTCCCTCCCTCCCCAATTAATCCTTCCATTCTACTCTCCCCATTATCCATCCATAACTATCTATTCTATTACCATTTTCTAGAGAGATCTATCTATCCCCTTACCCCCAGTCCCTTACTCTATGTCTAACCTCTGTGGTTCTATGGATTATGTCTTGATTAACAACTAATATTCACTTATAAGTGAATATATACCACATTTGTCTTTCTGTATCTGTGTTACCTTACTCGGGATGATTTTTTCCCAGTGGAATCTCTTTTTTAAAAGCACACACACTGTTCACAATGGTCCTTCATTCACCACCTATCACTGCTGCAAAGATTTCCTGTCTCCTGATATTCTTACATGGATTTCACATGGGAATTTTGTAGCATCCCATACATTCAGAGTGCCAAAGCAGATGCTCAGCTTTATCTGACTCTGTCAAATAAGTTGTTTGTTTTGGAGGTTGGACTGATCTACCCCAAGACTGAGTCAAACAATTCCCAAGAATGAGATGCTGGCATTGTTCTATGTCCTCAATAGTACTTAATTTTGTCCCATAGCATCGGGCTGGAAATAGGCATTTTTCTATGGCTTGAATTTATATTCTTTTTTTAAAAAATTTATTTATTAGTTCTAGTTAGGGAACAAGCTTGTTTCACATGTAAGTCCCTTCTCCCTCTCCCTCCCCTCACCCCCATCCCTCCTCCCCCACCAACCTACCCCTACCCCATCCACCCACCACTCCCCAGGCAGGGTAGGGCCCTCAACTGGGGCTCTGCAAAGTCCACCAAATCTTCCTGTGCTGGGCCTGGGCCCTTCCCCATGTGTCCAGGGCCAGAGTGTAACCCTTCAAGGGATGGGCTCTCAAAGTCCCTTCTTGCACCAGGGAAAAATACTAATCCACTTTCAGAGGCTCCCTGGAGTGCAGAGGCCTCCTTATTGACATCCATGTTCAGGGGTCTGGATCAGTCTTGTACTGGCCTCCCAGACAGCATCTAGGGTCGATGTGCTCGCCCTTGTTCAGGCCAACTGTTCCTGTGGGTTTCTCTAACCTGGTATAGACCCCTTCACTCTTCATTCCTCCCTCTCTCCAACTAAATTCCCGATTTCAGCTCAGTGTATATCTGTGGATGTCTGTCTCTGCTTCCATCAGCCACTGGATGGCATAAAGAGAAGTCATCAATCTCATTTTAGGTTATCCTCTCCACCATTGCCTGGATTGTCAGATCGTGTCATCCTTGTCTGTCTCTCGAGATCTCCCTGGTTCCAGATCTCTTCTCGGACCTATAATGGCTCCCTCTGATATGGTATCGCTCATCCTGCCCTCTCTCCTATATTGTTCCCCCAATTCAATATTTCTGCTCCTCCATTTCCTTTCCTATACTCCTCCTCTCTTGCTCTTATTGTAGCAGCTCCCTCTCCCCTACCCTCATGCTCCCAATTAGCTCAGGAGTTCATGCCACTTCCCAATCTTGGGGACCATTTATCCCTTAGAGTCCTTCATGTTTCCTAGTTTCTTTGGTGAAGAGGATTATAGGCTGGTAATCCTTTGCTCTATGTCTAAAATTCATATATGAGTGAGTACATACCATGTTTGTCTTTTGTGACTGGGTTACCTCACTCAGGATGGTTTCTTCTATTTCCATCCATTTGCCTGCGAATTTCAAGATTCCATTTTTTTTTTCCTGCTGAGTAGTACTCCATTGCATAAATGTACCACATTTTCTCAATCCATTCTTCACTTGAGGGGCATCTAGGTTGCTTCCAGGTTCTGGCTATTACAAACAATGCTGCTCTGAACATGGTTGCACATATGTCCTTGTTGTATGAACATGCACTCTTTGGGTATATACCCAAGAGAGGAATGGCTGGATCTTGAGGTGGACTGATTCCCATTTTTCTGAGCAACCACCATACTGATTTCCAGAGTGGTCTTACAAGTTCGCACTCCCACCAGCAATGGAGGAGTGTTCCTTTTTCTCCACATCCTCTCCAGCATAGATTGTCATTGGTATTTTTGATTTTAGCCATCCTGACAGGTGTGAGGTGGTATCTCAGCGTTGTTTTGAGTTGTAGCTGCATATTTTTGAGCAGTACTTTGAATTGCTTAAGTTGAATTTGTCTGATAACTAATTGTTTGAAAACTTCATTTATGGTCATATAAAATAAGATATTTTGTGAAATGTATGCAATGCCTCTTTTAAAATTTATATGTAATATGGGTGTTTTGGCCGCATGTATATCTGTCTGCCACGTGTGTGCCTGGTACCCAGATCCCTTGGTACTGTAGTTACAGATATTTGTGAGCCATGACATAGGCGATGGGAATTGACCCCAGGCCCTCTAGAAGGATAGCCAGTGCTCCAAACCTCTGAATCATCTCTTCCCCCCAACCAAAACTTTATTTTTAAATGTATTTTTAGCTAAATATAATGAATGGAAGAAAGTGAGATAAAGGATTCTCAGAACTAACAGGCAAATGAACACACTCCCTTATGTTATACTAGATAAAAGGTTTTATCTTCAAAAAAATCTTCATGTTTAATCTGTAGAAGCTACAAATTTTGGCAGCAACAGCTGTGCAGCACCACAGACTAACCTATGCATTTTTCTATTTGGATAAGATTAAGAGAAAGGAATTCCTGAAGTTTGTAGGGTTTTAAACTCTTGGAGAGATTTAACTTTGAGAAGACAGCATTTTCAAAGTCTTTATTGATCAATATTACAAGTGTAAATCACACAGCATTAGCTCAGAACAAGAAAGTTTCCTTCAAGGTCTGTCATCTTGTCTGCATCTTCTTTTCTGGGATTTTTTTGCTTCTGCAAAGGAAGGGTGATCACAGGAATTAATTCTGCCATCATTAATCCTTGTGTAGAAGCTGGTCCCTGAGAGGTTTTGAATGCATTATAAGAAAAATTTAAATGTTGCCTTTAAGGCAGTCACCTTTTCTCATGATCTAAGAGAAAATATGTACAAAATATTTTTGTTATCGGTTGGTGCATATATTATGTAAGATATACAATAGGTAGAATGGCCGATGTTAGGTTATAAATATTGTTATTATTATAGCTTATAAATACATACCTTGTACTTGAAAAGATATGGAATTACCAGTTTAAGACCAATTTCTGTATTTCAAACTATGACTTTTAGCTTAGTTTAGCTAATTTGTTTCTTTTTATGTGTATGAGTTTCTTGTGTGTGTGTGTGTGTGTGTGTGTGTGTGTACACACCACATGCTGCCTGGTTTCCTTGGGGGTCAGAAGAAGAGAGCATCATGTCTGGGACTAGAGTTACAGATAGTTTTGAGCAGCCGCGTGGGTTCTGGGAACCAAACCCTTGTCGTTTGGAAGAACAGTAAGTCCCCTTAACCACTTCAGCCCCAGGCACATAGTTTCTATACAGGAACATTTTTCTGTGGATGAACTGAGACAATACAAAAATCTATGTCCTTTTGGTTAAAAATACTTATGTAAGACTGGAGAGATGAATCAATGGTTACGAATACTGGCTGCTCTTCCAGACCTGAGTTTGATTCCAAGAACCTAGACGTTCATGGCATCTCACAACCACTTGCTACTTAAATGCCAGGGAACCTAACACCTCCTTTTGGTTTCCATGGACACTGCATGCACATGGGTCGCATATATACATACAGATAAAATACTCATACATATAAAATAAAAATAAAAAATATATAAAATGAGATGTTATTTTAAAAAGTTACACAATTTAATCCTAATATTAGGCTATACATTATGGTCAAATAACATTCAGTTTTTGAACAATATTTTTAAAATTTCCCTGAGAATTTCAAACAGTGTATTTTGAACATACTTATCCTCCTTCCCAACTCCTCCGATTAGTAATCTCCACCAACTTTGAGATTCTTATTCTCTTTCTGTCCCCATAAAGTTCAGTTTGTGTTGCCCAGCTACTCTTGAGAGTGGGTGCTGCATGGTATAGTGTAGTCGATGTATCAGGGGCCACATTCTTTAAAAAAAGACTCCATCTCCTAGCAACTATCAAATGACAGTAACTCCTTAGCTAGTAGTGGCTAGGTTTGGATTTTTGTCTGGCTGGAGCTTGCATATGCTGTTGCAATTATTTTAAGTTCATATGTACAACTGCCATATTTTATCAAGAAAATACTACTTATTTGTTGTTATTCACTATCTCTGACTCTTAATATCTTTCTGCCTTCCTTTTCTGAAAAGATCCATGAGCCTAGAGAGTAGAGGTGAGATATGTATGTCTCATTTAGCTATGAGAACTCTACAGTCTCTTATAGTTTGCACATTGAAAAGTTGATGGTCTCTTTATTGATATCCATCTACTCCAAAGAGAAGTTTATCTGCTGAGGGTTGAGAGGTGCTTTGATCTATGATTATAACAATTTGTCATGAAGAATCATCTTATACTATGTCTATTTAGCATAACGGTAGTATTAGCTTTTCCTCTAAGGTATGACATATGTACCCAATAGTCTTAGCACCTTTAACAGTGCCAGCTATGGTAATAACTATAAGTGTGAAGTAGTGGCACACATATCTTGGTGGTAACCAAGAGCTGTCTAGTTGGACTTAAGTATAACTCAGCAACAGGGGAATCATGCTGAAGGGACCAGCTCCCCATTTTGACAACCATAACAGCCTAACACATGCTTGCCTGACCTTGCCTTGGTCACCAGGAGGTCAGATGCTCACTCCTTGGCAAGGAACTAATCAGAAGTTAGCTAGCAGGGCTATGCTTTATGGCTCTGGGTGTGCTTTATGGACAAGCACACAGCAGTGATATATAGAACATAGCAACCACCCTGAGTAGTCCTATAGGCCATAACAACCAGTTGACCAATCAACACACTGCAGGTCCTCCAAGACTGGAGGTGTACCAATCCTGAGCCTGTGCATACCCCTAGACACTCCCCTTATGTTGCCCTATAATATCTCTGTCCCGTGGTTTTTCGGGGTCTTTCCCCAGCCATCCTCCGTGATGGGTTGATGAAAGGCCCAAGCTAATGTGGTTAGCTAGTTAAACAACTGCAATTATAGATGCATTGCTTTTGCATCCAAATGGGCCTCTTGGTGATTTTGGGGTTCAGAATTTGGGCAAAACAATGCTTTGCACAGGAGACCTAGTCCACTTACACAGACTTAGTGAAATCATGGATCTTGGAACAGAACCTAATTGCCACTTTACTAAACAGTGTAACCCCTGACAGTATTCTAAATATTTCACCTTATACATATGGATAAATGTAGTCCTTACTCCTCTTCAAAGAAATATCTCTTTGCAAAAGATGGAAACAATTACAGAAAACTATCACCGTCAAAATATAAAGCTCTTGCAGGTAATTCCATTAAGCCTGTTTTTATATATGTATATACTTTAAGGAAGCTTCTAGAGTCATAGGTTTCCATATGGCCTTTTCAAAAGCTTTAATGTTAGCTATCCCTTCTTATACTTCCTCTGAGATACTATTTTTTACATCTGAGTGATACAGAAAATTAACAAGGGTATTCTTGGTGGAAATTCTCTCTTATATGTCTTGTAGTGAAGGTAAGTAGTTGGTTAGAACTGGTTGGTGATAATGTTGGCAATAGAATGTCACTTAGAAATGTTTTGATAATATGTGACAGGAAACTTGACTGGGAGTGACTTGAGCAAATGAAATTTATTATTCCTACACATCAAAAATAAGCAACTGTTATTTTATTTCAGTGGGTCAGTGATAATCAGTATCAGCTTGTCTCTTGATTCCGTTTGGCTGCTTCTCATGCTTATCACATAATGGGCCCCATTGTCTGTTTTGATTCCAGGTATTTCATCTCCATCAAAAGCAAAGACAATGAGAAAGGGTGAAGAGCTATGCAAGCTTTGAGAGCAAAAGGCTCTTTAGACATTTCCCCCAAATGCTTCCATTTGTGCTTCAGAAAGTTAGACTAGTGTATTAACAAGGTACTGAGTTGCAAGGGAAGATGGAAAGCAAATATTTGGTTTTTAACTGCTTTAGTGAAGGGTGGCAAAGGAGAAGCAGGTTTAGGTTGGCTTTGTAGTATCCAATTACAAAGCAGTGGTTTTCAGTGTGTGAAAGTTATTTTCACATGTCCCTGTCTTGGATCTAACAACTTCATATTCACAGATGGCCCATCAGACAAATTTCCAAGGATACTATACAGGGTGGTTGAGATACATTTTTGGTGTTTTGAGATTTCAAAAAGTTCTAAACTTCAAGGCAATAACTCATAGTTAATTTAGGGTCCATATCTGCTCCCCCAACATATATACCTGCAACATAGTTTGAACCTGAAATTGTTCTCAAACTCTCTTGCTGTAGAAGAGGTTTCCCTCCATACCAAGTGTAGAAGTTTAAAAATATCTGCTTGTAGCCGGGCGTTGGTGGCGCACGCCTTTAATCCCAGCACTCGGGAGGCAAGGGCAGGTGGATCTCTGTGAGTTCGAGAGCAGCCTGGTCTACAAGAGCTAGTTCCAGGACAGCCTCCAAAGCCACAGAGAAACCCTGTCTCGAAAAACCAAAAAAAAAAAAAGAAAAGAAAAAATATCTGCTTGTATAGATAGCATGACAGTCAGATTACATGAGCCTAAAACCATACTTCACAGTAGGAGGGATGTTTACTGGGACAAGGAGCCCATGCATGTTTTATTCTTGTGGAAATAAAAAGGGTACTAATTCATAACAGGACTTTTGGGCTTGACCATGGCAGTGAAAATTGTCATAATGAAGATAGCTGTTACCTTTATGTTTAGGGATGTCTACAACCTGGAATTTGGCTGACTATAGAGAAGGATTTCAGCTTCTTCTCTTTATGCTTCAATCATTAACCGAGATCTTCACTGCCAATATGGTGCTGTGTAGCGATGTGCCTTTAGTGAAGATTTTTATAATGTGGCCAGCCTTACTGAAATATATTAACATGTTATTATGCATTGGGTTTAAAAGTTTTGGCCTATCAAGATTCATATATATTATTAATAATTGTACTAATTACTTGAGGAAACTGTAATAGTTATAAACATAATGCAAAATAAAATGTTATTACCCAAATTAATTTTCAGTGTTTCTTTTGCCCTTTCAATGTGTTTACCAGACAAGTTAAAATCACTCCAGGGGGTAGCATGATAGTTCACAATGTTGCATGTACATTGGGTCAGCATAATGCCAGGATATCAACAAGGAGGAAGAAAGGAATTCAAAAAGAAAATTGGGTTTTATGGGCCACACCATGATTTCAACACTTGGAAGAAGCTGAGGTCGGAGGGCCACGAGGTGATGAGCCAACTTGAACTAAATAATGAGATCTCACATCCAAAAAACAAACGAATAATTAAAAACTCACTATTCCAAAACTAATAAGAATAACAAGCAAATAATAAGCAGTTATCTCCTTTCTAACCTTCCTTAGTCATGGTTTTAAGTCTTTCATTGACTGTAAAATTAAACTTTTCATTTCAACTCTGTGAGACATAATACCAGAAAGCAAGTTGTGACATTGTATGGGCTGTGGAAGCCAAGGCATTTGCCTGAGGTATCTTCAAGGGGGTAGGAATGGGGGGGTGGGGTTTGAAAAATTATTATAAAATTTTAGTATGCATTGTAAGCACTCATGGGGCTTTTTAAAATACAACCAGGATTCCTGGCTCAATAGGTATGGAGGAGGGACTCTGGGCTCTGAGCATATGTACTTCTCATCTTCCAGTTCATATGTATGTTGATGCTGATGATCTAGGAACAGTTATTTGCAAACTATTGTTAAAGGCAATGATTAGATTATCTTGCTCTTTGTATCACTAATCCTCTTTAACAGACAGAGTGATATGTACAAGAAATATTAAGGGCAGCTTCATGTGTAGAACAAATGGTCCCCTGTGAAACAATACTTGCTTGATAATTTTTTAGTGTAATTGGTTAATAGTAGTTGGTCTTAGTAAGAAGACCATGTAAGGTATCAATGAGGAGGTAGAGGAGGTTTGACTTTGAAATTTATATTCTTCTAAATATTTTGTTTAATATATGCATCAAAAGAAGTGAAGTGGTTTTAAGGATTCTATGCTTTTGCATATGGAAGTCCAAGGGTACCAAAGCTTCCTAATGCTGAGACCCTTTAATATAGTTTGTCATGTTGTGGTGATCCCAACCACAAGATTATTTTTGATGGTACTTCATAACTGTATTTTTGCTACTGTTATGAATCTAAATGTAAACATCGTGTTTCCTGATTATCTCAGGCAACACCTGTGAAAAGGTCATTCAATCCCCAAAGGGGTGGTGACCCACAGGTTGAGAAGCACTGCTCTAGTCCGTCCAAGCTGGATGCTTTTCTACATTTCTTTGAAAATTAACAGCTTGCCCAAGCATGTAAGCACTTTATCTCCTTTATGGACCATCCTACAAGCTATTCCTCATTCACTTGTGTCACTGTTTGGAGTTGCATCTTCCTAATTCATATTTTGAAGTCTTACTCATCAGTCATGCAAACACTACTGTATTATATATAGGCCTTACATGTAAAAGGTAATGTTGTAGGTTAAATACGTACATGCAGGTAAAGACATGGTGGAAAGGCACAATCTCTAGGGCAACAACAGACCTCAGAAGAGACTAATAGCATGACAGTCAGATTACATGAGCCTAAAACCATACTTCACAGTAGGAGGGATGTTTACTGGGACATATATGCAATACAATTCAGTTATTTAAGACATCCAGGTGTGTTGCTTTGGTTGGAGCAACTCTAGAAAAATAATTGGTTCATAGCTTTTTGTTCATCCACTTTGAAAGCACTTACCAAATCCTACTTCACTGAATTTATGATTCTTGATAGTCACAGTGTTTATTGTAACCTTGTTGGATTGGCTTTTATGGTGACAAACCATTTGCTACAATATTAATGAATTCAGGTAACAATAACATTATTTTATCTATTTTCTATAGACCAGGAGTCTGGTACTGCTGAACACATTGGTGAAGTTCTGCAGGTTCTAAGGGGGAATCTACTGCCTGTGCCGTCAGATGTTGGCAGGAGTCAGTTGTATGTGGCTATGGAACCCACACAGGTTTTAAAAAGCCATTTTAACTCTTTGCAGCTGCAAGAGTTCAAGTGCTACTTCCAGGTGGATTTTTTCTGACTCAGGAACAGATGGAGCTACACCATGACCCATTAACCTTCTTTCTTACAGTGACTGGATCCAGCCAGAGATAGGAATGTTTTTTCTTGCCTCCAGGGATTCCTAAGACAGAACACACATAACGGAATTCCTGGTTCCATGACCAGGGGAGGGGCGGGAGTGTGCTGGTAGCTTGAGGGAGCCACCTAAGACAGGCACAGTTGTCTGTCCCGTTGCAGAAGCACAGGTTTCTTTTTATTAATTTAAGAGAGGGGAATCGTTGGGAGCCAAGAACAATTCAATTACAGAATTTCTAGGGGTCCAAACCTCCGTTTCCAATAATACAGGAGCTCTGGTCTGCATTGTACTGCAGATGCTAGCTGATTTGCTGTTGAATGGCATAGTCTCAGTGGAGAATGCCCCCTAATTTTGCATCTCTACAGAACTTGAGTAGGCCTGCACCAGGGTGGAAGGCAAGATCTACATGAGGAGAGATGGTTTAGAGGGTTCTGCTGAGAGGGCCTAGGGAGAGGTTCGGGAGAATAGTCTCTGCTATCACAAGAGAACAGTTAGAAAGCAGTTAAGAAAAATTCCGGAATAAAGGGCAGACTCCAGTATGCTGCATGGGACTGAGAGTTCTCCAAAGATGACAAGATGCCTGTGCCTTGTCCTTATCGCCGTTGGGTTGTTAGGAACTTCCAAGTCCACACTCCCCCTCTCATATGTGTGTGGTTTGGGACTGAGACAAATAGATTCTTAACCACATTTTAAAAGTGAACATATGGAAAGATGAAAAACAGAAAGAAAAAAGGATGAGGGGCTGGAGAAACTGTTCAACAGTTAAGGTCACACACAGTTCTTGAAGAGTACCCTGGTTTGGTTTCCAAGCCCCCCTCTTCTGGACTCTGAACTCACTTGTACACACACACACACACACACACACACACACACACACACACACACACACACAGACACACCCTTTTTAATAAATTAAAGAGAAATATTTAGAAAGAAATTAAGGAGAGAGGGAGAGAAACAGGAGAAAAGGGGGAGGAAAGAACTAATATGTCCCCCAGGAAACTCAAATTATCAGATAGAGAACTCCATACTTAGTCCAGATCATAAAACTGTTTCTGTCTGTTTAAGGAGACACATAATGCAATTTAAGAAGTGCTTCAAATAGATTTGAGTCATAATGCTTATGAATTTAACTATTGTCAACTCGCCAATGAATAATCTAGAGAAGTAATTTCAATCAGTTTCAGTCAATTGTGTTTTCTAACATGATTGGAAGTGAAATAATTTAACTAATTTTCTTTGGATAGATTATATAAGCTATCATATTTCATAACTTTTAAGCTAGAGTGAAATATTATTAAAGGGAATTTAATATTTTTGTAACTAAAAATGCCTGAAAATCTTGAAGCAAGTTATATTATCATTTTATAAATCTTCAGGATAATATCACCAACTTGAGAGAATATGCTGTCTAAATGAAACTCTATCCTTTTTGGGAAAAAATGGGTATCCTAAAAATGTCATTTGATGGTCAAAATTCTGAAATCTTTATCAGTTATAGTTACAATAGTAAAAAAACATTTTAGGAGGTAAACAGAATTTCTGACATATTAACTTCAGAGTACACTGTTGAGAACATAGCCTATTTTAGCCATCTTGTTTGTGTTTTATGGGGTTATCCTTAAATAAAATGCAAAGAACTTACTTAGCATCAAGTAATTATCAAAGTTGGATGTCTGATAGAACAGCTGAGAAAAACATGATGTCTTTGATAAAAAAAAAAAAAAACACTACAGGGTTGCTCAGCAAGCCAGGAATTATAGTCATAAACTTGATTTCTTCATGGTTTTGCATTTCTTTGACTAAGTGCTCAGGGTTGTTGTGAGTGCCCAGGTTTTCTGTCCATTGTTTCCATGGCAGACACTCTAAAAATCTCTAAGATAAGCCTTGCAGCTATTTGTTGATAAGTTTTTTTTTTAAATTCCCTTCTAAGTTTTAGGGAAAGAATGTTAGGTTCTTCGGGTTAATATTCCAATTCCAAGCACACTACATCCATACACCTCAAGTGCCTTGCTACTATGGTAACCCACAACTCTGAAGTGCATAGTGGTATTTATCATGCTCTACATCTCACTGTGGGTGCAAGAATGTGCCCCCTGAAGCCTCTTAACAATAAAGGCTATGGGGCTATAGGCAGGTGGATGCCTGGCTTGAGTTTCTTCAGTTTCACCCCTCCTCCAAGTTCACTGTGTCTGACTTGCAACATTTTGTTAATTTCACAAAGATAGATCTCAATTATCCATGATAATTGAGTTTGAAGCAAGAAAAAAATTAAATCTACTGGTAATCAAAAGCACTAATTCAATTACAAGTTTCAATTTCCTCTTCAGAAATATTTATTTAACAAATTGACTGCAAAGAAATTAAAGGAGTCTCTCTCTCTCTCTCTCTCTCTCTCTCTCTCTCTCTCTCTCTCTTTTGATGAGATGTTTGCTTTAATACCATTCATGCTTACAACTTTTATGTTTCTCTCTCCCTTTTTTAAACCCCTCTCTGTGGTTCTCTCTGATAAAAATGCCAACATATACTATGGGAGTGCTTCTTCTAGTTTTCTGGTTAATTTCCTAGACCCAGACTGGACAATCCACTACAGAGTAATTTATTATAATTGTTTCTGATCCAAATCACTGCTCTTTGTATCATACATTTTGTTCTCAGCAGTTTTGGGTGAGTATGTGGTGTGTGTGTGTGTGTGTGTGTGTGTGTGTGTGTGTGTGTGTGTGTGTGTGTGTTGGTAAGCAGCTGATGTTGATTAGAATACTGTATGGCAATATATTATGACTCTTGATAGCCACGCACTGATAACATTTTTCTGCTCTTAAATTTTTATTTAGGTGACATATCCTTGACATTTTTCTATTATCAAATAAACAAGAGACATACAGCTTTACTTTATAATGGTTTGGTGATTTCATGTAGCATGTTCTGTTTTGGTCTAATAATTGCAATCTGGTTTCTTTGTGAATTCTGGTTCTAACACTGAGTTCATTTTTCTAATTTTATATTTGATGGTAATGATACTGTGTTAGTGAGAGATCTCTAGAGGAACAGTATATATGGAATTTATATATAAGAATGGCTTACAGGCTGTGGTCCACCTATTCCAACAATGGCTATATACCAACAAAAGTTCCAAAAATCCTCTAGTTGTTCAGTCCATGTGGCTGGATGTCTCAGTTAGTCTTTAGCATATGCCAAAATTCCAAAGAAGTTTGCTCTAATGCCATTGAAGGAATGGACTTGCCTGTGTTAATGAGAGCAAACAGGCAAATAGAGCAAGATTCTTTCTTCCATGTACTTTATTTAAGCTGTCAATAGAAGATGTATCCAGATAAAGGTAGATCTATCTTCCCACATCAAAAGATCTGGATTAAGAGTGGGTTTTCAGTGGCGCCAGTATTTATCCCTGGAGCACAAATGGACTTTGGGAGCCCATTCCCTATGGAGGGATACGATTGCAGCCCAGATACAGCAAGGAGGGCCTAGGGCCTCCCCCAAATGATATGATGGACTTTGAAGGTCCCCCGTGGAGGGCCTCACTATCCCTGGAGAGGAGTTGGGGGTGGATTGGGGAAAATTGGGGGAGGTTGGTGGGGAACATGGGAGGATGGGAAGGCAAGGGAATGGGGGGGTGGATATGTGAATATGAGCAGTAATTAAAGAATAAAAAAAGAAAAAGAAAAGAGAAAAAAAAAGAAAAAAGAGTGGTTTTTCTCACTTCAAATGACTAATTAACAAAAGAGTCCCTCACAGGTGTACCCAGATACTTGGGTTTTCATTAATTCCAGGTATACTCAAGTTGACAACCAAGAATAGTCATCACAGATACCAAAGAAGCACACTGGCTGTCTTTGATTCCTTAAAATATATTGAGAGGTTTATTACTATTTATTCATATATCATATCTATAATTACAAAGTAAAAGTAAATACATTAGCTTCCAAATTCTTAAACAATCTGGGTGACATGTTTATCAAACGATCTCTGGAGATGAATTACTTCTTTAGAACTTACTTGTCATTGTGTAGAACTGTACTTTCAAACGTCCCTTTTGTATCAATGGTGTCTGTGCTCAGGAAAGAGCTGCAAGGGATGGTGTCTGTGCTCTGGAGAGAGCTACTTGGTGAGAATTGTTCTTTCCACTTTGCTTTTATGTTACACCAACAAGTAGAAACAAAACCAGCTAATTTGTTTATATTTTTCTAGAGAATTATTCTTTTGAAAAAATTACTTGGTTGTTGTATTTGAGAAATAATCATATATATATATATATATATTATAAACTCTATGGTTTGAGAATTACACAGAAGGGCCATAGACTACATCCATAAATAACAGATAAGAATAAATAATTATCTAGTTTTAAATCACATAGTCATAAAAACTAGATAAAGCAGTATAGAAATGTAGTGATATTAGAATGTGGTTATTAGATGAGATTTCTGTGATGGAATTCAATTATTAACTACTAAGCACACACTACAGGACACACAATACATTTTTATGTGAGCTAGCAATTTGGATCAGATTTTGTAAATGAAGTAGCATTCAGAAGCACAAAGATAAAAGAAAGATACTTGACCTTCAAGTCTATCTAACTCTGTATCTCTGTATCTATGTATCTCATTGGTCATTGACCATCTATCTATGTGTCTATGGACATAGATATCATAACTATCTTCAATCATCCATCCATGTATTTTATATATCTATCTATGCTTTCTATTTTGTCTCATCTGACATAAAGTAATCTGGCACCTTTGGCATAGGTAGATATATTTATGTCACCCACATCTTAATGTGAAATTTCTGGTGCTATAAGAATTGAATGAAGGCTTTGTATAGTCAAAATCTTCTGTTACTTTTATTTTTAGCCACATTGTGGTGAATTGACTTTTGTCAAGTATATGCTACCTAAAAACATTACTTCTCTGGGAAAATGAAACTCTAAATAAACAATCCATAAACAAACTTCTGGAAAATACAGTCATAAATTGTTGGGCAACAAATATTTGTCAAGAAAATATGCTTTTGGTAAATTTGCCTCCATGGCATTTTCTCAGAATAACACAGGGACCTTCACAACAGGGATATATTGATATAAACCATGAGCACCTTCTGTCTGCTCTGTAGCACTGACATTCAAAAGGTAAAGAAAGCAAGACATTTATTTATTGTGATATTTGCTTTAGCAGCCTCAAGGTTGATGTTGTACAGAGTTCTCCTCTTCTCTGTGTACAACTCAATATGTCTCCTTTTCTCGAGGCACAGACAGAACTGCAAGGATGAATAATGCATGTAGGAGGCGTTTCTAATTTTTTCCTTTAGGACAGTTATTTTCATCAATTATTAAAATCTGATAATAAATGCTGATTATCTGAAAATGGACTAATAAATTAGGAACTTGGTAGATACACAGGCAATTTCTCTGTCAAGGGAGATTAGTATAAATTAAAGAGGAAGTTAAAGCATTTTTAAAAGGCCCTTGAGGCTTATCTGTAATTGCAATAAGCCTTTGATGCCTGAGATGGGATGCTTCGAGAACAGACCAGAATAGATGAGCAGTACTGTGAATGGAACTGTTGGTGAATGGCAAGCTGAGTTTTGAGCTACTGCAAAAATGTGAACAAGACTAGCATACTAGTTACCTTTCTTATTGTTGTGACTAAGGGCCTAAATAAGCCATTTGAGGAAGAAAAGGTTTCTTTTGGGTCACAGATTGAGTGGATATAGTCCGTCGTGTCAGGGAAGACATGGCATGGGAGTGTGAGATAGTTGTTGATAACATTGCTTCACAGGACAAAGGAGAGAGGGGGAGACAGACAGACAGACAGACACAGAGAGACAAGACAGACAGTGAGACAGAGAGAAGAAAGGAGAGAGAGAGAGGGAGAGAGAGGGGGCTCATCTAGACTTCTCTAGTTTCCATCTGATTTATTCTAGGACCCTGGCCCATGGGATGGTGACACTCATATTCAGGGTGTGCCTTCTTCCCTCCTCAGCTAAACATTTATGGATGTTTCCTTCAAAGACACCTTGAAGTGTGTCTTCTTATGATTACAGATCTATGCAAGTGGACGATGAGAATTGACCATCATAATCAGAAAGGATTCAATGGCCAACAACATGAACCAGGTGATGTGGGCAAGCATGTGCTTCTGTAAGATTCTGAGAATTAAGTCTAAAGTCCTGTGGCTGGAAACTCAGAGAAGAACTTAATGTGGAGGATGTTTACAGAGACCAACAAATGGGACATTGTGAGACACTATATCTTATATAATACAATGCCCTGAGTGAGTGTGGAATTATGGAGACAGAGCAGAGGTGCAAAGCAATTACAACAATGAACAGCAAAAAAAAAAATGTTCAAAAAGAGACAAGAAAGGTTAATAAGTACTAATGAAAAAATTCAACCAGGTAAAGGTAGATGTATAAATAAAGGTAGCAAGCACAGTATAATGTAGAAATATTTCAAAAAATAATTTTTAAAGTTGACTTCTAGCCATTTGTAACAGCTATTATGCAGGGATTACTGTCATTCTGTCAAAGGACAAGATGACATACATAATAACTTTAAGTGAAGGATGAGTGTTGTGGTGCATGCTTTTAATCCTAGCATTCTGGAGGCAGAGGCAGGCAAATCTCTGTGAATTTGAGACCACCCTGCTCTATGTAGTGAGTTCCAGGACATCCAGACTACATAGAAAAACCCTGACTCAATAATGATAATCTTATTTATGTATTTATTTATTTTTTTAAATTTTTTTGAGACAGAGTTTCCTGTGTAACCCTGGATGTCCAGCAACTCATTCTATAGAATAATAATAATCTTAGGTGATCAGTAAAGACACTTATTATTCATTTCAATTCAATTCTTACAAAACTCAAGATATTTCCAGAATGACTTGATATCATGTTTGTTTGGGGTATTCTCTTAATATTAGATAAATTACTATGAGAAATAATTAATTTTATAGTATTGGATTTAAAATATAATGGACTGTGATTCTGCTGATTTTTCTTCTCTAATTGCCCTCAACCTCAAAGTTCTCTTTAAATAAGTCTATGTGTTGGAAACTAGAATACCAAAGCAGATACAGCAAACCAATATGTCCATTTATTTCATCATCAATAATTTGGTAAATGTCTGTTAACTGTCTGTGCAGCCTAGTTTTATGTCAACTTGACACAGCAGTTAGAACCATTTGGGAAGAGGGAACCTGAACTGAGAAAATCCCTCTACCATATTAGCCTATGGACAAGCCTATGTTGCATTTTCTTTTTGCTTTTTTTTCATACAATATATTCTGAGTATGTTTTCTACTCCTCCAACTCCTCCTAGATACTCCCTACTTCTCCACCATAAAACTCCATGCCCTTTCTTTCTCTTTCCCTTTAGAAAACAAACAAACAAACAAACAAACAAACAGGCAAGCCAAAAAACAAACCATAATAAAAAAGAAGAGAAAACAGAAGAAAAACACACACACACACAATATCATAACACAAAACTGGAAATAATAATATAAAGCAAAAGGCCAGTAAGAGCAAAAAATGCCCAAAGAAAGCAGTATGATTGATGTAGGATGGCGCATTTCACTGTAGGTATTGCTGCCACTGGCCTGGTAGGCCTAGATGCTGTAAGAAAGCAGACTGAACAAGCTATATGGATCAAGCCAGTAAACAACACTCCTCCATGGCTGTACATCAGCTCCTCCTCCAGGGTCCTGCCTTTGCCTGCCCTGACTTCCCTTAATGGTTGAGTGACTTAAGAAGAGCTGTAAGAATGAATTAACTCTACCCCAAGATGCTTTTGGTCATGGTGTTTTTTCACAGCACTACAAACACTAAGACACTATAAGGCATATAAAACCTGTGCTGCCATGGACCATTCACAAAGGGGGAGACAGAAACTTGGCAATGATATAACTTAAGGTCTATTCTGAGCATGGAAAACCAATTGACCACTCTTGAGGGAGACACTCCATCAATAAGTTTGAGTTCACAAGTTAAAAATGGGGAAGGGCATTCCAATCTACAGAAGTATTAGCATGTAAGTGATATTATGGAGACATGAAGGAGCCTGCTGTTTTTGAAGACACAGAAGAAAAATGGTATGCTTAGAGTATAGCACTCATGAAAAAGTGAAGTTTTACTTGGTGTCAGATGAAATCCTTTAGTTATGCTAAGAAATTTTGGTTTAATTTTATACTCTTCCTGTCCATCCAATAGATATTCTGGAAAGTCTCTCTGGACCTGAATTGTGTCTGTTAATATAAACTCTAGCAAAAACTGAAAGATGGTTTGTTGGGAAGAACAATAAGTCCTAGACAATAGAGAGTTGGCAATTATCACAGTTTTCCAAGAAATAACAATGTTCTTGAACATAAGGGCAAGGAGGCTTTTAAAAAGAGAAGACTGCCCCTAAGTTATTTCACAAATATAATTGATGACTTTATTTTTCATGGCAAGGGTGTCTGGTTGAATATAGGAGACTAATTGAGAAGACATTATTGAGAATATAAACATCTATTTTTAAAATGCCTACATTGGGCTGGGCATTGTTGGTGCATGCCTTTAATCCCAGAACTCCGGAGGCAGAGGCAGGAGGATCTCTGTGAGTTTGAGGCCAGCCTGGTGTCCAGAGCGAGTGCCAGGATAGGCTCCAAAGCGACACAGAGAAACCCTGTCTCGAAAAACCAAAAAAATAAAAATGCCTACATTGGGAAACTAATGATGATGAAGATGAAGGAATAAGAGGAAAAGTGTCAAGGTATGAAGGAGGGAATATTGTAGAATGTGTTAAGTCACTAATTGGATAGCAAAATGTTTTTTTTCAACTGACACTCAAACAGGGACCATGACTGATTCGGTATTGCTTGGTAAGCCAGGCTTAATTATAAGATAGAAATCACACTACGAGATAATGTTAAACTAGTTATGCTTTGGCATCCGTAACAAGCAGCTTCCTTATGCAGTGGTATGAGCAATGGTGGGGTTTCGTGTTTCTATATTTTCTCTTTGCTGTTTCCCCATGCATGGCAAGTTTTCCATATGCTAGCCTGGGTAGGATCTTGTTGCCATATGGCAGCATGTAATGTAAGACAAAGAAATCAGGGAGAAGATATGTCTTGTTGTGGAAAGGAACTGCTCTTGGGAAATCAGACTTCCAGTGTGCTGGAATTCCATACTGAATTTCAGAAGTATGCAAACTATAGAGAATGTCTGGCTTAAAAAAAACAGCCCAGTAGGATCCATTAAGGTATTCATGATGAAGGCTTGGTATTTTCCTTAAAAAATAACTGAACATATTTAACACAAAATTTAAAAAAGTTGTTCACATTGACAATACAACTCTTCACAGAAGATAGTTGCATTTTTAATTCAGGGGATGGACAGGGCAGTAAAAGAGGGCAACTGACTGCCTTTGCTAGCTTATCTATTAGATATCATCACACTTTCAGTTCCACCCAGGAAGCATTGTCATGATTATATAGACATTGAAGGTGTTAAAAAGATGAGTTGGTCCTAGGACAGTGTGTGAATAGATAGTATTGTTGATATGGTGTCAGACAGCAAGTTTTGACCAGAGTTCTGGTTTGCCTGTGGTATCCTCTCCTTTGGATCATCTCACATTCCTAAGCTTCAGTACTTTCATCTCTAAAATGGAGAAAGCACTGCTGTTTTTCACAGCAATTAGGAACATTAGACATGCATACAAAGGCCTTGTGGTTCTGCCCACTACAGGAAATGGAAACCACTCCCTTTTTGGCTTTCAATTCTATCCAAACTCAAAGCTTGACAAAGAGCTTAAGTGGTAAATAACTTTCATATTTTTATTTTTTTGCCTCATATATTAAACAAATACATTTGATCTAGATTGAGAGACATGTCTAAGGTGCTCCTTCATTAAATGGGACATTAGTGTGACATTTGTTTACTCATAGGTGATGCTTACAAAATGAAGCATCTTATAAAATACATAAAGTCTGTAATCATTCAGGGTATATCTTTCAAATTGATATTATCCTTTAAGTTGATTTGAAATGGATATGCAGCTTCTTTATTAATTGTCTCAGTCAGAGTTTCTATTGCTATAAAAAGACACCATGACACAGCAACTCTTATAAAGGAAAACATTGAATTGGGTTTAGCTTATAAAACCAGAGCTATAGTTCATTATTATCATGGCCAGAAACATGGCAGTGCACAGGCAGACATGGTCCTAGAAAGGAACTGAAAGTTCTACATCCAGATTGTCAGGCAGTAGGAAGAGAGAGTACCCCTGGGCCTGGCTTGAGCATCTGAATCCTCAAAGCCCACCTAGTCCAACAAGGGGACACCTCCTAATAGTGCTACTCCTTATGTGCCTATGGGAGCCATTTTCATTCAAACCACCACATTAATCAAAGGTGGAACAAAAGGTGTTTATCTGCTTTTACTGGCAAATATTCATATTCCAAAATAATATTGCACTAAAATTAAAGATAGGTGATCAGCTACTTAACATGACTAGTAGAATTGCCAGAAAGTATGAACTTTTTATTTCTTTTAATATTTTTGAAGTGTATATTGTGGTTATTCATTTCGTTTTCTTCATAGAAGTAAAGTTCATAACAAGCAGTCAAAAAGTTCTCCATATATTCTAACAGCACACCTTTTTCCTCCTCCTGGGTCTCCTGGTATGGTACTGTTTAGTTTATCAGTACTGGACTGCCTTAGGACTGGGCAAAGCCTGAATACACTAAAATGGTTATGGCTTTGATCCAAGTCTACATCTCATGCTCCGTCCTTGCTTGCAGACGGTGAAAGAAGTGATTACATAGGGCCTATTTCATTCAGGGCAGAGGCTGACAATTCTAGGAGCCTTAGTCAAATTACACAGTGACCTTTAAAGCCCTTCATAGCATAACACAAATCTCCCAGAGAAGTAAAAAATCAAACCAAACTTCAGAAATGTGGGAACAATGTGCTCCATATGGAAGGAATTGTAAAGCTCCCTTCCAAAGCAAGTGGATGAGTTTTCAAACAGGGTAGGACTGAGGAACGAAGAAGAGTTATCCAACAAACCACAATATTATATTAACTGAATAGAAATAATGTTGTTTCCAGTACCCTAGAGCAGCAAGTTTTCAAGCCAAACACAAAGCTAATAACTTTTGCCTATTTATTTAGTAGTCATGCTCTTCTTTCATTTAACAGATGCCCACTGAAGGCTATTCCATGGACTGCTTCCTAAGTTAGTACAAGTTGTACCCTTGGTTAATATGTGAATGGGATACCCTGGGATTATGTCATAGAATTGCCCAAGCAGAATGATACAAAGCACTAGAAAAGTAGACTCAACCTAGAAGGACTCAAATATTATTCTGCACCCACTTTGTGCTATCAATAAAGTCTAGGGGTTACAGATCAAACACAGCAATAGCACAAAGAGAAAACAGATTGGTTATTGTGCAATAGATTCTAACTATTTCTTCATTGAATAATAATATTTTCATTTTCTGAGGGCATGTTTTCAAAATAGGGCTAACCAAATGTTTCTATCAAGGGTAGGTTTGGTAGACTTTTGCCTAGGAGGATAGGCAAATATTAAATAAGAAATGTATGTAAAATATTATGTAAGTGACTTTGATTGACATTACCAAGAAAATCGTTATGAAAAGTGAAAGTGATGAATAGATTCTCACCTAGTATGGAAAATCTTAATCAGGTTAACTCAGAGCTGTCACTGAACTGAAGAATAATAGCAATGAGAACTTTTGCTTTCTTATAGTAAGCCATGATTCTAATTTAAAATCCAGCAACTTTCTTGGTATGGTGATACATACTTTTAATACTAGTACTCAAGAGGCAGAGTCAGACAGATCTCTGTGATTTCAAAGTTAGCCTGGTCTACATGAGTTCCAGTACAGCCATAGCTATACAGTGGGACCCTGTCACAAACAAGACAAAACAAAACATTGTTAGCACCTATATCTACAAGGTAATTTTCAGATTGTGTTATAAATATAAAGTAGTCTATAAGTACATTGCTTATAGAAAAATTAAAACTTGCTAAGGTACAAAGTAAGAGAGAACATTATCATTTAATGAATAAATGTCATTTCTTGCCATAGTTTTAGTTTTACAAAAGATTCTGAATTTTACTAAGTTAACCATCCTTCCTTCTACCTACACTAGTGTCTCTGTGTCATTAACATCTTACATTAGAATGGTACAAGATTAATACTTGTTTCTGGATGAGTGAAGTACATAGATCACAGCAGGGTTCACTCTTTACATTATATATTCTATGGGCTTTGCTGTACATATGACTTATACCCACAAGTATAGTAACACACGAAATAGTTGGACTTCTCTAAATATCCCCTTGAACCATCTGTTCATGTTCCTATTCTAGTGCTCAAATAGAAATTTACTTTTTTTTTATCATACATCATTTTGGTTCATTTAAAATGTTTTAAAGGCAATTCTATTAAAATAGCAATTAAGCTTTTAATTCCTAAGGAATCTAACAACTATGGCATGGAAATGTCATAAACATATTATATTATAGAGTTGTTTCATAGATTAATATCGGTACTGGAAAAGTTAAGGGTTAAGATGCATGACATTAGGTAGAAAAAATGAAGGCTATCTTTCAGATTGGAGATGGTAGATGAATCAGAATAGATGACAAAATGTTTTTGTTAAATTAATGAAGGTAGATGCTAGCAAGTTCAGAAAGTCAGCTTGGAGTACAAAAACATGATGCTTTGATTCAGGGATAAAAGTTGTTAGCTACACATGTGTTAAGTGTCTGATTCATATCTGATAGAATCCGTGATTCCCACTCTGAAGAAAGCCTTAAGCTAAGCCAATACCTTCAGGCCTTATACAAGCATATCTGAAAGTTTTCCTTTGGGGTTATGTGGCCACAAAGAGTACGTAGTTACAACAGATCTCTAACAGAATATGATCAGACACTGGACTCTATTGATAGTTACAAAAACAAAATGAGTCAGGCTGTGCTGTGTTCTGCAGTATTATAAATGGAAGACATTAAATAAGTCTCAACTATCAGGATATTTGACTGACTTTTACTTGAGAGAATGAATAAACAATTCTCAGTCTTATATCATTAATAATTAGGTTTTATTATTTAGAGATGTTCAAGTCTCAGCCAAATGGATCCTATACCCTTTAGTTTCCAAATGATTTTCTAGCAGTTATCTAATATAAATTAATATTTGACATTCATTTCTAAATGCATGGAGAAAAGGATTAAACTGATATTCCAAAAATAGAAAATTAGCACAATCTAACAAGGAACAATAAAATGTAATGCCTCCAATTCAATTTATCCATTTTAGGTTAAGAAAATAGTAGAAATATCAGCTTGTGTGCAGACTGTGTGTTTTGTTACTCAATCCACTCTCTGCTTGGCTTAGAATATATGTAAATCAGATGAGCAACAGAAAGCACGCATGCTGGAGTTATTCCATTTGTCATCTGCTTCTGTTGAACATGCAACATGTTGTTCTGTAAGTCAAATATCCTACTCTTATACATCTGACCTTTTGCCAAAATTGGTTTATTTTATTTCTCAGTATTCCCCAAGTCCAGAATTCTCTCTTCATTTTCACTGTGCATTTCCACAGGCATCTTCTTTGTCTAGCCTTAGTCATCTCTTTCATAGAGTTTCTAATTGTTGAGTGACCTTTAAAATGCAAATTTTATTATGTATCCTGTCTTCTTAGAATCCTTTAATGACTTCTCATTGTTCTGAGGGTCAAGTAAAGAAATCCTGGCATTGGTTCTGTCTGCCAGACCCATGACCACCTGGCTTATCTTGTCAGCCACATTCCCAATCATCTACTGATACTGTCACACAAACTCTTTCCTCTAGGGGAAATTTTTGTTTTCACTGTCTTTCATTCATCTGCATAGTTTTAAATAACAGATTATAACTTTGATAAATTAAGAAGGCTAAAAATGAAAAGGGTCAGAAAGCATGTAAAATGACTGGGAGTTTTCTAAAGAAAACTCATTGTCATTGGGAAAAGGGAGCTTCATTTATTGATTCATTCTCTGAAAGGTACTGAAATATGGTGGAGCAATTTATTATTGCCTCTCATGGTTCTTTGTGTAGGAAAACTCAGAAATGTTATTGAACTATGGGCAATAATCATCAAAAATTGAACTATTATATACTTTAATTACAACTATAAATGACTGTTTAAAATTTAAGTATGATAATGATGAAAGTGTCCAGGGTTTTACTATTTAGTCTGGAATGCTCATGAAAAGTTCCTCTCAACAATGCTAAAGTAGGTAAAAGCTTATTAATAAAACAGTTTTAAAAAAATACAACATTTTAACTAATTTTTGAGAACTTTGTACAACATATTTTGATCATAATCACTCTCTATTCTTTCTCTAGCTTCTCTAAGACCCACCCCTATATTCCTATAGTATCTCAATTTTGTGAAGCCTTCTTAAAAATAACCCACTGTCCTGTTTAGATTTTTTTTGTCAACTTAATAGAAGCCAGGGTCATTCAGGAAAAGGAAACTTCAACTGAAAACAAACAAACAAATGGCTCCATCAAATTGTCTAGGACGCAATTCTGTGGGGGCATTTTGTTTTCTTGATTAATGACTGATGTTGCAGGGCCCTGCTCACTGTGAGAAGGATTACTCCTAGGAAGGTGGTACAGGATTGTGTGATAAAGCAGGCTGAGCAATCCATGGGGAGAAAGTCAGTAAGTGGTATGCTTCTGGGTTCTCTGCTTCAGTTCCTACCTTGGCTTCCCTTGATGGGATATTTGAGATCCTTACTCCATTTCACGATGGTTTTGGTATAGAGTGAAAAAAGGGTATGATTTCATGTTTCCATGTGCTTTTATTGTTTCTATGTATTGAAGATGCTGTCTTTGGTATATGGAATGTATTTGGCATCTTTGTCAAAAATTGGGTAGCTGTATGAGTCTTCTGTTTTATTTATCCATGTATCTTTTTTTGAGTGTCAGTTCTATGCTGTTTTTTAAAATACTTTGGCTCTGTATTACAATTTGAAATCAGATATGATGATACCTCCTACAGTATTCAAAATCACCCTAGTGAGAGTAGTCCATATCAAAAATACAAAGGACAGCAGATACAAACATAGATGTTGGAAATGGGAAATGGGGTGGTATTTGTGGGGGTACATATTTACACACACACCTTTGAAATCAGTTTAGATGTTTCTCTGAAGTCCTATCTTAAACCATCTCTTAAGCTCATGGTTCACCTCCAATAGTTTAAAACAATAGCCAAAGTTTGATCAATGTGTGAGTGGAGTTGGTGCCCTGTAGAAGAGCATTAAAAGACCATGCTGTGGGGATGAGATGACAAATGGCTAACTGTCCTCCCGATGTTCCTTATGCTGTCTCCCATTGGCCTGGATGCTATTTAGGGTCCTTTTAACAAGGCGGGTGCAGCATTTCTACAAACTCCTAGATAGCTCCGGGGCAATCTGCCTCAGAATTTCTTCCCATGTTCCCTTCTCTGTCTGGACTGCCCTCCCGCCCTGGATACCAAGCTTCTGCTTTCATGATGCTACACGCTTTTATGTGCTTTCTAGCCATCAGTGTGTCTTTGAAGAAATGTGTATTAAAATTCTTTGCCCACTTTAAATCAAGTTTTTGTTACTGTTTGATTGTTGGGATTCTTCAGACAGAGCTGAAACTTAATCTTGTTCAGAAAATGAAGACTTTATTTTCACAAGTGTTCTGCAACAAATCCAAGAAAAACTGGATTGAAAATTGCTGGAGTTTAGGTCTTTTGACTTAGAGGCTCATGTTCCTTCAGCTAGACCAAGAGTTCCCTTCTCCTCTTTGCTGCTCTTAGCAGCAAGTGCTGTAACCTGCTTTTCTTCTTTTACATAAATCCAACCACCTCTATTTCTATTCAAAGTAGCTTGCATTCACAACCATTTTGTCTTTCATGTTGTGAATTTCTGGAGACAAGCTATGAGGGATTCATTTACTTGTGGGTTTGCTTGCCACATGCTGCTGCCAAATATGTCCAGGAGCAGTAGCAATTTGCAGCTGCTCCAAGCCACCATTATTTACAAAACAAAAGCTAAATGGTACTACGATTACATAGAAATTACAGCAATCAAAGAACAACATAACACATGTGACCCAGTCAGGTATAAAATGCCATGTTAGTGCACAACTTAGTATTTCTTACTTTTGTTCACGTACACTAAGTAGTGCAATGAGAAATGGACAGTGAGTTTTAATCTTGACTGAGTTTTCCATGTAATACCAACCTTAGAGCAAGACACTATCACCCTAAAAGTATCACACACACACACACACACACACACACACACACACACACACACACACACACACACACACACACACACACGTGTATGGGTAATCAATCATACTTGCTCTAACAATATTATTGAGCATTTGCAAAAATTCTTTCCACATGAAGAATGTAGTCCCTTAATGGTCGTTGAACCAAGTAAAATGCAGTAGAATGTTTTAAAAATGGTATAGGTATTGCACACATTTCCTGTGAGTGCATGACATGAAGTCATCTTTCCAACTGGGGAAAACCTGAAGCTGCTGTGTGGTTCTATCTTCAACAGCTGTTGCTATGTAACATGCATTGTTCCACTGGGAAACCCACCTAAGACTGCACATTCATTTCAGCTGTGTGAGGTGCTGGGAGTGGCAGGGGGAGCATCCTTCTGCAAGAAATATGCTGAGGAATAACCCCAAATCTATTGGTCCTTGTTTCTAAAATGTTGAATTCCTAAAATTTATACAATTCTGTAATGAAAATTAAAATTAGTTCAGTTGCATGCATCAGTTCAGGTGCATGCAAGATTTTCTTTTGATTTTGTGTAACAATGAAAAACGAAAAGATACGTGAGAATAATAACCACCAAGTGAAGAACAACTGCTTATCAAAAAAATGGAATGGTTATTTATTGGTAGTTTCTGGAAGGCTGTTACAAAATGTGTTTAATTTCCATGTATAAATTAATCATCTCATTACTCTAGGTATGAATGCAAAGCAATAAAATATATTATCCCAAATTTCTGCAAGAGGCTACTAAAGTAGAAAGGTTATTAAATGCTGTAGGCTGTTCTCAAAATCATTGTCTTCACAGCAGAAAAAATCACCTTGCACTTACTTTATTTGCTGTAAATGAAATAAAGCCTCTTATTCCTATTAGATTTACTTTTTCCTGCTTGGGGCTTCTAGTGCTTGATCTTAGGTGTTTTTCACTGCACAGATGTTCTGTAATCTCCCTTGCTTGGAGCCATGACAAAGTAAACCTGTGGCCTATACAATCATGTACAGTGCTTGCTCCACTGAGTCACAAGCAATAAAATGAAAGCAGGTCTTCCTACCTTCCTTCCTTCCTTCCTTCCTTCCTTCCTTCCTTCCTTCCTTCCTTCCTTCCTTCCTCTCTCTCTTTCTTTCTCTCTTTACAATGTGGAAGAACATTTTATCATGAAGATTTGGGGGACTAAAGACACTATGAAACATTATTACAAACAATAATGTGATAAGTCATGTGAAAATGCAGGCCTTGTGATGGTGCATACATTTTTGCTTCCTTTGTATCATTTCTGTGTTAGATGATCCCTTTGCTTTTCATTTTGCTCAATATCCTTATTGGTGTACACAATTGTGCACAAGAAATGCATCTCTGCTATTCAAAATTACAGGGTTAATAAAGGTAAAGTAGTGCTGTAGACCTGGAGGTCCAGGACTTTTATAATTAAGCAATATAAAACAGAAAGCAGCTATTTCAATGAAGTCAGAATAAGTACTTCCTGATTTTGCCTTGGCCCTTTATGTGGCACAACCTCTGGAGGCCATCTTCCTAGTGTCCACCCAATGGCCAGTTCTACTTTGCCTCTTTAACGCCATCCTTTCTCAAGCTGATCCCTGGCTTATTTGGTTTGTGATGCTGTCTGTGTTTTAAATACAGGTGATAGTGAGGCTTGTATTCCATCCCAAATTTCTCCTTGATGCCTGGTCTCAAAGTTGGCTTTATTGCCAAAAAACAATTGTGGACCAGATCATGCACATAGATGTTCTACATGGGTACCAAGAGGCTCTGCTACATTCTATGCAACCTCATTCAGCGTCTTCAGGATTATCGCATACTCTGCATGATGCTGTATCTATCTATCTATCTATCTATCTATCTATCTATCTATCTATCTATCTGACAAGGTACTGAAGTGATTTGTTTTTTTTATTTTATTTAAACTAGAAACAATCCTATTTTACATATCAATCCCAGATCCCTTCCCTCCCAGCCTCCCATACCCCCAATGACCCCCCCATCCCATCCCTCATCCACTCTCCAGGGAGGACTTCCATGAGGGATTATTAAAAATCTGTCAAGTGATTTGGGGCAGGGCCTGGCCCTCCCTTGTGTATATAGGCTAAGAGAGAATCCCTCCATGGGAAATGGGATCCTGAAGTCTGTTTGTGCACTAGGGATACATCCTGGTTCCACTGCCAAAGGCCTCATAGACTTCCCAGTGCTCCCATGTTCAGGGGACCTGGTTTGGTCCTATGTTGGTTCCCCAGCTGTCAGACTGGGGTCCATGAGTTCCCATTTGCTCAGGTCAGGTGTTTCTGTAGGTTTTCCCAGCATGGTCTTGACCCCTTTGTTAGTCACTTCTCCCTCTCTGAAACTGGATTCCAGGAGTTTGGCTCAGTGCTTGGCTTCGGATCTCTGCTTTTGTTTTCACCAGCTGCTGGATGAAGGCTCTAGGATGGCATTTAAAGTATTCATCATTATCATTATAGGGGACAGGCATTTAAGGTAGCCTCTCCACTATTGCTTAGGGTCCTAGTTGGGGTCATCCTTTTGGATCTCTGAATAATTCCCTAGTGCCAGATTTCTCTTTAAACCTATAGTGGCTCCCTCTATTTATGTGTCTCTTTTCTTGCTCTCCTCTATTCCTCTCCCCACGCAATCTTCCTGACTCCTCTTGTTCTCCCCCCACACTTCTCCCCTTCTCTTTCTCCTACCTCCCTCTCCCCATACTCCCCATTTATTCAGGGGCTCTTGTCCCTTTCTGCTTCACTGGGGACCGTGAGTGTCTCTCTTATGGTCCTCCTTGTTTCCTAGCTTCTCTGGAGGTGTGGATTGTAGGCTGGTAATCCTTTTCACTTTATCTAGAATCCATATGTGAGTGAGTACATATCATGTTTGTCTTTCTGTGACTGAGTTACCTTACTTAGGAAGGTTTCTTCTAGTTCCATCCATTTGCCTGCAAATTTCAAGATTCCATTGTTATTTCTTCTGCTGAGTAGTACTCCATTGTGTAAATTACCACATTTTCTACTGAAGGGATTTCTGATAATACATTTGTTATACTTTTATATTGTTCTTCAGTTTGTAACAGTGCTCTTGCCCCTACACTGAACAGTATATGGCATTGGATAAATGTTTCTTATTGGCTTACTGTCTGACAACATATGTTATGAGATGGAATGGGTTTATTTTCTTACCAGCATTTGACACACCAGCAATTCTAACCACAGTCATATTTTTACAAACAAGAAAACAAAAGGAACTAAAAATGTGTGAAAATTGAAAATGAAACTTTGCTTCTAGGTCAAATGAGGTGAGAAGAAATATTCTATTTCCATCCATTAAGTAAACAATCATCAATCACACTATTAGTTCATGGTAGACTGACTCTGGGCTAGCCAAGGCAGCTTAGAGAGTGACATTGGCTGGTAAAGGAAAGCTACTAGGGGATTTTCATGGCCACAATTCATTTGGGACTCAAGAGGTACATGAAAAGACTGTGGGAAGAATACATAGGATCAGGGAGAAAGCAAACAAAATATTAGAGATTAAAAGTAAAAACCAAGCAAAATATCAGAGGAAAAGCATTTAGATTTGAAAGCGACAGTGTGATTCGAAGTAGGGACAGCTTTGTCTTCTTTAAGATCTTCTTTAAGATCTTTCAGGGAGAAATATCATCTTTGTCTGTAACTCCTGAGCACAGGCAAGACCTAAGAGCAGAGGGTGAGCATCACTACTTTGAGAAGTTGAGATGCCAAACACTCCCAAACCTGAATCTCTCTGCTGAAGTAGCTGGTTTCAACACTGGTCCTGGGGCAAGTCAGTGTAGAGTTAACTTGTGTTTAACTGTGTTAAGGGTCACAGTTGTCAGAGCCATTTGGGAAACTGACTTGTATTTTATGTTTGTTTTAGAATATCTTGTTTTATTTTAAAAGCATATTTGTCTTCTTTGTTTTAAATGTCTGATGTTCTGAGATTCAGTAGGTCGATGTATTTTATCACAAATTATTATGATTTTCTTTCTCTTCAGTGAGTTCTAAGTCCTTTTTAAATAGAAGACTCCAATTCTGCAGTCTTGGAAGAATTTATAAAACTTTGTTGTTTTTTTTTGTTTATAATTTTACCATTGTTCATTTCCTATGTTTCACTTGTAAGATGTCAAATTACTTCTGATCCTTTAATTTTCTAAGCTTTATTATTGCTTTGATTTTCATTCTACCTTTTAAAACATCACTGATACAAATACTTGAGTACATGCATGGGGTTATATATTTAAACATAAGTTTGAGTCCTTATATTTAGGTTTATTATAGCAAACTTTTTAAGGACCTGTCATTTTCTATTCTCTCAGTTCTTAATGTTTCTTCTTATTGCCTTCCCTCTTTACTATGTATATTGTTTTATTCTCCAACTTTCTATCTCTCTCTGTATATGTGTGTGCATGCATATATATGCATAAACATATGTGTCATCAACATATCCAAACCTATGGGACACTTTGAAAGCAGTGCTAAGAGGAAAAAGTTCATAGTGCTAAATGCCAACATGAAGAAACAGGAGAATAATCACACTAGAGAATTAACAGCACAACTGAAAGCTTTAGAAAACAAAGAAGCCAATAAACCCTGGAGGAGCAGATGCCAGGAAATAATCAAATTGAGGGCTGAAATCAATAAAATGGAAACTAGGAGAACAATACAAAGAATCAATATAACAAAAACTTGGTTCTTTGAGAAAATCAACAAGATAGACAAACCTTTATCCAAACTTACCAAACAGCAGAGAGTGAACATGCAAATTAATAAAATCAGGAATGAAAAGGGGGACATAACAACAGACACAGAGGAAATCCAGAGAATCATCAGGTCATACTTTGAAAACCTATATTCCTCAAAATTTGAAAATCTAAAGGAAATGGACAATTTTCTGGACAAATTCCACTTACCAAAATTAAATCAAGAACAGATAAGCAACTTAAATAGACCTATAACCCCTAATGAAATTGAAGCAGTCATCAGAAGTCTCCCAACCAAAAAATAATCCCAGGGCCAGATGGCTTCAGTGCAGAATTCTACCAGAAATTCAAGGTGCAGCTGATACCAATTCTCCTCAGAATATTCCACACAATAGAAGCAGAAGGGTCATTGCTAAACTATGTTTCTGAGGCTTCAATAACCTTGATATACAAGCCACACAAAGACACAGCTAAGAAAGAGAACTACAGACCAATATCCCTCAAGAACATTGATGCAAAAATTCTCAATAAAATCCTAGCAAATCGAATCCACGAACACAGCAGAGAAACCATCCACCACGATCAAGTAGGCTTCATCCCATGGATGCAAGGAAGGTTCAACATAATGAAAATCCATCAATGTAATCCACCATATAAACAGACTTAGGGAAAAATAAAAACACATGATCATCTCACTAGATTCGGAAAAAGTCTTTGATAAAATCCAACACCCTTTCATGATAAATGTTTTGGAGAAATCAGGGATAACAGGAACATACCTCAACATAATAAAAGCAATATACAGCAAGCTGACAGCCAACATCAAATTAAATGGAGAGAAGCTCAGTGCAATTCCTCTAATAGTGCTGTTCATAGCAGCACTATTGTAATAGCAGCACTATTTGTAATAGCCAGAACCTGGAAGCAGCCTAGATGCTCCTCAACCAAAAAATGGATAGAGAAAATGTGGTACATTTACACAATGGAGTACTACTCAGCAGAAAAAAAAAAAAAACAATGAAATCTTGAAATTTGTAGGAAAATGGATGGAACTAGATGAAACCATTCTGAGCGAGATAACCCAATCACAAAAAACAAACATGATATGTACTCATTCATATGTGGATTTTAGACATAGAGTAAAGGATTACCAGCCTACAATCCACACTGTTAGAGATGCTACTAAACAAGGAGGACCCTAAAAGAGACATATATTGTCCCCTGGTGTAGGGGAATGGGTCAAGATCCCCTGAGCAAATTGAGAGCATGGGAAGAGGGGGATGGGAGCAATGAGAAGGGAAGAAAAGGAAGGATGCAGAGGTCATGAGGGAGCAGAAAGGTTGAATCAGGTGAAGAAAGAAGAAAGGGTATGTGATAGGTAGGGTTTTAGTTGTGGGGGTGGTAGAGGAGGAAGGGTGGGTTAAGGGAACTGGCATTGTCATGTAAATCAATCTTGTTTCTAATTCAAATAAAAAATGATAAGAGTTCTTAAAAAAAAAAAAGCAAACAACTGAAGGCCTGTTTGGCACCTGGCTGTTAACCCCAGTGGTCAAATCATTTTGCCTTTATCTCTGTCTCTTGGAGTCTTCATACAAACTGGAATTAGTTTGTAGAATGGATGGATACCACTTCCCATTGTGACAGATGTAGACAGAGGTCTCTTTGTCAGGTAAGAGTCCATGAGCAGAATAAAGATGAATAACAAAATAAACAAAGAAACAAAAAACCACATGTGTCATAGTTAACATGTAGAGGTCCAAAGACAATTTTCTGGGAGTCAGTTCTCAACTACTGTTGGGAGCTGCAGAGTACCACGCCTAAAAATGGCACCGGTTTCTGCCTTCTGCCAGCCCGACGGTGAGTGCTCTCTGTGGTAAACAACTCCTAATTTGGTAAAGGCTACATATCCTCTTAATTCTGCTTGGAGACGACCTATCCTGGAGCGCCACATAGGGTTAGGTGATTGGTAGATGTAGACTATATCAGGCCCTGTCTTCCTCTACCCGGGGCCGCCACTCCCTGTAAATCAAGGTTCCCGAATAAACTGTGAGAAGAAGATTCCTCGGTGTTGCGTCGTTCTTGCTGGTCAAGGGTGGACTCGACAAACTTCCACTTTTGTTTTTAGACAGTCTTGCTTTTTCTTCTAGTAGGCTGTTCACATCAGCTTCCAGGTGATTCTTCTGGCTCCCAGTGTCTGTATGCTAGTTCTTCAGGTGTGCTGTGATTGGGACTACAGACAAAAGTCTCCTTATCCAGCTTTTTTGACATGGGTTATGGGGATGAAATTCAAATAGTTAGGTTTTCTCCATAGATGTGTTTACTGGGTGAGCTGTTATGATAAATCTTTCCACCAAAAGCCACCTGAGCCCCACCACCACATGTGCGATTTTCACCAGCTGCCTGCCCGAGTTAGGGCCCAAATTAATGCACAAAGAAACTTGTATTAGGTTCAAAGCTGCTTGGTCAATGACTAGGATTCTCAACTGTTAGCTCAGTCTAATTATCATAAATCTATATATTTTATAAGACTTATCTTATTGGACGCCTTATTGGCCTCCCTCTTTGCTGGTGGATCACATTGCTCCACTGGAGGAAGAGTGGAGGGGAAAAAGGGCCACTTCCTGTTTCCTTTGCTTAAATATGTCTCCTTGCTATGTCACTTCCTGCCTGGATCACCACTTCTCTACTACATTTCCCAGAATCCTCTTTGACTCCTAGTCCTGTCTAACATGCTGTTTCATTGGCCAAAGAGAACTTTATTTAGCAATCAATAAGATAAACATACACAGTACATTCCCCATCAGTGAGCCATCTCACCAGGCCTTTTTTGATATTTTTATTTTGTTTCTTTTTCTTTTATACCACTGTAAATAAAGAATTCATAGTAACTTGGTTTAAGACCAAGATATTTGACATTGTAGTTGGAGGTTTTCTGTCCCCCCCCATCAGTTCCCAAAGCTGCTTATAAAATAACACATCACTCTAAGACTTAATATTTATTATAATTATTTGGCCAATGACTCCAGCATGCTATAGACTACCTCTCACAATTAAATTATCCTATTTCTATTAGTCTGTTCATCACCACGTGGCTGTGGCTTACTTGTAATAGTCTGGCTTCCTACCCCTTTGGTGGCTACATGGTGTCTCTCTGACTCCATCTTCTTTTTCTCTGTATCTTCTGCCTGGCCATTGATCAAATCAGCTTTCTTTATCAACCAATAAAAACAACACATATCCCTATCATACAGAAGGACATCCCACATCAGTTATTTTAGTGTATAGTTATCTGACTCTTGGGAGAGTTCTGTCTAGAACACAGACGGAACCCATTAGCTTCTTGTTCTTCTTCTTTTTTTTTTTTTTGTTTTTTGGAGACAGAGTTTCTCTGTGGCTTTGTAGGTTGTCTTGGAACTAGCTCTTGTGGACCAGGCTGGTCTCGAACTCACAGAGATCCACCTGTCTCTGCTGGGATTAAAGGAGCATGCCACCACTGCCCAGCCATTAGCTTCTTCTTGAAGTGGCAACACATGCCACACTTCACTGTTTCTAGACAGCATCCCTATGTGCATAGGCATATCATACTGTCAGTTGTTGACTTTCAAAATACACTACAATCTTATATTCTGTCTATACTTTGTTGGTTAAGGGTCAGCAATTTGCCTTTCACAAACATGCTTACATGCAAGAATTCTTCATGAGGCAAAGACAAGCTAAAATGGACAAGATATTTCTTGAAAACACCAAGGGAGAAAAGCCAGCAATTTTGGCTATATTTTTGGAAAAGAAGATTCTCCAGTTAAATCCTTCTAAAAGACAATACAAACAACTAGAAATGCCATAATTGTTTCTTTGTATCTCCACGTAGAAGCAAGTAGGATCCCTTCTAGGCCTTTTACCTGTAATATCCATCATTTTGTAGAAGCAGAGAAAAAAGGAGTCTGCTGTAGGGGAGGAGGCAGATAAGTATAGTTCAATCTGAGACTTGAGGTCACTGATCAAAACTTATAAAAACCTGAGCCAAGGATGTCAGCTCTCAAATGTTGTCATCCTCTGTTTTGGATGAGATAATAATTAGTATATAAAATTGCCACAGGGGTTGAAAATAGAATCTCTTCCCAGACTCTCAGCATATTAGGAAGGTTCATGGTAAAGCTGCAAATGTTGTAGAGTATTGGAAGACAGAAGGGTTTCAAGGTTAACTGCAGAGTCTCTTACTTAGCTTGTAATTTGGCCCAGGCCCCTAAGGGTTAGACTATTGTAAAGATGGGCTTAGGGCAAAGCATTGTTATTTGGGAGATTATGAAACTAAAGAAAAGAAGGTCACTTGATAGTCTTATTTTTGACCAGCACTGTTTTGTATGTGGTATTATTTTCAGTTAAGTTTTTTTTTATATATATGAGGCAAAGTTAGTAGCTGTAGAGACACTGGCAGGCAGCAAGTTGCAATTCTTGACTTTTTGACAGTGAAAAAATGGGTTGCAAGATCAGTTTGGGAGGCACATTGGCATAGTGTCTGTGGTTTTGGTGGTAGTGATGATGGACAAGTTCTTATTAACCCAGAAGGGTGGTTTGTGCATGCAGACAACTCCTGTGCTTCTTTGTGTCTGTTATTGTAATTGGTTTTGTTACCACCCCAGGGTGAGGTGTCTTTATTTGTGGAGATCATAATTAAATAGATTGATTGTCCATCCCAAATGAGTTTAGAGGAAATGAGGTATATTTCTTTCTTAGTGTCCAGTACCTCACAGTCAGAGGTACTGACCTTTTGGCATGAACTGCTGTATTTTCTAGCATCTCAGCCATCACATCTGTGAGCATTATTTCCATTGATATTCTCTCTCTCTCTCTTCAGGTTGTGATGAGGTCTGTGCTGAGTTGACTACTGACTACTGACTGTCACCTATACTTATGACCAGATCTGAAGAGGGTATTTTTTATTTTGGTGTTCAACAAAGTTGTGGTGCCATTGGCTTTTGTCAGTCTAACCATTAGAAGAATAAACCAGCCCTGTAGTTGTCACCCCATTTACACAGCTCATCTAAAGCATCTTAAATATTTGAAAGCTCTTGTGAGAATGCTCACCCTCATGTGCTTCAGTGTGACCTGAAAATCATCTGATCACAAGGGACATAGGGCAGCATTATTCATGCTCTTAAGTCTGAGTTAGACATTTTTTTTTTGGCCCAGGATTGTCATGCTCTGCATCTGTATTTAGAGAAAGCCTGTCTTCCTATATCTTTTCTAAACATATACATTAAGCATGGCTGATGAATGGATTCCTAGTCTACAACTATTTTCCTTTTCTTCAGTGAGATTAAATTAAATATGACCATGATATAAGAGAACCTTGAAGAAATAATATCAGAAAAAAAAAAACTTGAGTCACCTTCTGATGTGGAATGTCCTTCTGTGTATATTTATCTTATTGATTGTTGAATAAAGTTCTGTTTGGCCAATGAGGCAGCAAGTTAGATGGGACTAGGAGTCGAAGAGGATTCTGGGAAATGTAGTAAGAAGTGGTGATCCAGGCAGGAACTGACATAGCAGGGAGACTAATATTTAAGCAAGGACAAACAAGAATGGGCCCTTCCCCCCCCTCACTTGTTCCAGAGGCACCATGTGATCCACCAGCAAGAGAGGGCTCCAGAGGAAGTCATCCTCTATAAGATAAGTCTTATAAAATATATAGATTTATGATAATTAAGACTGAGCTAACAGATCAGAAATCCTAGTCATCGGCCAAGCAACATTTGTACATAATACAAGTCTCTGTGCATTAATTTGGGCCCTAACTCGGGGTGGGGGGCAGAACTCAGGCAGCTGGCGGAGACCACCCACATGGCAGTAGGGCTCGGGTGGCTTTTGGCAGAAAGATTTATCGTAACAACCTTCATTTCTCATCTTTCCATTTTCTCCTTTTCATCACACATCACTACTCCCTGAAAATTGCTAATTATTCTAACTTTGTATGTAAGAGTTTACAGTGTGTTCCCATTAGTTTCCCCTCATCCCTTGTTGAATTCTTGCAACATATTCCTCAGTTGTCTCTCCATATGTAGTGTTCCCATTTCAATCTATAATGTATGAACATAAAATTGGATTTCTATAAAATAGTTTTTAGTATTTGGTATTTATTGTTTTTTTGTGTAAATGTGTGCATATTTATGTGTGTGCTACAGCATGTGTGTATGGGCACATTCATGTGCCTGTGCCTGCATATACACACTAAAGTAAACCTGGGTATTGTTTCTCAAGAGAGCCCATCCACATTGGTTTTTGAGATAATCTGTCATTGAGGCCTAGATCTTACTAGTTAGGCAAGTCTGGCTTACTAGTGAGACCCAGGGATGCTTTTGTCTCCAGCTCTGCATCTAAGGCATGGTGAGCACTTGGCTACATGTCTCTGGGGTCAAATGAGTTCTCATATGTGTGATGAATGCACTTCTTACACTGAGTTCTCAGCCTCAATAGTTCATGTATATAATTTTGTGCAGAAAAGAACCCAGATATCATTTTGATAGTCTGCTTTTCTTTCCCTTTCCTCCATATGAGGACATACTTTTGTCCTCAAAAATGTTGTGAAGTATTACCTTTTGAACATAAAACCTTTGATACACGTATTAATACCCAATCCACATGTATTTTAAGAACTAGAAGAAATAATCTTCACATATGAATTTCTCCTTCCTGTGATATATTCTGCAGGACACCTTCTTTTACAAGCTACTTGGTAGAGCTACAGAGGCTGGCTCACCTGTGTCTTATTGGACTATGAGTTCTTAGAGGCATACGCAACAGCATGTATACCTCTTGTAGCAGTAGCATACCTACAGGAATACGTTAAATAGGCTTATTTTTGTCTAAATTTGGATCACCTTTGTACTTTAAGTTTTTCACAACATGTTGCCTGTAAGTGCTGTGATTTATAATGGCATTTCTCATCACTCTTTCTTGAGTTTTCAAAGAGGAAGTTCTACAAAGTAAGATGCAAAGTAAGATGCGATAAATTAGACAGTCAACAGGACTGATGCAGAAACGTCTTACTGAAAGATTTAAAATAATATATAGCTTATCACAGAGCAATATCTATTGAGAATATGGGCAAATCAAATCAAATATTAGAAAAGATACCAGAGATTTGATAGTGAATAATCGAATTCCTTTCCTCAGTAGCCCATAATATAGCAGATGAGAAAAGGAATTTAGTTTAATGAAAATGTATTGATTCGGTGAATTAAAGGTCTCTGTCCACTAAATATCCCATAAACCAAGAAGAAAGGGAGAGAACATAAATAAATGGCAAGAGTACAACATCTACATGTTATGATAGGAAAATCCGCAGAGGGCTTTGAATCCTAATGAGGATTGATTACCCTAGCTCACTGTGAAGCAATAATGAAGGCTTCCTATATAGGCTTGTAAACTTATAAATAATTTAAATACTATGCTATATATGGAGGATTCATGTACAATGTGTGTTTCATTTCAAAGAGGCAAGGTGGAACTGGAGCTAGTACTCAAAAAAGAATAGTATTCAACAGCAGGGGGAAAATAGCATCTACCAAAGGGAACAGAAAGCACAAATGCATGGATATATCTGTTGTTTGTGCTAATTTTAAACAGCATTGCTTTGAAACAGCCTACTACATTTGTGTGTGTGTGTGTGTGTGTGTGTGTGTGTGTGTGTGTGTGTGTATCAGGGATATATATATATATATATATATATATATATTATATATATATATACCCAGAGAGAGAGAGAGAGAGAGAGAGAGAGAGAGAGAGAGAGAGAGAGAGAGAGGCGAGGAGAGGGAGAGAGAGATTATATCTCTATTGTGTACATTCCTGAGTTCCTGGGAGTGGAACAGTTAATATTTACAGACAATGTCATATTTTGTTTTATTTTTCAAATATGTTTATACAATTTTAGACTTGGTAAGTATTTTAGGGTTCCCTTCCATCAACAGCATAGTTTAATGAAGCTTTAAAAGCTGTATATAATATAATCCTGCTGCCGAGAAGGCTAAGGTATGAGGTGCTCAGATTTGAAGCCAACCTGTGCACTCAGGACCAAAATAAAAATCAACCTAACAATGAAGTGAAAATCTAAAACTTTTTAAGAGGATAGAAGGGAGATACATTTATTAACTAATTATTGTAATATTTCATAGTATTGGAATAGAGGGATGAATATTATTATGCCATTATCCTGGTGTTAACAAGGATATTTATGCAAATTAAGTGTCTCAGGATAAACTAATAAAAATAATAATCAATATTCAGTGGAAATTCACTATGAGGGAAATTTTTATGATGTCCTGAAGAATGACATTTTCCCATCAAATGTTCATGCCTTATTCCTCAAAACAGGTCACTATTCTTTTATATAGAAGGTATTTTAAATACCTTGAATGTTTACTAAAGTTATGTATCTTGAGATGGGGAGGTTATTTACCTTTGGTCATTCATCATGGAGAGGATGAATATGTCATGACACATCATGTCCTTGTTTGAAAGGAGGCAGAGGAAGGGTTTAGAAAAAGGAGATGTCAATGTGGCCATGAAGGCCAAGGTGAAGTGATGCCAATTCCATGAATGTAGGGAATTATCAAAATTTAGAAGATTCTCTTAAAAGTCTCAGAAAGACAGACAGAGAGAGAGAGAGAGAGAGAGAGAGAGAGAGAGAGAGAGAGAGACAGACAGACAGACAGACAGACAGACAGAGACTGAGATTGATTTTGGATATTTGACCTCTAAGTCTGTCTAAAAATAAAATGGTGTAATTTAAGCTTCAAGTTCATGATAATTTTTACAGCAGTCATAGGAAACACTTGTAGTTGATAAAAGCAAGACCTGAAGAGCAGGGATGACAGACTCCAAAGATAATACTGATGACCTAAAAATAGTAATAGGCATCAACCACCAGCCTAGCTTTCTTTGACATTCAAGGTCATAATTTCTCTATAGAGTACCATCTAATGTATAGTTGTGTTGATTTAAACACAACACAACATTATGTCAGGGAATATAATAAAGGGAAGATATACATGGGATTGTCTGGTGACAGAGGAGACAGGGAGCCAGTCTGTCTGCGGATTTCACAATTCAAGAACTAGGGGAGGCAAACTGGTGATGCCAGTTTTTAGAATAATTGTACTCTGAGTTTGTTAAATGTGTGGCTGGACTTTGTAGAATATTTGAGGAGAAAAACTAAAGTGACCAATTCTAAGAATTTCTGAACAACACAAACCTGAGTGAGCTCAAATTTAACTATGAGAGCAAGAAGAGTTTAGCATACCAATCTTTGCTTCCCTATCACTAACATGTATTATGGACTCCACACAATTTTAGCAGTTTTGTACATTAAAAATGAAGGTGTAAGCCATAGTGGAAATTCAAAACAGGTTTAATTAAGTTCTACCCTAATTGAGTTATTTTATTTGCTTAGGCAGAGGATCAGAAGAACAGTGAAGATAGTAGGAGGGGGAGACTACCTATGACCTACTTTTAATTGTACCATCTTATAGTTCTGTGTTCTTGAACAAATCTATCCTAATTTCTTTGCTTTAATTTTCTGGTATGTGAAAGGTGGATAATGGCACCTCCATTATAAAGCCAGTGCATATAAAACATGAAAAAATCTCCACCTGCTAGAGGTGCTGTCTGTTGAAAGGCTATAGATAGAACCAAGGGGCAGAGTAAGTCAGTGATGACTCCTGCAGGTGCAAATGGTATTTCCACATGTAAATGCCACAGCTTTGGTTGATGATTAATAGTCCATTATGTTAATATCCATAATACTGCATGGGAGGGTCACTCAATCACTCACCTTCTGTGGGTCAAGGAATTTAACAGCTGAATTCTTTATTTTTCCTTGAAACATTCATGGTAGAATATACTGCCACTAAATAATTCTGATCATACAGAGTTGCTTACTCCAAATGCCAATTTAAAAAGTTCAATATGGTTACCTTATTAAAAACTTTCCTCAGATCTAAAAGAACTTCAAATCCTTCTATTTGTATGACATTTGAAGCAGCATCTTATTAGGAGCTACAGGGCAACTTCTCTGAACTCCTTAATATAAAAAGATGGAATAAAAAAGTAAAACATAGTGAAAATAAGAACCACAGCCAAAAGACAATAGTTATAGTTTGTATATGAAATCCATCCTCAAAGTCTCATGTGTTGAAGGTTTTGTTCTACAACTGGTGGATCTAGTTGTTGAAGATTATAAGATGACATAGGAACTACACCTTTGAGTTAACTCATTGAGTTAACTACTAATTGAGTATTCAGTATGAACTTACCAGTGAGTTAGGTGTGGCCTGGTTGGAGGAGGTAGGTTTGCTTGGGAATGTATTCAAAGGGCCTATCCTGTTCAGGAACTTGCTGTCTTTCTGCTCCTTATCATCACCACATGAATGATTTTGCTTTACTATGGTCTTAGCTCCATAGGCTTGTATCTTATGTCAAACCATGATACATGGAGTAAGGTATCCAGGGACCAGAAGCTTCTAGCCCAGAGGAAATATATCACTTTGCTTATTTCAAGAATTTCACTTAGTTATCTGTTTTGGCAATGAAAAGTTTGAGTAAGACAACAGTTTTCATATATCCCAAGGAAAAGAAAGTTGCTTTCTAAAATTTTATCAAGATATAATGGCAAATTATTTGGCAGTATGGCTTTGGCAATATTTACTAGGTAGTTTTGTTTCATTTCTTGATACACTGAGTGAAAGGGAAAAGAGAACAAAACATACTTTAAATAAACACGTGGACTTAAATAGTTCATGTACAGATTTACTACACAATTACAAGTGTGCACACGCTGTACCAGATGTATCCAAGAGGGTTTAGAAAAGCAGCATAAAGAGCCAGCATAGTTGGTTTTGCTCAATTCCAGATCTCATCCAGAATATTCAGAAATGCATTTGCCATTCATAGTTTTGCACTTGGGAATTTTTAGTCACAAATTCTAATTAATTACTTGGTGCCAGCTCTGCAGTGGTATGGTTAAATGTTTAACAACAAGCTCATAAATAAGTAAAGTAATTAGTACCCTTATTTCCCTGAGTTTGTTGGTTTCTGGACCTCTGCCGTGGCAAACTTCAGGATTCTAGGAGACATCATGCAGTGTTAATAACCCCAACTAGATGATGGTATCTGCACAGATTTTTAGCTTTTAGTGCTGCAGCTGATCCAACTGATGCCAAATGGAGCCAGATTTTGCCAAATTCAAACCAGGATGCACATTCATGAGTCGAGTAAAGACCATCTTTTAAATCATGGGTGCTATATTACATAGCCTTAGATGGGTAGAACACCCTGTTACTTGAAATTGTCATCACTTGTTACTCACTGATGACTCCAAAATTTGGCACAGAGTCTTCAAATGGTATTTGATTTGTGGTTTCTGATATAATAGAAAAAGAAAGAAAAATAATAATTCTGATATTTATTTTCTTTTATTGAAAATAGATCTTTTTTTTTGTTCAATATAGTCTGAGTATGGTTTCCCTTCCTTCTGCTCCTCCAAGTTCCTCCCCACCTCCCCTCCAATCCAGGTCTCCCCTCTTCTGACTCTCATTAGCAAACAAACAGGCACTCTGTTTCACCAGATCTGACCCCCAGTGTCATCTACTCTGCTACCGAACACCTGTGGAAGTCTTTCCTGCCCCATTGTTCCCACCTCTAATCTGACTGTCCCAGCCCCCAACCCCTGCAGGCACCCCCTGTTGCTGCCAGAACAGCAAGTGGACCCCCACCTCTCCTGCTCCTCCCGATCCAATACACAAAATCTCATTCCCAACTCCCTAGCAGACCGCCTGATGCTGCCCCTCTTTCTTCTCCGATCCTGTTCCCAAAGGATCACAAAGGTCTCCCCCTCCATTCTTACTTACCTCAATATCCCAGCCTCCAACACACCAGTTGAGCAGGCCAGCGAAATAACCCCCAACTCCCACAGATGTTTTCTGTTAAGCCACAGACAACAGATACTGAAGCAGGTAGTCTCTCAGTAGATCTTGCCCTCTCCTTCCGGTCCTCTGCATCCAACCCCTGAGTCTTATCCCCAGGACTACAGCAGACCCTCTGGGATGACCTTCATTACTGCCTCCCCTGATTCCAAGGAGATTAAACAAGCAGCCCCTGGTTGAACAGTCTGCTCTCCTCCCTCTGGTGAACCCCTTCAGATCCCTAGCCTTTCTCCATTCCTGATTCAGATAGAGGCTGCAGATAGTGGTACCCTGATTCTCAAGCTCCTTTACAGATCTGAGAGGATGGCATTTGACAAAAAAGCTCCTTGTGATAGAGAGACATGCCAGCTTCTGGCTGCACCTTGTATCTCCTCCGAGAAGACGGAGGCTGCAGAAAATCTTCCACCTGGAGGTTCGCCTCAAATGTGACAAAGCCAGTCACAACAACAAAAACAAAACAAACAAACAAACAAAAAACTGCCTTTCACCTCAGCTGCCTTAGACCTTGCCTAACTGGTGAACAGGACACTGGGGGATCGATTGTCTCATTCTGCCATGACAGGTAGACCCATTCCTACCACCCATAGGAAAATCTGTCAGGCCTCCTGGGCTTAGCAGATAATTGCAAATACTGTCTGGGATTTGTGTATCCCAAAGACTATGGAGTGATTTGGGATTGCCTACATAGCTGGAGAGCTGTCTCACTTTTGCTCATTGAATTATCTCTCTCATCTATCTGATGGCGTTTGATGACTAAGGTACTGAGAGTTCATTAGTTAAGTTTCCTGTTAAAAGTACAGACAGGTGTGTCTCTCTACAGGCTTCATAGTCAGGATTAACAGGTTTCAGATGTAACTTCAGATGTTCAGAGTTTTAAATTTCTTCTGGTCATTTTTTAAATGTTCATGCCTTTTAACCTAAAGCCATAGCACAAACACAGGGCACCTAAGTTTACAGCTTACATCACATATAGGTCCTCACTCTACAATAGTGGGAGATTCCAATACCTCACTCTCACCAATGGACAGATCTTCTGAACAAAAACTAAACAATGAAATACTGGAGCTAACAGACCTTATAAAGCAAATGAACCTAAAAGATATTTACAGAAAATTTCACCCCAACATACCTCATGGAACTTGCTCCAAAATTGACTACATACCTAGACACAAAGCAAGTCTCAATAGATACAAGAAAATTGAACTAACTCCCTGAATTCTATCAAAGTACACAGATTAAAGCTAGATATCAGCAATGACAGAAACAACAGAAAGCTAGCCTTACTGCTTCCCTGGAGAGCTGGCCTGAGGGTACACATGGGGGCTGGGATAAAGATCTGTTATGATGCTGGATATGTGGCAGAAAGGAGGTGGGTTTGCAGCTGGGAACAAAACTGAATAGCAGGATTTGGAGGAGAGCAAATTTTGCCATTTAAAAAATATTCTAAGCAAAAGTAATTTCATAGTTTTATTCAAGCATTCCAGGATAATTTATGTGAAAATGTTAAACATTGGTAGTGGATAGTAAGAAATACATAGACTAAAGTGCAAAGGAAGACATAACTACTGAGGACTATTTCTGAGCCAACTTCCTTAATAATTATATCATTATTTTGACTTATGAGTCATGTCTCAGTGATATCATACATAAAATGAGTCCGTTTTTGTTTTATTACTTTAATGACTGAGAGAAAAGCATACAACATCTCTTTGAGGCTTACGAAATCTTTGGAAGGTAATTTTTATATTCAATGAATTAAAGAAAAATGGAGAACTTAAAGGGAAAAGTATATGTACAATGATAAATTTTAGCTATTTCACTATTAGGAATATATATTCCTAATAGTGATCATCAAGAAGACACAGTATCTAGTTTTTAAATATTTGTCAATCTAGTTTTTAAATATTTGTCAGTCTGTAACTAGAAGTCATGTTTGTGAGAAAGTCACAGGTATCTCCTTCAGAATAGGGTTGATTGTATTTTCATATGTTTAAGAGTTAATTATATGCCTTTTTTTACTAAGCTATACATTCATATAACTTGTCAAGTTTTCTGTGTTTACAATTGAATTTTTAAACTTTTCCTTTGTCTTTGCTGTCATTTTATCACTCTGTAATTTTAGATGCTGCCCACCTTGGTCAGCTTGCCACATTGCCTTTTCTCTTTCAGTATAGTCTTTGTGCCTTACGGATACACTTTATTTTTAATGTAACCAAGTGCACACAGTTTCCAATGACAAACCAATTTTGTTTGACAACCAGAAAGAGCTTTCATAAAGCAAGCTAAGTTCTAAAATTATTTGCCCCTATATTTGACACCAATTCATTTTTAACTTCTCTTATAACCGTAAGATATTAATCAGAGCCATTTTCCCTTGTCTTTTCCTGTACTCTGTTACTCATTTCATACTTCTCTTAAACCTAGTGGTCTGACTTGCTCCTTGGTTTCCAGCTAGATCTGGCTGAAGACAGTTCTATCTATCACAGGAATGCCAGGATAAGACAGCTCTAAATGTGGGGTCAGGGTGCTTTTCCTATGTTTCTCATCCTAAGGCCACAGCTCTTGCCACATGTCCCTTTCTACTGTCTCTATCTTTCTGTGTTAAGTACTTCCTCTCATTTTGCTGCAGTCCTCATGCTATTTGTTGGATTTCTCAACACACACACAATGATGCCATATAAAATATTATATATATCATATTATGTGTGTGTTTCTTTATATATGCCCATTGACAGACACAGAATATTTCAGATACTTCAAGAGATCCTCTTCAGGTATAACCTAAAATTTATGAATAAAGTATTTCTTAAAATATAGAACTGAGAATCAATGGAACACTACATAAGATTCAGGCTTCCTTTCAAAGCCTTAGCAAACTTGTATTTATAAGTCTTTTCTTTCTTAAGTACTTCTGTCAAAGGTATAAAATTTGACTACCATAAAAGAGATTCTTGATAATGTAAACTAGTGGATGAGCAAACACGAAAGTAAGAGGAGAATGTCGGGGATAATATGTAAGAATCAAGCATGACTCCAGAAGAGGAATGTTTCACTGAAATAGAATTAGTTTATCCTGGAGCTGTCAATGTATTCTCTGTGGCCTCGAATAAGAGAGAACACAGGCATTGATTAGCTGTAAATTATAAAGGATAACTCATTAATCAAATATGATGCTTTCTTTCATTGACTGGACTAGGAAAAAAACAAAAACAAAAACAACAGCAACAACAACCAAACAAACAAAACAAGAACATAGTACAAAAGCATGAACAGTAGTTGATTAACTTAGATTTGTTCTGATGAATTTTGGGGCAAAAGCTATATCTTAAGGATGTCTAACATGAATATGACCTCAGGAGGATGTAGGACCAAAATGTGTTTTGTCTGATTAGCCTTCAAAATCCACTCACTAAGGGCCATTATAATAGTTCATTCAGTTCTGAATACTTAATCAGGGTAAAAACCTCAAAATCCGTAGGGATGTTGTAAAAGTTAGCATCACCATAAGCAATTTTGCAGTTGTTAGATACTTCAGAACACAAATAATTCATCATTTTATCACTCCAGTTTTGTTTTCTTCATGCTGTTTCTTGGCAGCCTTTACTGGCTTTGCTCAAATTGCCAGTCTCAAAAGTAATGCCTTTTATTCTGCTTTATCCCCAGGCCCAGGTACAAATTTTCTAATGGTGATCTGCTATTTCCACAGACAAATAACTCCAGATGATGGTGGCTTCAGATTGTGTTTAATTATTTTTGATGATTCTGCAGTTTGAATGAATGCCTCTCCTTCTAGTATCTTGTGAGCTTATTTGTGTAGGCATCTAAGCATGTATTTTGAGGTCTGATTGGAGTTTTCTTATTTTCATGCATTCAGTGAGTCATTCTAAGAAATTCCCATGTAAAATATTTACTAAGTTTCTCTCATATTAGCTGAATATGATTATAGGGTCAGTTAGAGTCAATGTTGGAGGAAACCACATAGATCATAACTTTCAAGCAGGTAAGTTTATTGGGCGTGACTGGTATAAAAATCTACTGCAAAGACAGAAGTTGAGCTACTGTTTTTATATGTATACACAGCCAAAGAGTTTTAATTTCTTCATAAAACTCTTCATAGTTAAAAGTGTAAGGTTAATCAAAATGAATTGTTGGGTAAATAGTTGGGCCTTTCACATGCGGTAAAGTTGGAACTTTTGGTAGTAATTAATATTCTCTTGAGAATTTTATCAGTGACTGGTAAAAATTGTTCTGCAGCACAAAAATATAAGCTCTTCAGTTTGCAAATGCTTATTTCATAGTGAACAAGCAAGTTTTTTTTTTTTTTTTTTTTTGGTTTCTAATGGATATTTGAGCTTCATTGCATGTAGCATGCTGTTAAGTGAGAACCAGAGCTTTTGTCACTGTTTCCTGCAGCCGCCACCCAAGATAGTGTCTCTTGCTGTAGCTCCCCTGCCCTAGTGTCTCCTGCTGTAGCTCCCCTGCTATAGTGTCTCCTGCTGTAGCTCCCCTGCCCTAGTTTCTCCTGTATCAGCCCGCTGCCATAGTGTCTCCTGCAGATGGAGTTCATTTTCCCAACAATTCCATAAGGTTTTATTTTAATGTTTTAATCCCACTGAGTATTGATGGCCTTTACTGATTTCTTCAAGGCTTTGTTTTCTTTACTTCTTTTGTATGATAGTATTACTGTATGCACATTGTGAAAAATTAATAAGCTTCATGTGCAAAGATGTTTACTATGGTATTATTTATGATTAAAAATAAAATGCTAATGTTCAACGAAAGGGGATAAGTTAGTAAATTATTGCACATCAGTGTGAGAGAATATCACAGGATGTTAAAACTGGAAAATAACAGAATGGAAGCTGTCAACTTAAAAAAGCAGACATAAAACAATATGCTGGCTGGTAGTAACCAAGCAACTCTGTATGTTTGGTAAATAGAGGTCTGACTATGAGGTAAGAAAGATGTTAAATTCAGCCAAAGGAATCATGGGACATCCTCTCCTTTCGCTCAGTTTCAGTTTTGTACAATGTTTTTTTTTATGATTTTAAGAAAAAGTTGTTTTGGGGAAAATGAAAGGCTCACAAATTGTGGCAAGAAAAGAAAATTACGGATTTTATTCCAATGTGTCTCTCCATTGTGTCATTCACTCACGCTCATCCCCAACACATTTCCTTGTGCCCATTTTCCCTCCATTTGCTCATCCCATTTTTTCAAGCAGTTCTCCTTTTAATAAAACACTATTAAAGTACTAGTGATCAAATTGTTTAATATTTCTCATTTCTTAGTAATTGCAATCATCAGTAGTTTCAAATTTTCTCTTCATAAGTGTGTATAAATCAAGGAAAACAGCCCAAATAATGGAATATGAAAATATGATTTCAAAATTCTTTAAAATTGAATTCTTTTCCCCAAACTGCATCACTCAGTTATATTTGTGGCATATTGAAATTAGTAATGCTAATGACCAAAGTTAGATAAAAGCCACAATACTCAATTTCACCATGGTTAAGATTCTTTTTCTTAATAAAATATTCAAAATACAGTGTCCTTGTGAGCATACCATACACTAAACACTATCTTCAGTTTTTATTTGCATAATTTCCAGTCTTTTTTATGAGAGTATTAGTAATTTTATTGATTCATTTCCTTCTTAACATATGTTTGTATGTGGTATTTATGCATAATTAATACCTGTATCCAAATGTTTTCAAGCACATGTGTGTATCAGTGTGCTCACACATGATGATAAAGGCTTGATGTTACAATTCTTTTCTTTCTTTGTTTTTTTATTTTTTGTTTTTCTATTTTTTCCATTCATTTATTTAGTTCATAAATAAAGTCATGCACAATTATGATACATAATACAGTATGTTCACAATTGCATGGCTAAATTAAACCAATTAACATGTTATATCACACATATTCATCATTTTTGTTTTGAGGACACTTAAAGTATACTATCTCACAACTTTTAAAATATAGCATATTGTTATCAACCATATTTATCATGCTCTCAGTAGACCTCAAGACTTCACAGAGTCCATGCCTCTTGTCCAACTGCAGTTTTATATCCTTAAACCAATCGTTTCCACATTGTTAAAAGACCCACATTGAAGCCTAATAGCCACAATTCTGCTCTCTGTTCCCATAAGTTCATCATTACTAGGTTACACATAAAATTGAAATTGTGTGACATTTGTCTTCCAGTGTGTCACTTATTTATTTATTTATTTATTTGGCAAGCATATAACTTTACTACTTACTAAAGATGAAATCAAATTTGCATGCACAGGTGAGCACTTACTGAAACACCTTGGATTCATCACATATTTGAGTTTCAATTAGCCAATATGTTATGCATCAATAGCAGCAACAGCTTTTCCAGGTTCTGCAGTCATTTGAACAAAATTGTAGAGACATCCAGCACACTCCATTTAAAAAAACACAAAAACAAACAAACAAACAAACAAACAAACAAACAACAACAAAAAAGTAAAAAACAAAATCCCAGAAAACAGTACAGTTCTGTTACTCTTGTGGTATTTGGCACCATTTCTTTTTTAAATTAGCTTCTCAATCATCATCTGGGAGGAAACCATTCTGAGCAACATCATTAAAAACAGCTATGATAAAGCATGGTCACTACTGTGTATCATAAAGCAGGTCCACATATGAGTGAGTACATATCATGTTTGCTTTTTTTTGTGATTGGGGTTACCTCACTCAAAATGGTTTCTTCGAATTCCATCCATTTTCCTGCAAATTTCAGGATTCCATTGTTTTTTTCTGCTGAGTAGTACTCCATTGTGTAAATGTACCACAATTTCTCAATCCATTCTTCGGTTGAGGGGCATCTAGGCTGCTTCCAGTTTCTGGCTATTACAAATAATGCTGCTATGAACATGGTTGAACATATGTCCTTGTTATATGAATGTGCTTCTTTTGGGTATATGCCTAGGAGTGGAATTGCTGGATCTTGTGGTAGACTCATTCCCATTTTCTTGAGGAGTCGCCATACTGATTTCCACAGTGGCTGTACAAGTTGGCACTCCCACCAGCAGTGGAGAAGTGTTCCCCTTTCTCCACATCCTCTCCAACATGAACTGTCATTGGTGTTTTTGATTTTGGCCATTCTTACAGGAGTAATGTTAATGACCAAAGTTAGATAAAAGCCATAATACTCAATTTTACCATGGTTAAGATTCTTTTTCTTAATAAAATATTCAAAATACAGTGTCTTTATGAGCATACCATACACTAAACACTATCTTCAGTTTTTATTTGCATAATTTCCAGTCTTAAAAATAAAGCTATGAGTTTAGTTACAGGTTTTGATTTTTTTTAAAAAGAGAAATGTGGAAACTTGATTCTATATAGGTTAAATAAAATAGGGACCTAGCCACCAAAATATGCCTACAGATATAATACTGGAATTACTGTTCTAAGGATAATAAACTGGTCCCGATTGGCTGTAAATCCTATTCATGGAAGGCAAAAATATTTGGTACTGTAAATATGGTCTAAAGTCTGTGCTAGGAAGGTAACAGACCTTTGGGGGCAATATACCACCAATGTTCTTTTAAATGGACATGTAGTTAAACTATCTTCTAAATTCTTATATTTGTACTCACATAGTGGTATACCTCAGTCTTAGTGAAACCTGTTTTGATAGTGTGTAATAGTCTAAGAAGATACACAGGTCTCATCAAAGAGCTAAGATAAAGGAACTGCTGACTGTTTATCCCTAAAAGGGACTACTATGTCACCCACTGCAAAGCCTGGGGAATATCATAGAAGAGATGAAAGAGAGATTGTATGAGATGGAGAATGGGAAGGATTATAGTAAAAGGCTCTTTTCTGTATTGGTTATGGACATTGTAATCATCAATAGACGATATATAAAAAGTTACACACACATAGACTTGACGACATGAAAATAGGAGGGGAATTCATCAGGAAAGGAAGGGGGTCAACAGAAATGGGGCAGATTAAGAGGAAGATATGGGGTGGAGAGATGGTCACAGTACACTGCATACCTGTATTGTCAAAAAACAACTAAAAAAAATTTTAAATTCCTTGGATAGTCTTTGTTTCTGGTTCAAAGTAGATATCATCAATCAATGAAAGGAGCTTGTTTTTTTTGGTGAATGATGAATTTCTAAAAATATTTTCAATACTATCAAATTTTTGTTAACTAAATATCCTACCCTCTTAAAATAGCTCAATTGAATGAATTTAGGACCATTGTTGTCATAACCAGTCTTGAATCAACTTGAAAGAATTTAGAATTATCATGTAAACAAAGCTCATGCATGTGAGGTACTATCTAGATTATGCTAGTTGAGGCTGAGAAACACAAACTAAATATGGGTGGTGTCATTCCACAGGCTCATGGCCCAGACTAAATAAGAAAGAGAAAAAGACCTACATACAGCATGGCATTTATTGATCCCGCTGCCTCAAACTCCAGTTAATGACTTCCCTACCATGACAAACCATTACCTTAAACTGTGGCCCCCAACAAACCCCTCCTTCTTTAGTGGCTTTTGTTATGTACATTGTCACCACAATGGGATAATTAGTTAAATTGTGGATATCTTATAAGTTGGACAAAATATGTTGCCAAATATAGAAGCCGGTTCATTAGTAGAACTGAATAAAGAATGTGGTTTTTATTTTACCAGTGAATCCACTTAATTTACATATTCTTAATTGAGCCTCAGAAAACTAGAAAAGAAATTGGTGTGATTGAACTTCCAGAAGAAAAGAAACTACATCAACCAGGCATCTCATGCTATGCCTTAAAAACAATAATTACCATGTACTTTAAAATATATAAAGATGGAAAAACAGAAAACTCACTGGTGCACACAATAATTTTTCCTTTCAGATACAAAAATAAGATTTGATTGCATGCATTTTTTTCTCTTTCTCCTCTTGTGATGCAGTAATCTTCCTCTGGGATGACCGAAGCCAGCTAAAAATGGTCAGATAAGCTAATGGATTCTTTTGCGATGGAATAATACTCTTAAATGGATTAAAAGATGTGATGTACATTTGGCAATGTTTGGAAGCTATCTTTTTGTTGATGAGGGAGAAGGTAGAAATATTAAATGGAGTCAAGTGGTGGAGGTCAAGAATTCACTAACAATTATACAGTATACAGTAGGATCCCATAACAAGGCAATATCCCATCCCCCATGCTCACAGTGCTGGTCTTGAGACTCCTTGCTTTAATCAAACACTTTCTCACCTTTTTCCTTCTCAATTTTGTGGTGTCAAGCTGAAGAAAAAAAATCTTTTTCTATCTTTGTGATGGGTTTTCAAATACCTGAGTTTAAATGCAGATTTTGATTCCCCTTTCAATACTTTATTCTTTTTTTATATAATTAAATCCTATTCCATTTGAGTTTTAAAATATTTTACCTTTTAAATGCTCTGATTGAGGTTCAAAGAGAAAAAAGTCCCACTCTGCTGTAGCAGAGAGTAAATGTTTTTCTCACCTATCTCAGGCACAGCTGTACTGGAGTGTGGTCTGAGGATCTCTTTGTGGTTTCACGGCTTTCTTTTCATTAATAGCACCTGGTGTTACATTATTATTATTATTATTATTATATTATTATTATTATTATTATTATTATTATTATTATTATTGTGGTTTTATTTCTGGACAGGGTATGGCTTTGTAGCCTAGGTTGGCTTTAAATTTACAATCTTCTCAGTTTATAGAGTGCTGGGATTACTGTTGTAAAAAATTGGTCTTAACTCTATAGTTGGAGTTTACCCTTACAGCAGGGTCTTACTACTTAACCCAGGCTGGTTTTGAACACATAGACCCTTCTCCCTAACCTCTGAAATTCCAGCCTGATTATATTTACCATTTGGTAAGGCCTTATATTCATTTGAAAAACTTCTCAGCCTAATAGTCCTTTACTCTTTCTATTTAATTACTCATTGTCCATTTTTAGCATTTGCTATTCCATGTGATTGCTGAATTGATTTTGTCCTTGGTTTTGAAAAAAAATCATTGAGAATTTTATTTTCTTAGTTTTATTTTTATGCTTATTAATTAGGGCTTTGACTTTCTATTTTTATTTCAACTTTTCAAACTAGATATTGAGCTGCTTAGATTGAGACTTTTTTCCTAATAACAAGTGCATCTATGTACATTTTTACTTGAATGTCCAATAAATTGTAGTAGGACATTCTTAACATTTCTTGCTCTTTCCTACTATGTGTTTAAATGTGTGTGTGCATAAAAATCAACATATATTCTTTGATCAAGTTTTAAAAAATTTTTCATATGTCTATGAATTTATTATTTTACTATTTAACTCTTATTTTTTTCCCAAGAGATTATTTTTTATTAGTTCAAATTAGAAACAAGGGTGCTTCACATGTCAATCCCCTCTCCCTATTCCTCCCCTTCCCCAAACTCCTCACCAGTCCCCCATCTCATCCCCCCTCTGCTCCCAGGGAAGGTAAGGCCCTCCATGGGGGTTCCCCAAAGTCTGTCTTATCCTGGGCAGGGCTTAGGCCTCCCCCCTTGTGTCCAGGCTGAGGGAGCATTTCTTCATGTGGGATGGGCTCTCAAAGTCCCTTCTTACACCAGCGGTAAATACTGATTCTTTACCTGGGGCCCCTTTAGAGTTCCGAGGCCTCCTCATTGACATCCATGTTCAGGGCTCTGGATCTCTTTCTTATTTTTGTTTCTTGTATATATAATCCTTTAATTCTTAAAAATTGCTTTCTTGAGTTATAGTATCATTGTTAACATTTTCCAAAAATATGACATAGAACAGAAAGATGCACAAATAAAATGTTGCTTGTTCTTATTTTCTGAATCAAGTAATGAGATACTATCAGGATCCCAGAAGCCCTTCAGTTGCCTTTTCATTTTTAATAACTCCTTGTCTACCTTAAAATGCAGTTGGTCTTCAGGTGCTCTGTATGATGAATTATTTTTGTCTGTTGACCTGATTTTTTTTAATTTAATTTTTAATTTTGGCAACTTGATTCAAGCTAGAGTTATTTGGGAGCAGGAGCCTCAACTGATAAATTCCTCTATCAGACAAACTATAGGCTCATCTGTAGAGCGTATTCTTCATTAATTATTTGTATCATGGAATCCAGACTACTATGGGAGATGACACCCAGGGGCAGGGCATCCCTTGGTTGTAAAAGAAAGCAAGCTGAGCAAGCAATGGGAGCAATCTAGTAAGCAGTGATCCTCCATGGCTTCTACTTCAGGTCCCATCTACAGGTCCCTGCACTGAATTCCTCCCCTGACTTTCTCCATGGGTGAACTGTGATGTGAACATTGTTGGCTGAAATTCTTTTCTTCCCAAGCTGCTTATGATCATGGTGTCTTAACACAACAATAGAAACTCAAATTCAGACACACCTGTTTTTACATGTACAATATGTATATATAATTAGATAATATAGCAAATGTACTTATGTAATACTATAAAATATTTTATCATTTTACTTATTTTTAAATTGTGTTAAATTTTTTCAGGTGGTTTATTTATATTATTCTTTAGTATACCACTTGATGAATTTATTAAGGTGTATTTAACCCTTTAGCTGTTGATGAGCATTTGCATTGAGCATTTTGAGCTCTTAGCAATACTCTGCACACACCTACTGTGTGCACATGTATGAATTTCTTAGGTCCATATTGGGTAGTAGAAAACCAACTTTATAAACTATTATGGAGTTCTATGTACTATTCAACTTAAGTAATACTGCTGAATCATTTCCCCAAAATTTCTCCAGATGCTTAAATCAAATTCAGTTCAACCAGTAGGGTGTGAGAATTTCTATTGCTTTAGAACTTTGTCAAAATGGAATATTTTGTGGTCTGTCAATTATATAGATGCTAGTGTTTGTGAACTTCAATTTGACACAGTTCTTTTCCTTGAAATGTTTTTAAAAGATTTATTTATTTATTATGTATATAGTATTCTGTCTGCATGTATGCTTGCAAGCTGAAAGAGGGCACCACATCTCATTACAGATGGTTGTGAGCCACCATGTGGTTGCTGGGAATTGAACTCAGGACCTTTGGAAGAGCAGGCAGTGCTTTTAATTGCTGATCTATCACTCCAAACCTTCCTTGAAAATTTTTTATTCAGTATAATATTCTGAATTCTTTGAGAACATCATACATGCATATAATGCCTTCTGATCATATTCATCCCCCCTCATTACTCTCTTAATTCCTTCTCAGATTCAACCCCTTTCTATCCTCTCCTAACAATCCAATTTGTGCTGCCCATGTACTCCCCAGTGTGTGACCATTTACTGAAGCATGGTTGACTTACGAAGGGTAACATCTTTAAAGAAAATTTGGTGCTAGGAACCAAATTCTGCCTTCTACAAGAGCAACAAGTGTTCTTAAGCAGAGAGCCATCTCTCCTGCCTTTGACAAGGTTTTAAATTTGCATTTGACTTATGTGTCATTGTTATTTGTTTTATATTGTATTTCATGCTCTTAGCCCATTTTCATATCTAGATTGACTCATAAAGGTTCTTTATGCATTCTGGCTAAAACCGTTTGCTATTATTATAACTGACATCTTTCCTTCATTAATGTTTCCCTCTTTTTAAGGACCTTTTCATATTGATATTGAGTTTTAAAACTCAATCTCATATGTTTTTATCTAAAAGAATTACTGCTTGGTCTTCCCAATGGAACATCATATATTAAATTGAGATAAGGAGGATCCAGTACTACCAGTGATATAGCAAAGAACATTATTCTATGAATTTGACCACTTTAAATAGATTTTTTTTAAAACAGTAGTTGTGGGTTTTGCAGGTATGTTGGAGAGAGAGTACAGTCAATTCTCTGTATAACACATGAACAAATTTCCTCATTAGAGTGTTAATTTATCACTGTCAGGGAATCCACACTACACATCATTACCACTCTGCCAGCAGTTTACATTGGGGCTAAATTTTAGTGCTGACTGTTCTGTGGGCATATTTTAGTTTTGATGATGGTATAAGTGGTTTTATTTTAGAATTTATCTTCTAAAGTTTGCCAATGTTACCTAGAACTACAGTTACATTTTTAATGATGTGTCTAGTATTTTTTTATATTTACTTCAACTTGTAAAGTATGTTTTCAGTAGCTTCTTGCAGAATTTCTAACAAAAATCATACTTCATGCAAGAAGTCAGGTTTCTTTCAATTTTTTGTTTAATTTTATACATTGCATTTATGTTTTTATCACTTAGAACAATGTTGGATAGAAATTACCATGCTTTATTTTTTAAAAAAATTATTTTGTGAGGTTAATTATAATTTCAAAAAAATATGTTGGGGTGGTGAGAGTAGATACTAAAATGGTATCCCTATAATCCAGAAATTTAATTTACTTAATCAGTTTTTATTTTTTTCTTTCTCTTAAATGTGGAATTATTTCCCAGGCCCTGGGTCTTAGGTCAAATGGATGCATGACCTTAAATTTATGATGTTATAGTGAGAAGCACAATCATTGACCACTTGTCCATCACAAGTTGCCACTCACTAAGTTGCCAAAACCAATAGCACATCCCCTCCCAAACAGACATAAACAAAGTCAACTGGTCCCTTTGTGTTTCTTAGGGACACCCAGCTTTCCTCCACAGGGAAAGTATTTTCATGCCAGCCTTTCTTTCAACTCCAGCACTAGTTTAGTATCAGTTTGGTTTTCTGATACCTTGGCTTTTTTCAACACTGTCTTTCTCTTTTACATTTCTATCTGCACCCACCTGCTTACCAAAGTAATGCTACAACCTGCACTACTTGAGTGAAGTCACAGTAGTGGACCAGGCCTGTGAGGACTGTATGTGCTATCTTAGCTTTCATTTGGGAAAGACTGTGAGGGGATAGCTGGCAGGCTGACCAACCTTGCAACAATACAGGCCAAGAATTAGGGTTAAGTATTTACTCACTTCAGCATCTATCCCATCTGTGATCTGCTGGAGCACAGATGGGAGATGGGTCATTCCTGTGGACCCAGGGCTGCAGGATCTCCACAACAGAAGGCAGCAACGGGATATCCAGGAAGAGTTCCAATGAGGTTTCAATGTAGTAGAGACCAGGGCCCTTGAACCAGACCAATGACTCTTTGTGATGAATGCCTGCATATGAAGATTTATGGTTTCTTTTTTAAGATAAAATGTTCCTTCCTCTTTTCTTTTTTCCACATTTTTCAATCGTATATTTTATTTTGCTTTATTTTTTGGTGGGGGATGGAGATTGCTTCTGGGGCAGAGGGTGCATCCAAGGGGATGGGAGATGGGTGGGTTCGGGATGCATGATGTGAAAGACACATAGAATAAAAATGAAATAAATGACTATCTAAAAAGCAAAGTGAAATAAAATGGGCTTTATGTTAGATGACTTTGCCCCACTGTAAGTTAATGTAAGAGCTCCATGGCTGTTTAAGGGAGACTAGGTGGAGCTGTGATGTTCAATGTAATAAATGAAATTTAAACTAAAGAGAAAAGCTGTGATTATTATCAATGTCTTTGTGTAAAAGGGTAGTGAATCATTTCTCTTAAGATGTCTACTTGTGTTTTTCCCCTATGTTCTGAAAGAGATTTCACATAGTGTAATATGGGGGGAAATATGCTTGTTTCCAAGTAATGCCCTTTTTTTCAGAAAGTTAAGTGCTATGAATTTTTGAAGAGGGATTTAAAGACAACTCATTAGAATGCTGAATGGTGGACATTAATGGTTATTTATAATGAAGCGATGTGCAGTAGCTTCCTTGAATCCTTTTTGAAGGCTCTGTTGGTAGAATTCTTATTAGGAGTATGCTTTCTATGAGACTTTAATAGTGGTTCTATTTATATCTGGAAAGAAATGATCCTTACAATGCTCATTTTCTCATTTAATGAGATTTCTTTCCCTGTGTAACATGAAACTTTTAACTTTGGGTTGGGAATAGGTTGCTTTAGTCTATGTGCAAAGGTACCCTCACATTATACGTCAGAAGAAAAAGTAGAGTAAGATTTAATTTAAGGCTTTCTTTAGAAATTGAAGAAATCTATTCCTGTTTTGCTTCCAAGCCTCATTTTGAATATAATCTACAAAATAAAGGCTTTTAAATTAGGCAAGAAGTAGTGTGGAACTGGGCAGGGAAGAGAACACACTTTGTTTTTTTAAATCCTTCTTTCACACATTACATTCCAACTACAGTTTTCCCTTTTTCCCTCCATCCATTCCCACCAGTCCCTCTCCCATCTCCTCCAGATCCACTCTTCCTCCATTTTGCTTCAAAAAAAGAACAGACCTTCTAGTGGTATCAACTGAATGCTGCATTACAAGACACAATAAGACTAGGCACAAACCCACATATCAAGGCTGGACTAGACAACCCAGTAGGAAGAAAAGTGTCCCAAGCACAGGCAAAAGAGTCAGAAACAACACCTCCCCCATTGTTAGGAGTTCCACGAGAACACAAAGCTAACGAACAATAAAATATATGTAGAGGACTTAGCTAAGACACATAAGGTGTGCATGGTTGTTGCTTCAGTCTGTCTGAGCCCCACTGAGCCCTGCTTAGATTCTGTGGGCCATGTTCTCCTGGTGTCCTCTATACCTCTGGCTCCTACAATCCATCCTCCCCATCCTCTGCAGGGTCCTCTTGGTTTCACTTATTGTTTGGCACTGGGTCTGGCATCTGCTCCCATCAGTTGCTGCATAATATCCCTCTGATGATGACTGGCTTGTCACCTATCAATTAATATAGCAGAGTATCATTAGGGATCATTTCATTGACTTTTTTTCTGTCATGTTTAGTTCTATCTTGGATATCTGGGTGGTCCTGCCTCTGCTTCCTGGCTCTCCAGGCAGTGTCAGGCATGGGCTTCCTCTTATGGCATGGGCCTCAAGTTGGACCAGTCATTGGTCGGCCACTTCCACAAGTCCTGCACCACTATTACCCCAGGACATCTTGCAGGCAGGACAGATTGTAAGCCATAGGTTTTGTGGCTGGGTTGATGTCCCAGTACAATTATTAGGAGCCTTTCCTGGTTATAGAAGATGGCCAGTTTGGGCTTCATATGCCCCAGTACTAGGAGCCTTCACTAGGGTCTCTCTCATAGATTCCAGGAAGTTTCCACTACACTAAGTTTCTGCATCACCCACCAAATGTCCCCCAATTCCAGTTGTCTCTCTGAGTACTCTTTCCCTCTGTCCATCCCAGCCCAGGCTGATCCCTCCTATTCCCCCCCACACACACACACTTGCCTCTAGTTTATCCCCCAAATCTAGTCTATTTCCCCCTTACAGTGATATCCATGCATCCCCACCTTGAGAAATGCTTGTAACTTACCTCTCTAGGTCTGTGGATTGTAGCATGAGTATCCTTTGCTTAAAAGCTAATACCCAGTGAATACGTACCCTGTTTATCTTTCTGAGTATGGGATATCTCACTCAGGATGATTTTTTTCCTAGTTCCATCCATTTGCCTGCAAATTCATGTTGTAGTTGTTTTTAACAGCTGAGTAGTACTCCATTGTAAAAATGTACCACATTTTCTTTATCCATTCTTCAGTTGATGGATATCTGTATTGTTTCCAGTTTCTGGCTATTATGAATAAAGCTGCTATGAACATAGTTCAGCAAGTTTCCTTGTGACATGGTGAAGTGTCATTTGGGTATATGCCCAGGAGAGGTGTAGCTGGGTCTTAAGATAGGTTTATTCCCAATTTTCTGAAGACCCACCCTATTGATTCCCAAAGTGACTGTGCAAGTTTGCACTCCTACCAGCAATGGAGAAGTGTTTTTGATCTTAACCATTCTGACTGGTGTAATATGGAATCTGAGTACACTTTTGATTTGCATTTTCTTGATGGCTAAGGATGTTGAACACGTCTCTACATGTGAGAACAGACTTAAAACTTCATGAAAACACAAAGGATCTTGTCTTGTAGGTTTAAAAAGCCCCATGCTACAAATTCACTCTGTGCTAGGAACTTGTCTAATAACTAGAGAATTTAGTGCACCTGAGAAATGAAGTGCCAACATCTGTCATGTCAAATTCATATTTATGGAAAGACAATAAACAGAGAGAATTTTACACATTCACACCCAGCCACCCCAGGTAGTGACAAGTATAATAAAAAATAAAACTTTTAAAGAAGATAGAGTTGAGTGTTATTTTAAACAGAACGCTATCAATATATACATGACATATATGACTATTATATATATTTACATATATATATGTGTGTGCATATAGATATGCCCATATGTGCAGACACAAGCATATATACAATATATGCATATATATGGCTATTACAAAGATTATTTATTTTAATTTGAAATTAGACTGTATAATTTTATTTTTTGTATCTATTATTACTTGATTATATGGTTTCTTTCTCACTCCTATACTTGTATATTTTTGTCCTTTCTCATTTTTAAGCACTTAAGTGATCTGTCTATTCTTCTGGGATTATGAAAACAAATCTTAAACATTCCCTTGATTTTAAATTTGTCTTTGTAATGGCTAGCTTTATGTCAATTTGTTATAAGCTAGAGTCATCTGAAAGGAGGGAACCTCAATTGGAAAAATGCCTCCATAAGATCTGGCTATAGAGCATTGTGTTCATTAGTGGTTGATATGGGCAGGCCCAGCTCATTATGGGTAGTGACTTCCCTTGGTTGCTGGTCTTGAATTCTATGAGAAAAGCAGGCTGAGCAAGTCAGGGTAAGTAAGCCAGTAAACAGCACCCCTCTGCATGTTTGCCTTATCTCTCGCCTCCAGATTCCTGTCCTGTTGGAGTTTTTGTCTGTCTTCCTCAAGTTGTTTTTGTCTATGGTGTTTCATCACAGCAATAGTAACCCTAACTATGGATGCCTGTATTTTTACTTTCTATGATCTTAATATCAATATTTATCCTTGTCATCTTGGCATACTTTCTTTGAAATTTTTTCAAAATTTTCAAAATGAATATTGGATTTTTATTTTTCTCTTTTTTATTTAAATTTAAAAAAATTTATTTACATACCCATCCCTGTTTCTTCTCCCTCTTGGCTTCCCATGCCCACCATCAAGCCCCCCATCCCAGCTCCTATCCACTCTCCAGGGAGGTGAGGCTGCCTATGGGGTATCAACAAATTCTGTCACATTATTTGAGGCAGGGCCTAGGTGCTCCCCCATGTATCTAGGTTGAGAGAGTATCCTTCCATAAGGTATGGGCTCCCAAAGTCCATTAGTGCACTAGGGATGAATACTGGTTCCACTGCCAGAGGTCCTATAGACTGCCCAATGCTCCTAAATGACACCCACATTCAGGGTTCAGTCCTATGCTGGTACCTCCGGCTGTCAGACTGGGGTCCATGAGCTCCTACTTGCTCAGGTCATCTGTTTCTGTGGGTTTTCCCAGCATGCTCTTGTCCCCTTTGTTTGTCACTCCTCCCTCTCTGAAACTGGATTCCAGGAGTTCAGCTCAGTGCTTAGCTGTGGATCTTTGCTTCTGCTTCCATCAGCTACTAGATGAAGGCTCTAGGATGGCAATTAAGCTAGTCATCAATCTCATTGTAGGAGAAGGGCATTTAAAGTAGCCTCTCCACTGTTGCTTAGATTCTTAGTTGGGGGTCATCCTTGTGGATACCTGGAGATTTCCCTAGTGCCAGACTTTTCTTTAAACCCATAAAGGCTCCCTCTATTAAGGTATCTCTTTTCTTGCTCGCTTTCTTTATTCCTCCCTCGACCCATTCTTCCTGATCCCCCATGTTCTCCCCCCTCCCCTTACTCCTACTTCTCTTTCCCCATCCCATGAAATCTTCAAATTTGCAGGTAAATGGATTGAACTAGAAGAAACCATCCTGAATGAGGTAACCCAAATCCAGAAAGAAAAACATGGTATGAACTCACTCATAAGTGGATATTAGACATAGAGCAAAGGATAACCAGTCTACAATACACAAACCCAGAGAAGCTAGGAAGCAAGAAGGACCCTAAGAGAAACATACATCAACCCTAGAGAAGGGGAAAGAGACAAGATCTCCTGAGCAAATTGAATTTTTATTCTTAATAATTCTTTAAAACCTATATATTTTCCCAAACTCATTTCTGGAACCCACTGAAGTTATTAAAATAAAAACAACTTCCTGGAGTCAGACCCAGGACCATGGAGGACAGACTAAGAAAATTACTCTGTAAGAGTAAAATTAAGAGATGACAGTTCACTCTCCCAAGGAATTACTTTATAACTGGGTGTAGATTCAAGAGTGGGAATTGATTATTGCTATGGACCAATGGTTACTAGTATTTTCTGCTCAATCATTTCTACATGAGAGCTTACATTATTCCCATGCACTTTCACCATTGTGTATCAGTTACCTGTGTGAGGCTTTAAAAAAAAAAAAACCACATATGTATTATATAACCACAACCAGATGTGGTGAAGCTAAGAGAATATAGCTGAATGCTTGGTGAATTTAATAGATAAACTAAATGTCTTCCATTTTAGGAAGTGACTTTTTTGCAATGTTGAAACATACCTTATGTGCTGAAAGCTGGGTATATTTAGGTTTGGGGATTAGCAACTAGACAGTGGAAGATGATAGTAATTGTGTGCCTACCGTCTTTTATCACCTAACTGCCATGGTATTGGAATTGTAGAACTTGTCATTAGTAGTTTTAGAAATCCTTTGCTACAGCCAGGCATTGGTGGCACATGACTTTAATCCCAGCACTCGGGAGGCAGAGGCAGGCAGATCTCTGTGAGTTTGAGGCCAGCCTTGTCTCCAGAGCAAGTTCCAGGCCAGGAATAGGCTCCAAAGCTACATGGAGAAACCCTGTCTCAAAAAACAAAACAACAACAACAAAAAAGAAATCCTTTGCCACCATAGATAAAGGTATTTTTACTTGTGTAGTTGTTGCTAAGAATAATAGTATGTGACAAAAGACTGGCCCATGGGATGTGAATGGAAATAATGCCGAGTCATTGTGTCATCTTCTGAAATAGAAATGAATACTTCCTACATTTCTTGAGTAAATGCTGATGGAAGCAGTTCTGGTGTAACTGTGTGTATTAGTGCACCACTGTAGTTAGGTAAATGGACTTTCTAGGGAAAAGAGGATTTCACAACAGAAAGGACACAAGTGGAAATATGATGCTTATAATCCACTCCTGGACCTCAATTGGAGGTAACAATTGTGTTGTATGATTAGTAGTGGGTCTTTACTTGAGTAGTTACAACTATACCCTAAATAACATGCCAGTAAGATGGATTCCCAGAAAAATGGAGATGCCAAGGCTCTGGCACAGCAGCATACTTGGTGGCTTATGGAAAAGCTATGAACAGTATTCTGTTTGGCTGCAACACACCAAACAAGAGTTGTGGAAGAAGAAATGGTGTCAGGCATGGGGCAGGAACTGAGCACAAGGAAGCTTGTAGACCACTGATCCACTGATTTTTGGTGGATTTGATACTGAAAGTCCAGAGAAACCACTGGAAAGCTAAGAGTAAGAGAGTGGCACAAGTCTATTGGTGCTTTAGAAAACATGCAACTTCCATAGACAAACTGAACAGCTATGGGAATATAAAACATTTTAACTCTTAAAACCAAACATGTCTTTAAGTCTTGTTTTAGTTAGAGAAAAACAGTAGAAGTATGGAGCTTACTGGATTTTCTCTCTTGCCAGAGTCATTCTTCGAAAGCACAGATTTGATTTAGAGTTCTTCTTATAAACATCTAGAGTCCTCCATGGAAGAAGAGCCTTCACATGTTCTCACCGTATAATGGAGCTGGAGCTGTACATTTATTTATTTATTTACTTATTTATTTATTTTTCTGACATTCCTATTACCATCCCATGGTATAAGGAAGTAAACAAGTAATAAATCAAGTAATCAGCAATTATGGAGTTTCTAGTCCTTACGCTTGTACAGCAAATATTTCATCCACTGAACCATCTCCCCTGTCACAGAATTAGTCTTTTAAAGAGAAACTAACATAGATGACAAAACCTGTGAATCTAAGCTTGATGGGCATATCTGAAAGCAATCACAACACAGTAGATATATTCTTTGAAAATGGAGTGAAAGTTTAATGAGTCTTTTCAAAGAAGAATAAAAAGGATTAATGGAGCATTTAACAATGCTCTTTAAGTTAATTTAAAGTGCTATTGACCTCTAACTACAGCTAGTTCTTTACACTTAAATTAATCAAAATGAAATACCATTAAAATTTTAGTAGTTGCCATGGACACATTTCAAACCCTCAAGAGCCATAGGTGGTTAGCCACTACTCCAAGTAGGTAGTAGATGTAGAACATTTGTACTATTTAGAAAGTTCTAGTGTGAAAAAGGACATGGAAGAGGAGCTGGTCTATAGACCTATGGATAACCTTGAGCAAATAGCAGGGCTATGAAAACCTAAGAGCAAACTAGATATGCTATGGTTTGATGAGTCTAATGTATTATTAAGTATTATGACTTAAGTTTTTTTATGCTTTTCAGGTGTTTTATTAAACACCATACAAACTTTTAAACAATTCAAAAATTGCTTTGTATATTTTGAAGCTGCACTATTGGGGGTATTTAGATTTGAATTTAGAATTGTCACATTGTTCCTAACAATGGGACATATGTTTTCTCTGTAAAAATGTTTTTTCCCTCATTTTTAAGTAAATCAATCTAGCTACAGGGAAAAAAGGTGCTAGCTGTAACTAGTACTTGCTTTAATGCCCACATCTTGGCTAACAAACTGTTCCCACAACATCTAATTCTAATTTTGTGCATCCCATGTAAAAGACATATAAGAACTGGTTAAATAAAGAATGTGGAGTGGTAGTGGGGTAGAAATAGGTTGTTCAAAGTGGAGGGAACAGCATAGAGAAGGGCATGGGGCAGATGAGATTGATGATTGACTTGCTTATAACAGAGTATGGTGGTGAGATGAAATCGCACCACAATTGAGTTGATACTTAGCAAGTAAACAAACCAGAGAGCATTGAGTCTTACAGCTCACTTCAAGATACTCTTTAATGTGCAATAAGGGTATTTGTACATCTCAAGGAACAAAGCATTATCCATTTTGACTCATTAAAGGGATTGTTCTGAAAATATGGGTAACTGATTGAAAAGCAGAAGGGGGCAGGTAGGGGGAAGATGGTCATAAATTAGGGTGATTAAAATAATGTGGTTGAGAAGAAATGCTTGTTGGGGCTGAGATGCTGCCATTGACTGAGATAATAGGTTGCTTATTGCTGAGCCATTACCAAATAAGGAAGAGTTAGAGTTGACTTCTTTTCTGACTTACAGTCTGGGTGTTACACATTGTGTTTGGAAAAATGATTCCTTTCTTTCTCTGCATTTATTCTTCATTTTTTGCCAACTTGTTTGGGTTGTCCTTAAGCACATCTGATTGGGGTGGCTCTTTTGTCATTGCACATGCAATTTCTTCTCTATACACGATACTTCCTTCACCAAGATTCATTTTCTTACATACATTGAACAGAGAGCTCCAGGGAAATTAATTGCTTGCTCGTCTGTAATTTTATAAGAATTTTTTACATAACTCTAATGGAGAAATAATTACTTAAACAGCTGTGTCTGTGATTCCCACTAAGCAATAAGCTTCCCAAGGACAGTGATGATTATCATATTATTGCACATCCAAGCCAGCATAGTGAGTTCAGCATATCAAAACAGCTGTCTGTATCATGAAGTTAAAATGTTCATTCAGCATGTGGACCATGGGAAATACTTCAAAAGGCTATCTTAATTTGAGAAAGAAATACATGACTTTTAGAAAATGTTGGTAAAGGAGCCAGCTATTTATACCACTTACTTCCAGAGCAGATGGTTAGAACTGCATCTTGAAGAAGGGAATGACTCGTTATGGATTGTCAACTAGTGCTTGAGGCAACTAGTTAAACAAGTGGGGACTAGAAGAAGACTTAGGGATGAAGTCAAGAGAAATGATGACAGAAAAGAATTCTATCTCTCAAATTCATATCAAGTTAGCTTTAAATGAATAAGTAATAGATCTCATATTTGTCTTTTCCTAGAACTCAAATGACTCCATGGCTAGAGGTAGGTGATTTATTTACTTACAAAATATAATAATTTACTGCCAAAAAAGTAAACCATGATACCTGTGTCTTACACACTAAAACTGGATTTCTCTTTTAAATGCCACACTGTAGTTAGTATGCCTGCTTATGTGACATTCCTCATGATCACTCAAAGAATATATGTTTGAGAGTTGATCATCCTGTTTCTTTACATCTGCAGATTTACCTGTGTGTCTGTGTGTGTGTGTGTGTGTGTGTGTGTGTGTCTTGGATTGGAATGTATCTTAGGGCATCAAGTATTAACTTCTAGCTCAGGGGATGTCACCTCTGCCCATATTCTATTCATTAGGATTTTCTTGGAACAAAACACTTTAAAATCTAAACACATGGGAATCTGGAAGATGGAGCACAGCTATGTGCCCAAGAGGAGGAAATGATGAATATGTAATCTTATATTTATTGTTGTAAAAATTGGTAATGCCTTTGTATTTATTTGGGAAAATAAATTATATTGAAGATTATGACCTATTATGTGATAGTATGTTCTTGGTGTTATGTTTGATGGATTTTTAAAAAGTTAATTAGGAAATTAAAGTCATTTAAATAATGGCAAAGTTCAAGCATAACTATGTGTTGTGAGCAGACACAAGGCATATTCTTACCCTTTGCTTTATTTTCTTGGATACAATGTAACCAGAGAAAAATTCAAGTGTTCCTTTTGTTCCCCTTGTATGTTACACACAGTTTTAGTCATTCTATTATACAAGAGTTCTTTGTAACCAGAACAAAGGGACTAAATTACAGCACAGAAGAAGAGGCAGAATGAATATTTTATGGAAAATGTACATAAGCTGTGTGAGTATAGCGAGACACAACTAGCTTTGTGAATAGTTATAAGCATGCAAATATTGACATTTCATTAATCTCTCATTGGAGAACCCATGATTTCAATCCATTCTCTGACCAGAATCAACCTGCAAACTAAAAGGGATGTAAGAAATAAACTAGCAAACATTCTAACTTTAGGGCTTTGGAAATTGAAATCTAGAATGTAAAGTGATTAAATCCCCAGTAGCATAGAAAGAATCTGGAGCACACTAAAGTTATTCCTACAGCTAATCAAATTACATGTGCTATCCTCCTGGCAACTGTATTCTAATGGTTTATTCCTTGAAATACAAGCCCATTATTCTCTGTTCAAAATTCCATCACGTGCTCATTCTACTTGGATTTAATAGGGTTTTGCAGAGTATACATTTAAAAACTTTCACTTTGTATAATAAAATAGTCCTATTTTTATCATTAATATCTCTATGATATTAAGAGGCTTTGTCAGACCAAATTGCTTACTTGATATTGGCATTAAATATAAATAGCTGAGGAAAGAAAGTTAATTTTCCATGAAGGACCACTGAATGAAGTTCTTTTTAGTTAACATACTGCATCTTAGAGCAGAGAAGTTAGTGCTGATATTCAGGTCTTGGCTATCTGGACTAAGAATCATTTTATTTTGAAAATGGTAATTAAAAGTCATCTTTCACTCTCTACCTGGGAACCCACTGTCAACACTGGCCTGGGTATCAGGAAGACAATATTCACTCTCCTTTCTTTCCTCCATTCCCAATTTCTCAGTCTCATCCCTAGCCCAGAAGATGACCACTTGCAGGAGCCTGTCCTCCCTCTCCACCTCCATTTTGTCAAAATTCTGGAGATACTTGCTGGACCTGGCCTTCCTTCCTCACCCTATTTCTTTGTTTCAACCTCCAATACCAAGAGGTACTCTCTACCTGTAACACCACTAGCCACACTAGTTTAGGAATTAAGTAGGCAATTTTTGTTTGTTTATTTTCTGGATTTTTGAGACAGGGTTTCTCTGTTTAACAGTACTGGCTGTCCGGGGACTCACTCTGTAGAACAGGGTGGCCTTGAACTAACAGAGATCCACTTGCCTCTGCCTCCCAAGCGCTTGGAATAAGGTGTAGACCACCATCATTCCTTTTTAAGCAGGCAATTTTTACTTTCATTCCTTTTCTTCATTTCCAATTACCCAGTCTCATTACCAGTCCTGTAGCAGTTCCTTTTCAGGAACCTGTCCACAACCTCTTCTCTATTCCCTGAACACTCCACAGATCCTCATGGCAGGCAAAGCTTTCCTCTCTTCTGTGGATCCTCTTAGATACCTCTTCTAGGCCATGCTCATTCCTTCCTGACAGCTCCAAATACCTAGAAACACATTCTACCCAGATACCAATGGTCACACCTGACAGGAACTCAGAAGCACACCTTATCAGGCAAAATAGAGCTGCCATACTTTCCAAAGGTCCATAGATGGCAACATAAAGAAAGGGAGTATCCACCCAATAAAGACAACACCTAGAATTACAATCACCCAAACCCAGAGATGCATAGACATCAGTGCAAACAAACAAAATCCCAAACAACAACAACAACAACAACAAAACCCAGCCATTAACAGCAAAGACAATATGTCTCAACCAAAAACCACAGCAATCCTACAACAGTAGTCTGTGAGAAATAAAATATAGCTGAAGCACAAGACAAGAGCTGCAAAATATCTATTGTGAGTATATTCAAAGGGCTTAAAGTAAATATGAAAAAATTCATTATGAAAACTCAAACAAACTGTCAAATGACATGAATAGTTCAAGTCCTGAAAGTTCAGTAATGAAAACTCAATCTGAGTTAAAACTGGAAATGAAATGAAAAGTTTAGGAAGCAAAACAAAAACCTCAGAGGCAAGTGTCACCAACAGAATACAATACAAGATATTGAAGAGATACTCTTAATGTGGGAAATTACCAATATGGAGTCAGGTAAAAATACAAGGGAATTTAATAGTGAAAAGCCTTACTTAAAGAGTGACCTAGCTAGCTGGTGGGCAGCAGTAAATACAGCAAGCTGAAGATGAAAACAAAAGCAGGGCCACCACGTAAGCATCCCTCACTCTTAAACTTTCCCTACATCACCCTGACCACAGCCTCGCAGGCCTGGTCAGGCACACCCGTAGCCAGCTCCTAAGCAGGCGTAGCTACAGCATCCCCTACAATTCCCCTTTTAGTCTAAAAGAGGATTAAAACTTAACAGTGTAAAGTATCCAAAATTAACAATCATAAAAGTGAAATATAAGAAGTTAGAACAATCTCCTTATGTCACATCCTAGCTATGTCTATTTTAACTAAACCCTAAAGTCATGTGAAAGAGGTGTCCAAGTCTGAACACCTCCTTCCAATCCCAACCATAAACAATAGGAAGCTGTCCCTAACTAGGTATATACACTATCCTAAGTGACAACAATGGGGGGATGGGGGCGGAGCATCCTCCAAATTGCTTCCTGCTGAAATGGGATGACAACAGCCTTGTGGGGTCCTGTAGGAAGAAAATGTTAGTGTAGTGAAAGTCTTGAATGGGTTGTATGCAGTCCATGTTAGATAGGATTCACTTGATTGAAGATCTTGCTTGAAATCCTCAACTTGATTGAAGTCAGTACCCAAAACTCTGGCCAGAGTGTCCATTGAAATGGAGCAAGTTGGATCCAGTGCAGTCAAGAAGGTGTGGTCCATTTTCTTTCTGGGGCATCCAGGGATTGCTGTCAGGCAGGTCTTCATTAGCTGTGTGGGACTCAAACATAAATGTTAGCAGAGAAATGTTTGCTTCTATAAGTATGTATACTGGAAAAGGCAACCATGGGAGCATAAAAATTATGAGGGGGTGTACACCTTGAAAGAAAGAGCCAAGTAAAGACAAAGATAGTCCCCAAATTCTTCTCTCATTCTGTATTGCATCAATTGGCTGCTTTTGTTTTGTTTTGTTTGCTTTGTTTTTCGAGACAGGGTTTCTCTGTGTCCCTTTGGAGCCTATCCTGGTACTTGCTCTGGAGACCAGGCTGGCCTCGAACTCATAGAGATCCACCTGCCTCTGCCTCCCGAGTGCTGGGATTAAAGGCATGTGCCACCAACGCCTGGCCTTTTTTTCTTCCTTCCTTTTTTTTCAGTTGGCTTCTTTATACAATACAGAAACTAAAGTTTAGTTAAACAACATGCTTGGATTTTTAGAGGAGGAAAGCCAAATCCACCTCTAAAACCAGCATTGGTTTAATTGAATAGGGACTAGAAATAAAAAGAAATAGAGTTCTCTGAGAGACAGCTGTAAAGTTTACCATATGGAACATTCCTTTTGTTTGATGGTTATAGCTACCTTCTCTTTTTAAGTATCTACCCATGCAGTGTCCTTTGCCTTCTGGAGATGAGTTTTCCTGTGAAGATAAAAAGCAAAACACTTCCCTTTTCTTTGGGAGGTTTCTATTAATTTATGAGATATACCTTAGTAGAATACCTGTCATTTCTCCTCGTTGAGAGGTTTTTCCTTTTGAACTCGAATCTTCATCAACTTTGATTGTATCCAAAGTTTTTCTTTTCCTGTGGAAACCAATGCAAAACCTCTATCAAATCATAACACATGTCCTGGTTTCCATACAGAGGTTAGTACATCTTTGAAGTATACCGGCTGATTCAATTCAGCATTTTTTCTGTTGTCCAGTGTCATTCTGCAGCCATTTGTCCTTTCTCATTGGCATTAAGAAAGTTTAGTGTTAATAAAGCATTATGCAACCTATGTTTGGGGGGTTTAGTCTTCCAAGCCTGTTTATGGAGCATCTCCTTTAGTGTCCTATTAGATCTCTCAACCACTGCTTGTCCTGTAGGTTTGTGTGGTATACGCATGACATGCTTTATGTTATAATATTTGAAAAACTGTTCCAAGTTTGTGGAGACATATGCTGGAGCATTGTCAGTTTTTATCTGTGCATGTATACCCATAACTGCCATCACCTCTAGCAGGTGTGTAATAACAGGATCATCTTTTTCAGAGTTAAGAACAGTAACCCATTAGAATCCTGAGAATGTGTCTATAGTATGATGCACATATTTCAAATTACTAAATTCTGCAAAGTGAAAGGCATCCATCTGCCAAACCTCATTTCTCTGAATGCTTTTAGGATTATAACCTGCTGCCAATGGAGTTTGGTTATAAAAGGAACAAGTAGGACAGTTTCTCACTGTCTCCTTTGCTTCTTGCCAAGTGATGGAGAAGTCCTTTTTCAAACCTTTGCTATTTACATGATGTTTCTTATGAAATTCTGAGGCTTCTAGCATACTTCCAATTAATAAACGATCAATCTCATCATTGCCTTGTGTTGGTGGGCCTGGCAGACCCATATGGGATCTGATATGTGTAATGTATATAGGATTACTTCTGTTTCTGATTGTTTCCTGTATCTGTATAAACAGTGAAGTAAATTATGTATTATCAGGAATGAATTCTGCAGTCTCAATTTGTAACGCAACTCTATCTGCATATTGAGAATCAGTAACTATATTACGAGGTTCTGTAAAATCCAGAAGTACCATGAGAATTGCATATAATTCTGCCTTCTGTATAGATGTATATGGACTTTGAACTACCTCACCTTCTTTATAATCTGCCTTACCTGATTTGTTGGCATCAGTATAGAAGGTAAGAATTCTAGAAATGGGAGTTTGTTTTACAATACATGGAAGAATCCAGACTGTCTTTTTATTAATTTAATTCTTTCAGTTTTGGAGTAATTGTTGCTAATCATTCCCCAAAAGTCAGTAAGAGCTGTTTGCCAATATTCATTATCCTTCCACAAGGAGGAAATTTCCTCATTAGCTAAAGGTACTATAATTTCTGCTGGATCTTTTCCAGTCAGTTGACAAAGTCTTAATTTGCCGTTTAGAATCAAATTAGAAATCTCTTCTGTATATGTCTTTAACTTTTTATTCTGTTTATGTGGCAGAAATATCCACTCTAATATGGTGTCTTCCCTCTGCATCAGAATCCCAGAAGTGTATTCCTTGGATGGCAAGATAACCAGAATAGAATCTAAATCGATTTGCATTTGCATCCACATTTGCATGCAATATTCTGATTCCTACCCATTGTAACTCTTTTTCTGCCTCAGCGGATAATATTCTCGGACTGTTTAGGTCCTTATCACCTTTAAGGGCCATTTTAAAATGCTTTAAGTCATGTCCTTCTATCCCAATAATTGTCTGTAGTTGAGAAATTTCCCCTAATAATTTCTGAAAAGAGTTAAGAATTTGATAATGATCTCTCCTAATTTGTACCTTTTGAGGTCTGATTCTTTGGAAGTCTATCTTGTAACCTAAATAGTTAATAGAATCTCCTCTTTGTATCTTTTCTGGGGCAATCTGTGACCCCCAACGAGGCAGAACTTCCTTCACCATTTCAAACATATGTTCCAAAATTTCCTTATTAGAATCTGATAAAGAATGTCATCCATGTAATGATAAACAAGAGATTGTGAAAATTTTTTACGAATTACTTCCAAAGGTTGCTGTACAAAGTGTAGACACAAAGTAGGATTATTTAGCATTCCTTGTGGCAAACCCTCCACTGATACCTCCTAACTGGCTGTGAATTATTAAAGGTTGGTACAGTAAATGCAAATTTTTCTCTTTCATTTTCCTGTAACGGTATTGTGATAAAACAGTCTTTTAGATCAATGATTATGATCGGCCATCCCTTAGGAATCAAGGAAGGCAACAGCATTCCAGGATGCAGAGACCCCATTGGTTGAATTATCTTATTTATGGCTCTCAGGTCTGTCAGCATTCTCCACTTACCTGACTTCTTTTTGATAACAAATACAGGAGAATTCCACAGCCTGGTAGATTTCTCTATATGTCCAGCATCTAGCTGTTCCTGCACTAACTTTTATAAAGCCTCTAGCTTCTCAGAGGTCATACCCAAACAAGTTCATCTGTAAGCCACTTCAATGGCAGGGCTTTTGGCTCCTAGTTTCTGGACAGCCTGGATGGTTGGTATCCTTTTTCCATAGTGTCTTAACAGATATTTTCTACTATCTAAAGATTGTACATAATTTGTGTCCAACACTGGAGGAATATTAATCTGAGTATTCCATTGCTGTAAAAGTTCATGACCCCAGAGATTTACAGCTATATCTGCCACGTATGGTTTCAGTCTCCCCTTTCTGTCCTTCCAGTCCAATGCAGACCACCGAGTGAACACTCTTTCTAACTCTAGATAGAGTTCCAATTCCTAAAAATTGTACATTTGCCTCTCTAAGAGGCAAATGGGTAATAATAGTCACATCCACCCCAGTGTCTACTATGCCAGTAATAACTTTATTATTCTCACTTTCAACTGAGTCCTTTTATCATTAATAGAAGTTTGCCATCATATGCGTTTCTCATTTTGCCCATTCACATTTGATTCTTCATCGCTATTCAAACCACCATCTAGAGCAGTATTATTTTCCACAATAGGCAAAGATCTATCTATTTGTTCTGTGAGAGATTGTCTTCCACTGCTACTTGAGGACCCCCTTGGGGTTTCCCAGCCTTAATGGGTTTCCTTGCATGTCCCTGGTCGATCTACATTCATTGGTCCAGTGTCTGCCCTTACCACATCTTCTACACAATCCAAATCCAGAAGGCAGTGGCCTTCTGTATGAGGCATTGTTAGAATTCGTTTGTCTACAATTTCTCTTGATATGTCTCATTCTACCAAGATGAAACATCTAGGTTCTTGGCACCTTCATGGTCTCCTAGGGAAGGCTCTTCCTACCCAACGTTCTGGTTCATAGTAGTAGTAACCTCTAGCCTCTTGGTACCTATGTTGACCTCTGTAAGGTGCTTCTCCTTCCCAGGCCCTTGCATCCTCACCTCTAAAACTTTTAATCTCCTGTTTCCTTTTTTTTCTCCAGTCATTTATTTAGTTCATAAATAAAGTCATGCACAATTATGATACAGAATACAGTATGTTCACAATGGCATGGATAAATTAAACCAATTAACATGTTATATCACACATATTCATCATTTTTGTTTTGAGAACACTTAAAGTATACTATCTCACAACTTTTAAAATATAGCATATTGTTATCAACCATATTTATCATGCTCTCAGTAGACCTCAAGACTTCACAGAGTCCATGCCTCTTGTCCAACTGCAGTTTTATATCCTTAAACCAATCGTTTCCCCATTGTCAAAAGTCCCACATTGAAGCCTAATATCCACAATTCTGCTCTCTGTTCCCATAAGTTCATCCTTTCTAGGTTACACATAAAATTGAAATTGTGTGACATTTGTCTTCCAGTGTGTCACTTATTCTTTTTTTTTGGCAAGCATATAACTTTACTACTTACTAAAGATCAAATCAAATTTGCATGCACAGGTGAGCACTCACTGAAACACCTTGGATTCATCACATATTTGAGTTTTAATTAATATATATATATATTTATACAAAAAGAGCAATAATGGCAATATGTTATGCATCAATGGCAGCAACAGCTTTTCCAGGTTCTGTAGTCCTTTGAACAAAATTGTAAAGACATCCAGCACACTCCATTTTTAATAAACAAAAAACAAACAAAAACAAAACAAAACAAACAACCAACAACAACAACAAGAAAAAAGTAAAAAATGGAATCTCAGGACACAGCACAGTTCTGTTACTCTTGTGGTACTTGGCACCATTCTTTTTTTAATTAGCTTCTCAGTCATCATCTGGGAGGAAACCATTCTGAGCAACATCATTAAAAACAGCTCTGATAAAGCATGGTCACTACCATGTATAATAAAGCAGGTCCACATATGAAGTGAGTACATATCATGTTTGTCTTTTTGTGATTGGGTTACCTCGCTCAGAATGGTTTCTTCCAGTTCCATCCATTTTCCTGCAAATTTCAAGATTCCATTGTTTTTTTTTTTTTTCTGCTGAGTTGTACTCCATTGTGTAAATGTACCACAATTTCTCTATCCATTCTTCGGTTGAGGGGCTTCTAGGCTGCTTCCAGTTTCTGGCTATTACAAATAATGCTGCTATGAACATGGTTGAACAGATGTCCTTTTTATATGAATGTGCTTCTTTTGGGTATATGCCTAGGAGTGGAATTGCTGGATCTTTGTGTAGACTGATTCCCATTTTCTTGAGGAGTCGCCATACTGATTTCCACAGTGGCTGTACAAGTTGGCACTCCCACCAGCAGTGGAGGAGTGTTCCTCTTTCTCCACATCCTCTCTAGCATAAACTGTCATTGGTATTTTTGATTTTAGCTATTCTGAGAGGAGTAAGATGGTATCTCAGAGTTGTTTTGATTTGCATTTCCCTGATGACTAAGGATGTTGAACACTTTCTTATGTGTCTTTCAGCCATTTTAGATTCCTCTGTTGAGAATTGTCTATTTAGTTCTGTACCCCACTTTTTAATTGCATTGTTTGGTGTTTGGGGTCTAGCTTCTTGAGTTCTTTGTATATTTTGGAGAACAGCCCTCTGTCAGATGTGGGGTTGGTGAATATCTTTTTCCAGTCTGTGGGCTGCCATTTTGTCTTGCTGACTGTGTCCTTTGCCTTACAGAAGCTTCTCAGTTTCAGGAGATCCCATTTATCAATTATTGACCTCAGTGTCTGTGCTACTGGTATAATGTCCAGGAAGCAGTCTCCTGTAGTGATCAATTCAAGGGTATTTGTCTTCTAATAGGTTCAGTGTAGATGGATTTATGTTGAGATCTTTGATCCATTTTGACTTAAGTGTTGTGCAAGGCAATAGGCTTGGGTCTAACTGCTGTCTTCTACATGTCTGCAACCAGTTATGCCAGCACCATTTGTCGAAGATGTTCTTTTTGTTCCATAGTATAAATTTGGATTGTTTGTCAAAAATCAGGTGTTCATAGGTGTGTGGGTTTTCAATTCTATTCCATTGGTCTACCAGTCTATTTTTTTGCCAATACCAAGTTGTTTTCAGGACTATAGCTCTGTAATAGAGCTTGAAGTCAGGGATGGTGATGCCTCCAGAAGTTCCTTTATTATATAGGGATGATTTGGTATCCTGGGTCTTTTGTTTCTCCATATAACGTTGAGAATTGTTCTTTCAAGGTCTGTGAAGAATTGTGTTGGGATTTTGATGGGGATTGCATTGAATCTGTAGATTGCTTTTGGCAAGATTGCCATTTTTACTATGTTGATCCTACCTATCCAAGAGCATAGGAGATATTTCCATTTTCTGGTATCTTCTTTAATTTCTTTCTTTAGAGACTCAGAATTCTTATAGTACAGGTCTTTCACATTTTTGGTTAGTGCTACCCCAAGGTATTTTATGCTGTTTGTGGCAATTGTAAAGGGTGATGCTTCTCTGATTTCTTTCTCCACCAATGTGTCATCCGTATATAGTAGGGTTACAGATTTTTTTTGAGTTAATCTTGTATCCTGCCACTTTGCTGGAGGTGTTTATCAGCTGTAGGAGTTCCCTGGTTGAGTTTTCTGGGTTACTTATGTAGACTATTATATCATCTGCAAATAGTGAGAGTTTGACTTCTACCTTTCTGATTTGTATTCCCTTGATCTCCTTTTGTTGTCTTATTGCTCCAGCTAGAACTTCAAGGACAATATTGAAGAGGTATGGAGAGAGTGGACAGCCTTGTCTTGTTCCTGATTTTAGAGGAATTGCATTGAGTTTATCTCCATTTAATTTGATGTTGGCTGTTGGCTTGCTGTATATTGCTTTTATTATGTTGAGGTATGTTCCCGTTATCCCTGATTTCTCCAAGACCTTTATCATGAAGGGATGTTGGATTTTGTCAAAGGCTTTTTCGGCATCTAGTGAGATGATCTTTTTTTTATACGTCTGTTTATACGGTGGATTATATTGATGGATTTTCATATGTTGAACCATCCTTGCATCCCTGGGATGAAGCCTACTTGATCGGGATGATTTCTCTGATGTGTACTTTGATTTGATTTGCCAATATTTTATTGAGAATTTTTGCTTCAATGTTCATGAGGGATATTGGTCTGTAGTTCTCTTTCTTAGTTGTGTCTTTGTGTGGCTTGGGTATCAAGGTTCTTTTGGCCTCATAAAAGGAGTTTGCTACTGACCCTTCTGCTTCTATTTTGTGGAGTACTTTGAGGAGAATTGGTATTAGCTGTACTTTGAATTTCTGGTATAATTCTGCACTGAAGCCATCTGGCCCTGGGATTTTTTTGGTTGGGAGACTTCTGATGACTGTTTCAATTTCATTAGGGGTTAAAGGTCTATTTAAGTTGCTTATCTGTTCTTGATTTAAGTTTGGAAAGTGAAATCTGTCCAGGAAATTGTCCATTTCCTTTAGATTTTCAAATTTTGAGGAAGATAGGTTTTCAAAGTATGACCTGATGTTTCTCCGGATTTCCACTGTGTGTGTTGTTATGACCCCCTTTTCATTCCTGATTTTATTGATTTGCATATTCACTCTTTGTTGTTTGGTAAGTTTGGATAAAGGTTTGTCTATCTTGTTGATTTTCTCGAAGTACCAGCTTTTTGTTATATTGATTCTTTGTATTGTTCTCCTAGTTTCCATTTTATGGATTTCAGCACTCAATTTGATTATTTCCTGGCGTCTGCTCCTCCAAGGTTTATTGGCTTCTTGTGTTCTAAAGCTTCCAGTTGTGCTGTTAATTCTCTAGTGTGATTATTCTCCTGTTTTTTCATATGGGCATTTAGCTCTAAGAACTTTCCTCTTAGCACTGCTTTCAGAGTATCTTTAGGTTTGGATATGTTGTGACCTCATTCTCATTGAATTCTAGGAAATCTTTAATTTCTTTATTTTATTTCATCCTGGACCCATGAATTGTGCAATTGGGTGTTACTTAATTTCCATGAGTTTGTAGGTTTTCTGTAGTTCTTATTGTTGTTGAATTCTAATTTTAAAGCATGGTGGTCTGATAAGACACAGGGGGTTATTTCAATTTTTTTGTACTTGTTGAGGTTTGCTATGTTGCCAAGTATGTGGTCGATTTTAGAGAAGGTTCCATGTGGTGCTGAGAAGAAGGTAAATTGTTTTGTAATTGGGTGGAATGTTCTATAGATATCTGTTGAGTCCAATTGCGCCATAACTTCTATTAGTTCTTATGTTTCTTTGTTAAGTTTCTGTCTGGTGTTCCTGTCCAGTGGTGAGAGTGGGGTGTTGAAATCTCCCACTATAAGTGTGTGTGGTTTTATGTGTGATTTGAGTTTTAGTAATGTCTCTTTTACAAACGTGGATGCCTTTGTATTTGGGGCATAAATGTTCAGAATTGAGACTTCATCCTGATGGATTTCTCCTGTGACAGTAGGAAATGACCTTCTTCATCTCTTTTGACTGATTTTAGTTTAAAGTCCAATTTGTTGGATATTAGGATTGCTACCCCCACTTGTTTCTTGGGTCCATTTGATTGGAAGATCTTTCCCCAACCTTTAATTCTTAGGTACTGTCTGTCTTTGAGTTTGAGGTGAGTTTCTTGTAAGCAACAGAAGGAAGGATTCTTTCTTCTTATCCATTCTGCTAATCTGTGTCTTTTTATAGGGGAGTTAAGACCATTAATGTTGATGGATATTAATGACCATTGATTATTGTTCATTCTTGTTTGCTTTTGATTTGGTGATGGTGGCAAGAGTAGGTGTGGGATTCTATCCCTTTTTTCTTTTGACTGTTAGAAAATTGGGATTATCTATTGCCTATGTTTTTCTGGTTGTAATACTTCCCTGGGTTGCAGTTTACCTTTCAGTACTTTCTGTAGGGCTGGATTAGTGGATATGTATTGTTTGAATCTTGTTTTATCATGGAATATCTTGTTTTCTCCATCTATAATGATTGACAGCTTTTCTGGTTATAGTAGTCTGGGCTGGCATCCATGGTCTCTTAGTGTAGGTAGAATATCGATTCAGGACCTTCTGGCTTTCAGAGTTTCCAAGGAAAAGTCAGGGGTGATTCTGATAGGTTTGCCTTTATAGGTTACTTGACCCTTTTCCTTTGCTGCTCTTAATATTTTCTCTTTGTTGTGTATGCTTGTTGTTTTGATTATTATGTGGCGAGGTGCCTTTTTTTTTGGTCCAGTCTATTTGGTGTTCTGTAGGCTTCTTGTATTTTCATTGGCATGTCTTTCTTTAGGTTGGGAAAATTTTCTTCTATGATTTTGTTGAATATGTTTTCTGCACTTTTGAGTTGGATTTCTTCACCTTCTTCTATACCTATTATTCTTAGGTTTGGTCTTTTCACAGTATCCCATATTTCCTGGATATTTTGTGTTAGGGATTTGTTGGACTTAAGATTTTCTTTGGTTGATGAATCTATTTCCACTAGTGTGTCTTCAACTCCTGAGATTCTCTCTTCCATCTCTTTTATTCTGTTGGTTATGCTTACATCTGTAGTTCCTGATTGTTTACCCAGCTTTTCTATTTCCAGTATTGCCTCAGATTGTGTTTTCTTTATTGTCTCTCTTTCGGTTTTTAGGTCTTTAACTGTTTCTTTATTTTTTGGTTTGTTTTGTCTTCAATTTCTTTAAGGGATTTTCTCATGTCCTCTTTGAGGTCCTCTATCATTTTCCTGAAGATGTTTTTAAGGTCATTCTCTTCTGGTTCATCTGCATCGTGATGTTGAGGTCTTACTGGTATATGGTTCCTAGTTTCCGGTGGTGTCATATTGGTTTTTCTGTTGTTGGATGTGCTTTTACCTTGTCCTCTTCTCATCCTTTCTTCTGGTGGGTGTAGCAAGTATTTCTTGTTCTCCTGGTGGGTGTGGGACCACGTTTCCCTTCTGGTAGATGCAAACAGATCCAATACTCTAATGTCGGTTCTCTTCTGGTGGATGGAGGTGTCACTGCTACCCGAGTGTCAGCAATGTCCGGGCTTGCTGGGTCCCGCTGGGTGGGCAGTTGGAGGCAGAGCTGTCACCGGGCCTTGGGGTGTCGGATTCTGCTGCCGAATTCCGTATGGTCACTTGTGTCAGATGACTCTGAGCAGCGATGACGAACCGAAACTGGAAAGAGTTCCTGGCCTACCTGGGCCGGCAGAAGGAGGCCGGGCTGCCTCTGGCTGTTCAGTGTTCGGAACCTGCCACCGCCGAACTGGGTCTGGCAGGCAGGTCACTTGCCTCAGATGACTCTGTGCAGTGATGACAAACCGGAACTGGAAACAGTTCCTTGCCTACCTGGGCTGGCAGATGGAGGCCGGGCTGCCTCTGGGGGCTGCCTCTGGGGGCTGCCTCTGGGTGACTGGTGTTTGGGACCCTCCGCCGCCGCCGATATGGGTCTGGCAGGCAGGTCACTTGCCTCAGATAACTCTGAGCAGCGATGATGAACCGGAACTCCTCTTGTTGCCTTTTTAAACCTTTCAAGATGGCTTCTCCTACCCAAGCTCCAGTATCTTGCACATTATAGTCAATGTTGGCTGCATGCAAAACCCATTCTTCTAGTGGAGCTGATCTGATCTTTAAAGGCAAAAGTATTCTTTTGCATATTCTGTTTGCATTTTCATAAGCTATTGTATATATAATTGATTTTCTTGTTTTCAGATCTGTTACCTGTAATTCTACTGCCCTAGTTAACCTTTGTAAGAAGTCCTGGAACTGTTCTATGGGTCCCTGTTCTATTCTGCTATAAGCTTCTAGGCATTCTCCTGGCTTACAAACCTTATCCCAGGCGTTTAATGTTGCTTTCCTGCATAGGGACAGTATATAGTTGTCACATTCAGCCTGAACCTGTGGGTTAGCATAAATACCCTCACCAAGAATCTTATCGGGGGAGGGGGGAGGGCTTCAAAACCTTCCTTTATGCCTTGATGCTCAAGGAGGTTTGCCTTTTCCCTGACCAATGCCTTCCACTGGATTTGGCATGAATTCTCAAGTACAGCTGCCACCAAGCATTCCCAATCTGTGGTCATCACCCTGTTAAAGGTTTCCCATGAATGTTTTACATATGCACTATGGAGACCCTTTGAGACAACTGATTCTTTAACATTCTTAAGATCCTTCAGCTTTATAGGTTGCCATACATAAGCCATCTGTCCCTGAGGATGTTTCTTAGAAGCTGACTTTTCTACCATGGTAGCTGGGTAGATTAATGGTGTATAAGTAACAACCTTAGAAGAATAGTCATTCTTCTAAGAATACCCAAGATACCTGGGTGGAGTAGGTGTGATTGGAGTGATTCTGCCTATGAGGCATCCCAATGATCTTTAAGCCTAGTAATGATATCCTCATGAAAAATTTCATCGTCCTGCATCATAAAAGATTCCAAGCATGTTAGTGAATCTGTAAATTGCTCTAACTGCTCCTCCACACGTTTTTCTAGGTCTTTAATATGCTCATCCTTAGACAGCATCTGGATGGTATGGAAACTGCCTTCTGGGTATTGGAGTCTAGATTTGAGGTCATGATTTGCTGATTTTGAATCCTCAGCAATTGACTGTATGGACCTATCTAATCTGTCAGCCCTGTTCTGTAAATTATCTTCCAAACATTCCAATCTAGATTCATATTTGTGACCTGCTACCTTAGATGCTTCAATAATTGATTGAATGGCATTGTCCAATTCTTCAACGATTTCCTGGGTGTTTTGCACCTTTGCATCTAGTTTCTGGGTCACAGAGCCTATCTGAGTTTCTAGCTGGCTACAGATGTTCTTTAGTTCATCACAGTCCTCTGACAGCCTAGCTTGTAATGCCTCAGACATGGAGAATCTCTCTGTGTTTATCTTATCATAAATATGCTGCATCTCATCTTGAGTAATAGACATCTCTGTCTTTAGTGTATTGGACACAGAACAAAGCTTATCATCCGATTTTCTGTTCCACTTGCTGCACAATTGTGGTCTGACCTAATCTGTTCTCCAAAGCCTCATTGGGTAAAGCTGTTATTTCCTGCAAGCAGGTGGTAAGGTTATCTTTGTCCCTGTTCCTGAGACCTCTGGCTAGGAATGTTATTTGTACCAGCAAGTTAACTGCCATTACTGCATACAGGCCAGTAATTGGCAGATTAGCATCCTCCTCAAACATTGAATTCACGTAATAAACAAAAATATTATCAATTTTAGCAAATGATAAATATTCTGCCATGATTTTGCCTCGTGGCTCCTACTCCAGATGTAGTAACTATCCTTGACCAGCAGGTGGCACAGGCATTCAGTTAGTCCATGTGGCTTTTGGCAACCGTGGGTCAGGCAAGATGGTGGCAGCAGTGGCGGTGGTGCAGCTGAGGTCACACAGGCGGCTGTGCTTTAGCTGGAAGTGTACAGCCTTGCAGCCTCAACCACTGAAAGAGGCGCGGTTTTATAGCCACCATGGCCAGGGGAAGCTGCGGACTGAGACCTACTCTGGAGGCCAACTTGGTTCAAGGGCAGAAAGCCTCCAGGCGAGGGTAGGCTGAGGTCAGGGCTGGTCCCGTGAACATGGTGGTAAAACCATGGGAAGTCTGGAGAACTCTCTCAGCTGGGCAGACTGCTCTGAGCAGCTCAGCAGGGCCAGAATGCGCTTGTGTGGCACAGTGGGTTGGCTGCCAGCCAGGAGCACCTGTGGAGAGAGGAAGTGCTTTCTCAGCCTAGGCCGCCATCCTGGTGGGAACTGCAGACTCTCCCAAACGGGGACTAGGTTTACAAGATCCTGCTTCTGACAACCAGATAATGTGGGAAATTACTAATACGGAGTCAGGTAAAAATACAAGGGAATTTAATAGGGAAAAGCCTTACTTACAGAGTGACCTAGCCAGCAGGCGGGCAGCAGTAAGTACAGCAAGCTGAAAATGAAAGTGAAAACAGGGCCATCATGCCACATAAGCATCCTTCACTCTTAAACTTTCCCTGCATCACCCTGACCACACCCTTGCAGGCCTGGTCAGGCACACCTGTAGCCATCCTCTAAGCAGGCATGACTACAGCATCCCCTACACACTCTGACACTGAAGATTTGGTAGATGAAAGGGATACTTTGGTCAAAGAAATTGTTAAGTCTAAAAAGTAAAACAAAACATTACAAAACCCCTAAAACATCCAGGAAATATATGGCATTGTGTAAAGACCAAGCCTATTAATGATAAGAATAGAGGAAGAAGAAACCAAGGTCAAAGGCACAGAAAATACTTTCAAAACAAATCATAGAGGAAAATTTCCCTGACATAAAATAAAGAAAGATGTGCTTACAAAGGTAGAAGAAGCCTGTAGAACACCAAATAGACTGGAACAGAAGAAAAATTCCCCTTGTCACATATATCAAAATACTAAACATACAGAACAAAAATATTAAATGCTGCAAGGGAAAAAGATATAAAGATAGGCCCACTTGAGTAACACCTGACTTCACAATGGAATTTCTAAAAGCCAGAAGAGATTTATGAATGTTCTACAGACTTTAAGAGACCACAGATAACAGCCTAGACTACTATGTTCAGCAAAAATTTCAATAATAATTGATGAAGAAAGACATTCCATGACAAAACCAAATTTAAGTAGTATCTATTTATTAATCCAGCTCTACAGAAGGTACTAGAAGGAAAAGTTCAACCTGAATAGGTTAACCACACCAAAGAACCACAAGGAAAACATAATCCCAGACTAGCAAATCAGAAAGAATCCCACAGCATAACAATGAAACAACAAACACTTTGAAATTTTCAAAGAGTAAGTAAAGTATTATTAAAAGGCCATAGTCTGAAATAGGTTCATTTCAAAATGAAATCTATTTAATGTTGTACTTGTATGGAATTATCCTTTTAAAATTTCTTCAGAAATTCAGAAATATTTAACATTTGTGTAACAAATTAGGAGAAAGATGTTAAAACCTAGAGTGGAGTCAACATTCCCAAGATTTATAAATATTTGAATGCACAGATGCTAGAAAAGAGACCTGGGAAGCTTGTAGCAATGGCCATAGTTATATAAAATTAAGTTTATATTTAATCAATAAAAATAAAGTGGGTATGTACTAATAGAGTAGAATATAATGTTTTGATATATGTGTACATTGTAGTCTTGTTTGTTCAAGTTGAACGTCACACCACTTAAGTGAATTTTTCAAATTAGTATAGGTAGAAAGTGTGCTATCTAGTTTTATGTCAACTTAACACAAGCTATATCCATCAGAGAGGAGGAAGCCCCAACTGAGAAAATGCCTCCATGAGATCAGGCTGCAGGCAATCCTGTAGGGCATTTTTTAACTAATGATTGATGATGAGGCATTGTGGGTGTGGCTAGCCTGTGCTCGTGTTCCTGGGTTCTATCAGAAAGCCAGTAAGCAGTAAGCCAGTAAGCAGCACTCCTCCATGGCCTCTGTGTCAGTTCTTGCCTCCAGGTTCCTACCCTGTTTGAATTCCTGCCCTCACTGTCTTTAATGATGAACTGTTCTACAGAACTGTGAATGAAATAAGCCTTTCTTTCCCAAGTTGATTTTGGTCATAGTGTTTCATCACAGCAATAGTAATCCTAACAAAGACAACAAGTGGGCAAAGTTTGGGTGCCTGGTGATGAAAAATAGGTCCAGGGTCTTAAGCCACTCCTAACCATCTAGGCCAGAAGCAGGCAGGAGTAGGGACTATATGCGGTCACAAGACTTCTCTACTTGCCACCACTTAGCAATTTTACCATCTCAGGCATGCCATCTTTCTTCTTCTACATTACAATTTTCCAAAATAACAAGGATATTTTGGCATATTGCAGCCAAAAATGACTAAAACTACCACACCATCTATTATTTAATAAAACAAATCTAGATATAGCTTGAAATTACACAGTCTTTCATACTTTTACAGTAAAAAAATCTGAGTAAAAGTAGTTTTATAGCCAAATGAATCACAATTTCCATAGTTTAAAGAGATTTTCATGTACAACTTTATCTTCATTAAAATTAGTGAATAGGTTATAAAACTAGTACTGAGAGCCCTTCTGTGAGAGGCATTATTATGAACATTAAAATTTATTATGGCATTTAACAACCATAGAAATTCAGGAATGGGGTACAACTACAGCCCTTATTTTACTGATGGGGCATCTTAGAGATGATTATTCACCCTGACCTAACATCTAATAAGCAGGTGGATATATCTAGCATTGGAACCCGTCTTTCCATCTAGTCTTTTTATTTCAATTCAATGGAGGTGAATGGTCCAAAGATAGTTTAAAGAGTAAGTCTGCCTACTAGAAGCCTCTAGAAATTTGAAAGTTCTGAATTTTCTGGCATATTTCTTCTCATTGACATGTCCATAAGTTATGAGACAATAGGCTTTATACTCGGGTTAAATTGTGTTTGCGGTCTACATGGAATTTTCCTGCAGGCTAATTATATCCAGTCAATGATATTTATTGTGAGATCTGGTTAAGTAAATAGAGTGTTGTGTTCATGCAACTAATCATTTATGAGGGGAGGGAGAAAGGTAGAAGATAGCTAGGAGAGAAGGGAAAGAAGAGAGGAGAGAAGTGAGGACACGCTTGGACTTTTGAATGATTATCCACCGAATTGTGTATTAATTATGACTGTCAGTACTTGAGAGGGAGAATGGAGAAAAGACAGGGAGGGGAGGGAGAGAACCAGATTTAGTCTTTTTAAAAACTTCTTTTAAACTCATTGCTCTTGTGACCTCAATATTTTCTAACATAATTGAACTTAGTCACAACATATGGTACATGCATCGAAAGACTAAGTTTCTTGTCTTGCATAAAATGTGAAAAATGATTTGGACCTAATATTCTCCATCAAAGGCTTAGTTAGATTCAGACTCTTCCCCAGTTAGAGCTCTGAGAGAGACCTATATGCTGTCCATCCCAGGGATTCCACACTTCATTTTGGAACTTAATTAACCAGAGCACTCCTTAGACCACAGGCTTTGAGGTTCTGACTCTGTACCTGGGGTTCATCTTAGAGTCTCAATCTTTAATCAAATCTCCAGTTGAATGTTTTTACAGCATATCAGTAACAGGTCTATATGTGGACCTTTTGGGAGCTGCTAATCTAGTGTCTACATTTATTTAAGAAAATTGAGACCCCAGGAGATGAAGTGATGCAATTACATTTACATATATTTTAGGCAGCCAGAAGGTCATCTAACAGTCTGTCAAATATGCTGTGGTGGGGCTCTGTCAGTAACCGCATGCAACTGTCATCCATACCCAATTTAAATGACAAATGTGACAGCTGACTTAATTTTCCAGCCATTATAATGAGAAAAAAATGTGAAGACATTTCAAAGCATTAGCTTCAATACTTTGTAGACCTGAGACTTGATAAAGATTATGCAATATTTACATTTCATCTGGTTCAAAATATACAAAAGTCACAAACAGACAGCATATAGGAAACCTTTACTTATCTCAGAGCAGTGTATTATAGTAGATTGATGGCTTTGTTAGTTTGGTTAATTCCTACTTATAACCTGGCATATAACACAGATACTCACTCTCATTCTTATATTTCATTACTAAATTAAATGACAATGACATAAAAGGTGCTAACATTAGTAACCCTGAGTAACACTTTGAAGTATATCCTCAACCATTTCCTGCACTGAGATAAATATATGTCACATTAAGTTTTGTCATATTTGTATCTGTAAGATTATTTGTAACTGTAGTTTATTAATATACATATTTTATATTTATGACAGTGAGTATCATTTACATTTTATCATAATGAAGGTCTTAGTGAACTGTGTGGTTGTGTTTCAGGATTAAAGGGGTTTTCATTTTAGATGTGTGTCAATCTAAATACTTACAAATTATAAGTATAACTAATAATACTAATGTGTCTATTTTTCAGTCACACATATGTTCATTCATTTAACAATTGTTTATTGAGGATTTACTACACATTGGGAAGTAGTGATGCTTAGTGGCATTTTAGTAACTTTACAGAGACAATGCAGCAAATGTAGACTGCTGGCTCTACATACGAATATTGGGGCCTGAGAACAGGAAAACTGGCCCCACCCCTTGATGCTTGTGGCACTGACTGAGCTAGTCTGGGAGCAGTACTGTAGAATGCATCCCACACAGTGAGGCTGACCAGCTCAGGTACCAGCCAGGTCCAGATCCAGGAGAGTTGGCTCACCCCAACACCTATCCCATCTCTGCACTGCTGGAGCATGTGAAGGGGTTGGTCCTGCAGATCCAAGGTGCAGGATCTTTATGACACAGGGCAGCAACAGGATATCCAAGAGGAGTCTCAGTGAGGGCCTAGTAGAGATAATGTGGCAGAAGCCAGAGGCCTCCAACAAGATCAATGACTCACAGCAATACACATTTGCAAGTAAAGATGCATCAGCTAAAGGATATATTGTATGACTAACTTTTTCTTTCTTTAATTTGTGGGGGAGTTGCAAGGACAGGGGGCAGATATAAGGGGCAAGGAGATTAGTGGAATTGGGGTGTAAAATGTGGAATACACAAAGAATCAATAAAAATTAAAGAAAACCTTCAGGTCACTGAGATTCATAAAGTATATCCAGCACTTAGTTGAATAAGCAGTCATCTCCCTGATATTGTAATCTATGTGGTTACAATTTTTGAAAAATTTGTGTTTGAAATATTGTATTATATTGGATTTTCCTTATAATGCTATGTAAAATACATTTTGCCATTGTAAATTATCTTATAATAGTGTGTGTGTAAGACTGGTGACTGCCCTAGTTGCTATCATAGAGCCTTCATTCAGCACCTGATGGAAGCAGATGCAGAGATCCACTGGGCTGAGCTCTGGGAGTCCAGTTGAAGAAAGGGAGATGGGATTGGATGAGCAACGGTGTGTGTTTCAAGATTGTGACGGGAAACCCACAGAGACAGCTGACTTGAGCTTGTGGGAGCTCACAGACAGCTAGGGAGCGGGCATGGGACTGACCTAGACCCTCTGCATCTGAATGACAATTGTTTAGTTTGGTCTTTTGTGGCATATCTAGCAGTGGGGCCAGGACCTGTTGCAAGATCTGGCTCTTTGGAACCTCTCCCTATGGTGGGATGCCTTATTCAGCCTTGATACAGTGGGGAGGAGCTTGGTCCTGTCTCATCTTGATGTGCCATGCTTTGCTGATTCCCATGGGAGGCCTTACCCCATCTAAGTGGAGATGGAGGAGGCACATATTGGGCCAATAGAGGGGAGGGAGGGGGAAAGGAAAGGGAGGAGAAGAGGGAGGGGGAAACTGTGGTTAGTAGGTAAAACAAATTTAAACATAATGAAAGAAAAAAGAGAAAAGAAAAAGGAATGAAAACATTTTTAGCTTCATGATAAAAAAATAGTGTGGATGAGGTGTGTGTGTGTGTGTGTGTGTGTGTGTGTGTGTGTGTGTGTGTGTGTGTGTGTGTATTTGAAGTAAAGAAAGTCACTACAAAGGACTGTTTCAAATAATGAATACAATTTAGTTAGACACAGGATAAAAAAGAACTCATACATCTTAAGCATATGTTCTTTAAGTAAAAATAAAAAAAAAAACAAATGCCAAGAAAATTGTTCTCAGTTTAGCATCATTCAGAAAGAATCTTCTTCCATGTTAAAAATGGAAACTGTGGTATTTAGAAAGATAATATTTTTCATTGAGTTAATATTCAGCACTGTATTTGTGTTGAGAAGGACGACAGTTACTTAAAACAGCTCTAAGATGTCTCCCAGTAAAGCAGAGAAGAAGGCTGGTAGTAAATTAGTAAAACAGACTTTAAAAGTCAACTCTCAAATTATAGCTTTTAAAGATTGAAGCACCAATTTTACAGTTTCAATTCATTTGCAAGATGACATCTATGATAGATTTCAAAGTAGTACATATATATTTGCCCCTTCTTCAGCTTGTTCTATGTATTTCTTTTAGAATTTAAAAATACATTTGTTTGGTAGGCAGGTTATTTACATCAGTCTCTTCCACTTGTTTTTCTTCTCATCACAACCATGAAATTATCAATTACATCTCTACCAGGATTAAATGTGTATTAGTTACAAAGATATACGTAATTGCTTAATATGTGGCAAATATAGAGCAGTCTGTAGTGAAGTTGTTATGAAAAATAAATAAAGGTGAATATAACTAATTTTAGATTGAACAAAGGACATTTGAATATGTTCAATCAATATTTAATCCTTTTACTAGTATTATTTATGGATGATACAGAAGAGATTCAATTTAAGCAACATACCTATACATGTAATTTTTTAAAAACATTTTTTCCTCTTTTTATTAAACAGATTCTTTTCTCATACAATATAATCTGAATACAGTTTGGCTCCCTCTACTCCTCCCAGTTTTCCCCTCTTCCCCTCCTCTCTGGCTCCTCTCCCTTTCTGTCCCTCATTAGAAAAAAACAGACTTCTAAGAGATAACAACAAAGCATAACAAAATAAAATATAATAATAAGACCAAGACCATAGTATCAAAATTGGACAAGACAAGCAAACAAAAAAATAAGAGTCCCAAGTAGAGGCACAAGAATCAGAGACCTACTCATTCACACAATCAAGGGGCCCATAAAAGTACTAAACTGAAAACTGTAATATATATGTAGAGAACCTGGTGCTACCTGTGTAGGCCTTGTAAATGCTGCTTCAGTCTCTATGAGTTCATATGATATTTGCTCAGTTGTTTTAGAAGACCTTGTTATCCTGTTGTCCTCCATCCCTTCTATGAGCCAACTCCTCATGCCTCCCCTTCTGCGGAGTTTCCTAAGCTTTGAGGGGAGAAATTTGATGGAGACATCTCAATTAGAGATGTGATTTGCAATATTCTCTCTGTGTAATGTTTTACTGTGGGTCCTTGTCTTTGTTCCTGTCTGCTGCAGAAGGGATGATGATGCTAAATAAGGCATTGATCTATGAGTATAGCAGGATATCACTAGGAATTATTTTACTTTCTTTTGGATCAGTAGTATTTTATTTTATCCTAGATTTCTATGGGTTTCATCTTATGGAGTGGGCCTTGAGTGAAATCAGACATTGGTTATTTACTTCTACAAGGTTTGTGCTACCATCATCCTAGAATATTTGACAAGCAGGACATATTGTAAATCAAAGATTTTGTGGTTGAGTTGATATGTATGTTTCTCTTTTGATATCTTGCAGAGTACCTTTCCATAGACAGACATGAGAACATGGTGGTGAAGGTTCTATGTAGACACCAGCTCATCCTCTCCATGTTCAGTGAGTTCTGTGGGTGTTGTCTTCAGTAAAGGGGCTTTGTCAGGTTGTGGAGAGCAGCCCATTTTCTTGGCAACAGCCTGCTTTGCTTATGGATTTCTATGGAACCCTTTGTGGTCAATAACTCAACTTCAAGAAATCTAGTCCTATCACTGGAACCTTCCTTTGGTGATAAGAGATGCCTAGTAGGGTTCACCCTCTCTCCTTACTTGGAGACTTCATTGGGATTGCTTCATGGATTATAGGAAGTTTCCACTGCACTAGATTTCCATACTGACACTCAAATGCTCCACAATTTTGTTTGTCCCCTCATTCCTTCTGTCAACCCCATCTCCTCTCCCCCTTCTATCTAATCCCCCTGTTTTTGTCCTTTCCCCTACCTGCATATAAAGTCCACCCATAAAATCTTCTATTTAACCTTCCCAGTGAGATCTCTAGTCCTTTCCTTTTTGGGTCTACAGATTATAGCTTGGTTACCATTTACTTAATGGCTATTATCCATATATATGTGAATACATAGTATGTTTATTTTTTTCTGGGTCTGGATCACTCAGGATGAGTTTTTCTAGTTTCATCCATTTGCTTGCAAATTCCATAATGTCATTTTTTTAAGAGCTGAGTAAATCTCCATTGTTTCAATGTACCACATTTTCTTTATCCATTCATCTGTTTCGGTACTGTTTCCAATTTCTGGGTATTATGAATAGAGCAGCAGTGAACATCATTGAGAGTAGGAAGACATATCCTTTGGTGTATGCCCAGGAGTGGTATAGCTGGTTCTAAAGTGGTGTAAATCGATTCTCATCTTCCTGAGGAACTACCACCCTGATTTCTGTAGTGGCTGTATAAGTTTTCACTCCAACCAACAATGGATTAGTATTCCCCTTGCTCCACATCCTCACTAGCATTATAAGTTGTCACTTGTATAATTGATCTTAGCTATTTTGACAAATATGAAAAGGAATCTGAAAGTAATTTTGATTGGAATTTCCCTTGTGTCTAATGATGTTGAATATTTCCTTAAGTGTTTCTTAACTATTGGTATTTCTTCTATTGAGGATTTTCTATTTAGATCTGTAACCCACTTTTTAATTGGTTTATTTGGATTTTTGATATCAAAAATGTTGAGTTATTTACATATTTTGAATATTAGCCCTCTATCAAAGGTGCAGTTGATAAAAGTTTTTCCCTTCCTGTAGACTTTGAATGACAGCATCCTTTTCTATACAGAAGCTTTTCAGTTTTATGAGATCCCATTTATTAATTGTTAATCTTAGTACCTACATTAACAATTTTCTGCTCAGAAAGTTTTCTGTGCCAGTGTGTTTAAGGTTATTTCCCATATTTATTTCTATCAGGCTTACTGTAAATGGTTTTATATTAAGATATTTGCCTCATTTTGAGTTGAGTTGTATGAAAGATGATAAGTATGAATATAATTTGCATTCTTCTACATGCAGGCATCTAGTTAAACATATACTTTCTGAATATTACTTATAGAATTAAATATGAACATCATATATGTCAATGTCCATGTTTATATATGATAAGTACTATAATATATAAAGTATTTCATATGGAAATATATACTTCTACAAAGAAACCTATATGCTTTCTTTGTGCTCATCTATAAGGACATTTGATATAAGTGTAATAATTGCATGAAATATTCTACTAAAATGCAGTGTTTATGCAGGACTTGATGATACACCCACACACAGTGTAGAGCCTTCTTACTTATATCTCTTCTTTATCCTTTGCTTTGATCACATAGATTATTTCAAGTGACAGTGCATTGGTGAAAAATTGCTATTCTATCCACTGTCATTTTTTTATGATTAAAAAGCACATGCAGAAATGACCAGTTTCAACTGTAATCTCAAACACAGATGTTCTTTCCATGCTTGGTAAGGGTTGTAGAAGATGAAAATGAAAAGAGAGCTGTGAAAGAACATGAAAACGTACAGGCTGTATCCAACTGATAATTACTTGCAAAAAGAAAATTAGTTCTCTCCAACATGGTCTTACTGGGAATAGAAACCAACTTAAGGGCAGGCATCATGCCCAGCAGTAGTAGTCTTTGAACGAAAAATGAACTCGATGGTATTTGAAAGTTGTTTTTTCTTTAACCTTACAGATCTTTTGCTTATGTATTATGGTTTCTAATTTTGTTTTTTATGGGTTTTGTGTGTGTGTGACTGTATGTGTTTCAGGTGCTTTTTCTTATACTCTTTTTCTTCTGTTTTTGTTTGTTTTGTCTTATTCTAGTTTTTAAAAACTTTATATTTATTACTACTTTTAGATACTTTTGTATTTTAATAAGAGATCAAGAAACAAGTGGATTTTCATGGGTGGGGAAGTGGAAAGGATCTGGGAGCAGTTGGAGCTTGGGAAACAATCAGAATACACAGTATGGAAAAAATCTTTTAAAAAGTGAAAATTAAAATCCATAGAAACCATATTGTTACTGAGGATGTGTGTTTAGGATCAAATAAAGCAGCCATTTTTTAGGATTATTTAAAAGAAATGTAACACCTTCTGCCTCACATCCATTGGGATCAAGAGGAGACTCTCCTATTTCGCTGAGCATCTCTGTGTGACTGAAACATACCAGGACACAGGTGTTCCTACTCCAATGGCAGTTCTTGCTTGTCAGATTGACTTCATCTGGAATGAACAGAAACCAAGGTGCCTGAGAAGACCTGTGAGGAACCTTTCTTAATTAAATCATTTGAAGTGGGAAGGCTCACCTTTAATTTGGATCTTTGGAGGTGGGAACATTCACATTTAATTTGGGTCACACCTTCTGGTGGCAGCCTATAAAAGGACATGCTGTTATCTTGCTTTTGCTGGAAAGTCTGTTGCTTCTCTCTCTCTCTCTCTCTCTCTCTCTCTCTCTCTCTCTCTCTCTCTCTCTCTCTCAATTCTGTTCCTCTAGAGACCCCTATGTTTTACAGATTTTAGTATCAGAAGTGGTTCCAAAACAATAGAAGTATAGATGAATAATTAAAATATCTGGACCAGGTGTTCCAATTTGCTGACATCTACTGTTACCGCAGTCTTTCTCCTAGAAGCTTGGAGAGCACTGAAAGCCCATGGTGTGAAGTATTTTACAAAATTACAGAAACAAATGAATTTGATTATCCTGACTCATGGGTTGTGAGAGGCAAGGGATTGGGTGACTATATATAAATAAAACTTTTGACAACTTGTGCAAAAATATTGGAAATGATGATGCTGGTTGGTTGCTCCGAGTATCTGTGGATAAATTGACAAAGGAAAAGAATGGCCTCTGTGATAAAATAAACCAGCTTCTAGCATCTCAGAACACGGCGAAAGACAACAATGAACTCAGTGATAAAACTGACGAGCTCTGGGTCCTGTAAACAGTGTAAAGGTTTCTAAGAGAGCCCTAGAAGAGAATTTCTTCTCCAGCAGACACAGAGCTCAAGCTGTGGAAAAATCAAACTAAGGTCTTCATTACAAGGTTGGCTGAATTTCAAAGAAAAGTCAACTCCCAGCCTTGGAGGCTGTTGGTGATTAAAGTAAGGGCATTAATTGGTCAAAAAAAAAATGGGATCCTGAAAAATGGGATCCTGGAACTTGAAGTGGATGTTGGAAGGCTTTGCTCCTCAGAGGTTATAGTCTGTCGTGGCCTGACAGCTATCTCCAAAGCCCAGCAACATGAGGGACTCCCTCATTCTCCAGCAAGACGTCTGTATCTGCCCTTATCTGGAGAATGTCTCTAGGCCCAGAGGACTGACTTATCTGAAAGCTGTCTTTAAGCCTGGGTGCTCAATTTATCTCTAGACTGATCCTTGGCACAGCTCCCTGCTAGAAGAACCCCCCCCAAATCTTCTGCACAAATGGTAACTAAGATTTGTACAAGGAGCTTTGCCATGGGACCCTATTGTCACAGATGAAGCTTTATGTCAGGAGCACCCAGTTTAATGCAAATTACATGATTCCCCTGCTATCATCCCCAATTCTTTATATTCCCCACATGCTGGAATAAAGTTGAGTTTTCTCACTGAACTCTCCCAGAGAGCTATCTCCATCTTATCCACAGCCATCTGAAACCCCACTTCAGCTCCCTCCCCTCTTGAGGACTGGTGGCAGAGGATCCCAAGGAAGAGGAAGAACCACAGCAGAGATGGGTGGTATTGAAGTTGAGATCTCTGAACCCTTAGATTCCCAAGGGTTTATCTCACCTGAGCAAGTAGTCTCTTCATCATTTCCAGAAGATAAACTCACATAACCACCCCCTGAAATAAAATGCTTTTTCTGCCTTGTAACCCTTTATTGTTTACTAAACCAGAAGTGACTTTCTCTGAAGGAAATGCCAGGCAAGATAATACTGATGTCCTACAGGGCACACCAACAGTTCCCTATAGAATTATACCCAGATTTAAGGCTAAACAGGCTCCTAAAGGGGAGATAGAAAGTGCTGTGCTTGGGGAGGTGTGCTACACTACTAAAGAGTTAGTGAGATTGCTAATTATTCAAGCAGAAGTCTGGGGACTATGTGCAGGAAAAGGGTTTTTAAAATTTTTTTGAGACAGGGTTTCTCTGTGTAGCTTTGTAGACCAGGCTGGCCTGGAACTCACATAGATCTGCCTGCCTCTGCCTCCTGGATGCTGGGATTAAAGGCTAGAGTCACCAAGGGATTTTTAAGGGTGTGGGATAATTAATGGTGGAAGGAACTGGATCGTGCTGAATTTATTAATATGGACCCATTGAATAGAGATTCTATGTTTAATATGGAAGCTCATGAAGTTAAAAGATGATGTCAAAAGTTTGTTTGAATGGTTGGCTGAAGCATTTGCCAAAAGATGGCCTTCTGAAAAGGAGTTTGAGATGCTTACTACTGTTAATTCCACTATATGACAGTAAAGACCACTACCCAAATTCTTTGGTCAAATTAACCAAGCTTTTCTATTCTGTCAGACAGGGATATTTCTCTAAAGTATGGTTTGAAAAAGTGGAATTGAAAAAGTGGATCTTATATAGACCCCAAACTGCAAGACCAGGGTGTATCCAAGGGTTACTGGTTACTTAGGAACTTCCCAGAACACCTCAACATTATTTGGCAGTAATTTTATCTTATTATGGTGGATGTAAAGATATAGGGTATGGAACATGTCAAATTCCAGAAAATGGGTCAAAACATGGTCAAACTTAAATTTTATAAAAAACAGGAATGAACTGATTTTGATCTTTAACAAGATGGCTTCTGAAGTTAAGATAGAGTCAGGCTGGTCCATCAATATCCCTTGGCAAAGGATTGAGGAAGAGATTTTAATGTTCAGGGGAATTATAATGCTAATATGCTGTGTAAAACAGAATTCTCCACAGTGGAAAGGTCCAGAAGATATGCCCTTCACTAATCTTCTAAGATGCAAAATGGTGAGATGATCATCAGCTCCTTTGAAGGGCTTTGTTTCCATGGAGAAAAGAGCAGGGTGAGAGACCTGTTATTCGGTTGGATGAATTAAATGCAATGTGTTTAACTGGGCCCCAAAGTAGCACGGGCCGGGTGGCTTCACTGACTCACCAAAGGCAAGGTGTCAGTTATCATAATGAGCTGCCTAGGAAAAGCCATGTCCATAATGACTTCACCCATAATGGACAGCACAGGCAAAGTTATTTTATGGTGGCATGACTTGTATGAGCTTTTGGCTAATCAATCATGTTGTTTCCAGGCATAAAGTAATTAAGAGGCCTATTGCATTTTGTTTGATCTGTGTATGTGGTAAATTATCAAACAAATGAAAGGCTTTGTTAGATTATGGCATAAGAGAATCTTGGCCTATGAATGAATTTCTAGGCTTGAGTCAGTTTGCAGATCCAGAACCCTTTGAATGAAGGGTTGACCAGTTATCTCTTAGGGAGAATCTTGATAAGATACCTAGTCTTGCTAAAATACTCTAGTCTTTTCCCAGAGAGACGCAAGGCCTTTTACAAGGGCAACTGTACACTGGGGGAAAAGGAAACAATTGGACTTTGTGTGGTGTGTTGGAAACAGGTTCTAAATTGCTTCTGATTATCTAGGCAACATTGTAGTTCTCCAGTTAAAGTAGGGACTTAAGGAGGTCAGCTGAGCAATGGAGTGTTTGTTGAAGTCCACCTCACAGTAAGTCCAGTGGGTCTCTAAACTCATGCTGTGGTTATTTCCTTAGTTTCAGAATATTTAATTGGGACAGATAGGTTTAGGAGTTAGCAGAATTCTCAGAGAGGTTCCCTGACCTCTGAAGTTGTGGTTGTTACATTTGGAAAGGTTGGATGGAAGTCCTAGGGCTGCCTCTGCCAGGGAAAATAGTGATTCAAAAACAGCATCATGGCCCTGGAGGAATTGCAGAAATTTGTGCCACCATCAAGGACTTGAGAGATGCAGCGGTAGAGGTTCCCAGAACATCTCCCTCTAACTTCCTTTCTGCACAAATTGTAAGCAAGTTGCCAATGGAAGAAGAGGCTGAAAGAGAGAACTAGAGGCAATGGAAATGTCCTGAAGTGCTGGCCTTTGTGTATTACATGGCTTCTACACACATGAACTCACAGCAGTTATGATTACCTGCATAAGGACTGAACAAGATCAGTCCAGTAACAGCTCCAGAATGGTGAGGCTAGGGTCCCTGGGAGCCCCAGTGAAATATTAAAGTTGATAGCTACTGCTGGAGGGAGCAGCCACTTTTTTTTTTTTTGACAGATTTCATACAGGTTTAATGGACTCCACAATGACTGTCTTAGCATGGGTTAGAAACAGCATTTGAATCATTCCTAGCATATGAGTGAGATGAAACACTAAGCCCATGAGGTCATGTCTTCATTGTCTAACTCAAGGTGGTTGCAATATAAGCTGAGATGACATCATTTATGCCCATTCAGTCGTCTACTTGTCCCATGGCAGCTATGCCCCTGAGAGTTGGTGCCCACGAAGCCATTTTCCAGTGTACCACTTGACAACTCAAAGAAAGACATGGAAGTAATTTCTGCATCACGAAAACTTTGCAACTTCCCAGTCATGAGAAACTACCTCTGGGTAATTTTGCAAACCTCTCTGAAGTTGTGAGTATAAGAAAATGGAAGATTGAGGAGCATTTCAAGATTATTACTCAAACATGGAAGTCATGGGCATCTCATTGATCAGGAGATAGAAAGGGTCTCCCAGGAGCCTCCAATAAAAGGAAGAGAATTAGCACAGACCAGTCCTTACTGGAGCAGCCACTTCTTATTTGGAGGTGTTGCTTGACTGCCCAGTGCATGACTCCACACTTATAATTATACGGGCGACATTAATGGAATCAATAGATTTTTTAAAATCGATGGGGGTGGTGGGAGATGAAGCAGGAAGGGAGATATCTTGGGGGAATTTGTATACAGTTACATAGTTTTGAGAGAATACAAAAAGTTTGGGGAGAGATCCGAATTCATCCGTGATGGCCAATTTCACACATGAACTTGAATAGATGAACTGATGCATAAACATCTGGTAAACATTATTTTGGTGTGCATCTGCAAGTGTATTTACAGGTAGATTAGCATTTAAACTCGCACATTGAATAGAACAGACTGCCTCCAATATGGGCAGGCATTATCCAGACTGTTGAGGAACCAAATAGAAGTCAATGTCTCAGGATGGGTCGATTCTTTCTGTCTGTGTTGGGACAGGCATTTTCTCGTGCTCTTGGGCATTAGTGCTTCTGGCTCTCCTGTCTTCAGATTTGGACTTTATTCTTAGATGTTAAGAAAAGCATCTGTTCACCCTCCTCCCATCTCCCTCTGGATTCAGGTTTCAGACTAATTACACTAAAATAGTATTTCTTGCTTTTCCAGCTTGGAGGCAATGAATATTTTCAGGTTTCTTGGCCTCTGTAATTACATAAGTCAACTCCTATTTAAATGTGCATGTTTTTATACACACGTTCATATATCGTATTGGTTTGGTTTCCTTAGAGATCAGTAACAATATTATTTCAGAAATGAAAATCTCCTGGACCATCTAGTGTTTCATTATATTTTCTTGTTTTCCTTCCCAGTGTTTTCACTCATCGTTGTGCTTTATTTTATTTAAATGTTTGAATCTTTGTCTTTTGTCATTTGGCTGATATGTAGGGTAGTGCTAATGAAGACAATATTTAAAAATAGTCTTGCTACATAAACATTTGAATGCATACTAATTCAGTAATAGTACTAAAATATGAGACAAATTCTAAACTATTTAGTATTAAGTAATTTCTGTGAAACTGTAGCACATATTGCATATATATTTCACCCTAATGAAAGTTATGTTTTTAGGGCAAACACCTATGTAAATCTCTGCTATGGGAACTGAGGAGATGGTTCTATGGGTAAAAACACAGCACATTCATGAGAACTAAGCTCAGATACCTAGTACCCACATGGAAAGCTGGATATGGCATCATGAGTTCTGTAACACCAGCACTGTGGGGGATTATTCTGGACAGGAGGCTCACCAAGACTTGATGGCTGCCAGCCTACCTGAAAATAAGTGAGTTCCAGGGGGTTCAGTAAGAGTCCTTGTTTCAGGGCAAGAAGTTAGTGCATGGTAAAGCAGGACACTTGACATCTCTGGCTTCCTTGTGTTCACATAGGTGTGTGACCCCTCCCATAAGTTCAAACACACTAAACAGATGTGTGTGTGTATGTGTATGTGTATGCTTGTGTGTGTGTATGTGTGTGTGTGCTAACATGCACTCATATGCAGGCACACACAAATGGATACACCAAGCACTTCACTCCTCATACAATAAAATTTATCTTGTTTCTTGTTCTGTATTATATAGGAAAACATTATATAACAAACTCACTGTGTATGACAAACACATTGAAGTTTAATGTCACTGATTGAATTAGTAATTTATAATCTTTAGTCTAGAAAGCAATCTGTCTGCAGACAAGCCATTGCTGTTTTTCGCCATAAATATTAGGTTAATGTTTGTGAGGCTAAATGAACACTAGGTTTGGAATACTCCTGGATTAGACTTGTGAGTAAGCACCTGCCCTACTTATCTATTTGAAGGAGCCACATGGAGTAAGGGGGTGACAGTGTTCAGAGAAGAACCTCATTTATAAAGTTTCATGGAAAGTGTTCTGTTGTGATCACTGCCATGACACTTGATGTAGAATAAACATTCAGGGTAACTGAAAAACTTCCTTTTATTTGTTAAGTCTCAGGAAAAGACAGTATATTAAAAGGAAGAATTGCAGTCCTATGATGGTAGATCTTGTTTATCAATGTGATAATATTTAAAATAACCATGGAAGCCAGCCTCTTGGCACAGGATATGGCTAACTGGGGTAGAAAATGCACCATTAATGTGTGAAGATGGAATTTCTGTCCCTCTCAGGCTCACAGCCCTTTAGTCCCAAGTAAATATACAGAGACTTATATTAATTATAAACTTTAGCCAGTGGCTCAGGCTTCTTATGGGCTAGCTCTCGCTTAATTATTAACCCATTTCTATTAAAATATGTATTGCCACAAGGCTGTGGCTTACCCCTATTGCTTTGGTGGCTACATGGAGTTTCCCGGGTGACTCCTCTGTATTCTTCTTCTCAGCATTTTCCTAGTGTGGTAGCCCCACCTATACTTCCTGCCTGGTTACATACATCCTGCCTGTCCAATTGCTGAAACAGCTTTATTCATCAGACAATAAAAGAAACATATATTCACAGCATACAGAAGGCCCTAGCCCATCAAATATAGGAATATCATTCCATGAACCGAGATCTTGGACTGAATAAAAAAGAAAATTCAAACTGCACAGAAAACTTTATCTCCATCCGCTTCCAGATTGACGAGGTGCCTCATGGTCCTGAAACCATTCTTTTCCTCCATCATGGACTATGTCGTATGATACTGCAAGACAGAATAAACCTTTCCTTTCTGAAAGTTGAAGTCATCATTTTTCTTGCTATACTATTGCAGCAAACGAGCAGTACATATGGACAACATAGAATGTCTCTGAATGCTGCTAGCAAATAGCATGTTGGATTTTATTTAAGATCCCTGTAACTGAAATTTCCAAAGGAATGTGTATGAATTTGCATGGACGTGATAGTTAATAAACAATTTCTGCCAAACCATTGTGAAAAATAATGGTTTGTAACATACACAAGTCAAATAATTTACATTTGAAGGCCTACATTTCAAGATTCAGACAATATCTGGATTAAGTCACTGACATTTTCATGTCTCTCTAGTTGCTATTTAATGAAAAAGAAAAGGCTTACAAAGATAATTTGTGAATTACACTTATGGGAACAAAAAGTGGCTAAGAAATATAAACAAAATCTGTTTTAAAACTATTTTTTATGTTCCTAATTCTAGGTTAAATCTTACTGGCTACTTACTAATACTAGGATAAGTCTTATCTGGCTTGTAGTAATCTGTCCTTGTACTAAGATCCTGTATCATATGTATTAGTCGTTGAGTTCTCTATTCATTAATCTTTTAATACTCTATGATGGTATCAGTTAGGTTGGCAATAAAAATTATCCCTAAATTGTGAAGCAATTAGAAAACAAATGATCAAGACAAGAAAATAAATAATGTCTCATTATGGAAAAACTTGCTGTCAGTAAAATGTAACTCGAATTTAATCTTACAGGCTGTAGAGATTCCTAAAATATCACAAATACACGGTGGCAGAGCCACCAGCATCTAAGCATGTTTCTCTGGGCTCCTCATGCCTCCTATACTTCTGTATGTTAAGATGAAACACCTAATTTTTGCAATTGGCTTTGCCATTTTCATACCGAAACATTTAGATGCTGTACTACTATTACTTTTTCCTTCACCTTAGCAACATCAACAGAAAGCCACATGTTCAAATGCACAATAGCAATAGGAAAGCCAAGTGGACCTCCACATCACTGCTTGGAAGTGAGCAGATCTGGGAAGCTGCTGATCTCAAGTGATCTTTGATGACTTGGGTTTTGCTTCCACAGTCTTTCCTAGTTCAACACATTGAAAGCACATTTTTACTTTGTCCTTTGGCAAAAGCAGCCTTCCTTCTATACACCGCTTATGAAAGAGAGAATCAGGGTAAGACACATTATCCCCATCATGAAAGAGGGGAAATGGCTAGCTAAATGTACCAAGTTACTTTATAGAAATTCATAGATCATTGGCAAGGATAGAGTGAAAAAAAGAGATAACTGGGGAGTTCCTGTCATTTGTAAACACCATGAGAGTGGAGGTAATTCAGAGTTTGGCAGTTGTTCTCACAGCCTATTTAATTTAAATAATGAGCTCATGGATTATTAGTTATGGTTGGTCCCCTTGGGGGAACAGAGTTTACTAAATCCTAGTCTGCCTCATGAGGCTATGTCTCTTATGTAAATCACACTTCCTTTTGATAGTTTTGGGACTACAAGTGGTCAGTATAATTTTACTACTACAAGGCTGAGAAATTGAGCAGAAGGTCCAATTTTAGATTAACATTTGAGTCACACTTGGACACACTCAAAATTCATTTGCATGTTGATTTCTCTTCTAGCTTGTTTCCAGCCATGTTGTTTTAACATGGTCTGTTACGATTATTTTAAAATACTAAATATCCAAACTAACATATGTAAATAATGAGAGACCCTACATTTCAAATTCTATTCCCTATATATAATCAATCATTTAAGAGTTATTGACATTCATAGACATTAAACCCTCTTGCAAGTTAAAGCAATGGCATAAAAATGCAAAATTTTTATGCAAAGAAATTATCATCTAATATCAGATGCTCATATGCCTGGTTATTAAATTTCAAAGAAATAAAACTCCAATTTTATTATATTGTTCTCTTTTGAATATGAACAGGTAGGATTTCTTTATTCAGGATGATTTACTACTTGTTGCATACTCACATTGTGGAGGAAATCACAGGCTGAGATATTTAATGTGAAACTCTAATGTGACCACTGTCTTTCGGAATATAGGTGAGCATAAATCTATTCAAAGAAGCACTGAATGTACAAAACTTGGCACTCCCTCTACAACATAAGTCTCAGGTACTGGTTAAAGAGAATATAATAGGCAAATCTTCTCACAGGCTTTAATCTTATTAGGATATCAGAATTTCATTTCATATATGCCAGTGGTATGAAATCTAAACATAATAAGAATCCATATTGTAAGATAAACTTTGATACTATACAATGACAACAATAACTAAGGAAAATATGCTCGTTTCCTAGGTGAATATGATGAGGGATATGTCAGATAATGTTTGTTGACATCACACTAACCATCTCAGAGGTTGAAAATTTTTAAAGAGCTGTTTGTCATTGAAGATCACCAATGACACTGTTCTACAAGTCTTTTCTTTTTAAAAAGGATTTATTTTGTTTTAATTATGTGTACATGTGTGTATGTCTCTTCACCCTTGTGTGTGTGTGTGTGTCTGTGTCTGTGTGAGGATTTGTATGTACCTGAGTACTGATGTCTATGGAGGCCAGTGGCATCAGATATCCTTAGAACTTGTGTAACTTAATACCACTGTTTCAAAAAACATTGCCTCTAACTGGGGACAACATTTTAAAACACACAAGTCTGTGAGGGACATTCCATAGTTAAGTTATAGCATTCCACCCCTAGATCCTGTAGACTTATGACCATCTTGCAGTGAAAGATGCATTCAGTAAAACTTCAAAAACTTCCCTTGTTTTGCAATTCTGACACTGATTAAAAAATTCAAAGTCTTTGCTGAGATTCAGATAATCTGATAGTGTGATCTTCTATGAAGTCTAAAACAAATTACACATCCTCAACATATAAAGGCACATAATAATAAACATTACTACTCACAGACAGAGGGATAAGGAAGCTAAAGCTAGACCAAAGCAAAACTGATACAGGGCAAACACCAAAACCATGGTCAGCATCTGGAGCTCCTTGTATTAACAAACCTTGATGTCCCTGCTCTGTCACTGTCAGTACATAGCTTTTCCAGCTGGTTGACATCACTCAGTCCCTACAGCTCCCCAACCCCACCAGATCTTCCACATTAATGCCATTTACAACATCCAGAGGGCTCCACTGCAATTTGTTTCAGCTTCACAGCCTCATGCAATTCACTCTAAGGCATCATGCAAGGTATCTGACTGTGCTATACTTTGCCTTGCCCAAGTGACTATCTGAAACCTTGGTACAATCTACAATGACCTTATAACGTTGGGATTTTTACATCAAAAAATCCAGCAGCACATAGACAATGGCAAATTCTGCTGCCAGCTCAAGATGTGTCTTTGCCTTCTCCCATCACAACTGCAGCTGCTCATGAGAGCTTAACAAGCTGAACCTGGAAATCACTTCATTAGGAGAATTCTTTAAAATTTCTGTTTCCCACTTCCTTTAAGACCTCCTCCCACTGCTCACAAGCTCACCATCACCTTTCTAGTTCTATGAGACATACATACTAATATATACTATGGTTGTTTGGAAAAGAATGCACCTCCATAGGCTTATCTATTTGAATGCTTAGTTACCAGGGAGCGGTACTATTTTCAAAGATTAGAGGGATTAAGAGGTGTGGCCTTGTTGGAGAAAGTGTATTACTGTGGATGGGCTTTGAGCTTTCAAAAGCCCACACCAAACCTAGAGTCTTTCACTTCTTACAGATCAGCTGCAGCTCTAGAGCCTGGATTCATGCTGCCATGCTCCCTACCATGATGATAATGGAGTAAACCTCTGAAACTCAAGCAATGCCCCATTTAAATCCTTTCTTTCATTACCGTTATGCTTGTGTCTTTTCATAGCAATAGAACAGTGAGTAAGACATACATCCTCTTGGATATCCTAGACCCACAAATCCAGATATAGTGTGTATTCACTTATATGAAGATTTTAGCTGTTATGCCAATGATAACCAACCTATAGTAAGAAATATCACAGAGGATAGGTAGAGATTAAGGGACTAGGAGACAGACAAATAGACCTTGTATTAGGAAAGGGAAATAGGATAGTCACAGACAGATGGGTTTATACCTAATTGTGTTGTTGGCCAAAGGGGTCCCACATGAACCCTCAATTCATAAGGGTGCTTTAACAGGAGTATAAAGTGGGGAAAGGAAGGGTAAAAGGGGGACAAGGGAGGGAATATGGGGCGAGACAGCTAAAATTAAGAGACATTTGAGGGGTAGTATGGAAACCTAATACAGAGGAAACTTTCTAAAATATATCCATATATAAAGGTGACCTAAGTTAAATCACCAAATAATTAGGAAGACAGAGCCCCAACTGGGTATCCCTTCTCACCAAATCAAACATCCAGCACCTAGAACAAGTTACATCTAATTGAGTTGTTGGCCAAAGGGGTTCCATGATAACCTCTGTTGCCAACTATATAGGTTGCTCTCCACAAAAAGCCTTAATGGTAAGGCTACATTGCTGAAGACAACATTTACATAACCCGTTGGACCCAGAGTCAATCTGGCATGTACTCAGAGCTGCCATATTCTAGTGTATAGGAAGGCACTCTGCAAGCTACCAAAAGAGAAATGTAAACACCAACTCAGCCACAAACCCTTTGATTAAAAATGGTGAATGCCTTCAAGATATGCTAGTGTAACAATGGCAGAAAGCTTGTGGGAATAACCCAGTAATATTTGATTTGACGTATGGCCCTCTCCATGAGCTGACCTATTTCATTTACCACAATGATTTCCAGTTCCAACCATTTTTCCTGGAAATGTACTGCTTTTATTTTACTTTGTAGATGCATAAAATTCCATCCTTTATATGTATCTTTTTCTCTTTATTCAGTAATATGTTCCATTTCATTTATTCAGTAATGGTTCCATTTCCTGGACATTTTGAATAGTGCATCTGTATACATAGATGTGTCTGGATTTGCCACTTGCTGTCTCTTTCCATATCTTAAATCTAGATAGGAACTTTTGGCTATGACACCATTTCAATTTCAAATAAGATTGTATAAAGGCTTAGAAGTGTAACTTTTGTATTTTAGAAGCAGTGTTACTAATAATTAGTATTTGGGATACTGTTACTAAAAACTCTCTGATTATTTGATATTCAGAACACATGGGTCCTTTATTTTTGTTTGCTGAATTTTACAACCTGGGTGAAATCTCACTGGCATTGCAGTGGTGTAATTACATTGAAACTTTGTGCATTCAGGAGGCCTCATCCAGTGCCAAGACCTGAGAGGATGAAACCCCATGTAGATTGAGAAAGAAAACAAAGAACATCAAGACCCCAGCCAAACTGACTAAAGAAAGTTGTTTGGAAGTGGAACCTACCACCCCAGTGTCTCGAGTGAATTTTATGTGAAACAAGCTGCTGAGACTTCCCCCGTTCCTGACACACAAAACTTGCTAGCAAAATAAAAGGGTCTAAGCCACAAAATTGAGGGATGGTTTGTTTTGTGACTGATGACTGATAATTAAAATATAGCTGTATTTGACAAACTAACAAAAATGATATCTTAGTAGGTTCCAATGTGTGTTTTGTTTTTGTTATTCTTGATCATTTCTTCTGGTTTTGATTTCCTTTGTTTATGAGCCCATCTTGGATAGAATTGATATTTGAGCGTCTCAGTTTCCAAAATATTGAGGTTATTTGTTTTGAGAGAGAAGGGAATTGCATTTTGTTCTCTGTCCCCAGAGGTTGTAGAGTGACTCATGTCAAACCCATGGTCCCTGGGCCAATTGTAGCCCAAGGAATCCATGAATATAGTTCAACCTCAAACTGAAAAAATTATGTGATATAGGTGTCTTTGCTGTAAATTGTTCTTGTAATTTTTCTTGACTTGACTATGTAGTTCTCAAGTGTGAACTTCATAAATGATAATACCATGTCACAATGTTGAACAAACCCAGTAGAATAAACATGTTCTAAACTTAAAAACAGGACTTTTTATTTCATTTCCCCAGTAGAGATATAAATTTTTTCTTTTCAGATTTTTTATGTGAATTAGAAACAAGATTGTTTTACATGACAATCCCAGTTCCCTTCTCCCTCCTGTCCTCCCCTGTCTACCCCCCAACTAGAACCCTACCTATCACAGAGATATCAAATTTTGAGACCTGTTTTAGGCCAATATCATGAGTAACTCAAGGTTTTCTCTACCCTTGTTATTAGCTTTATTATGTTCAGGGTTCAAATCATAGGTTATTATTTTTCTTATTTTGGACAGAGAAATGATGATTCAGATTTTTTGAGTTTCAATAAATAATAATCTTTTTTATAATCTCTTAAAATTTTTATCTAGAAGTGTTTCTTTGTTGGTAGGGTCTTACAGATATCTATCAACTGAACTGTGTAATTTCCTCCTGTTATTTATCGTGAAATTTGAAAGTGGGTCATATGAGATCAATTCACGCTGAGGTCTTAGTGTGACTGTACCTTGTATTTCAGATTCTCATTTTGAGCCTATGTAGAATTCTCCACTCGTTAAAATGGAAGCAGTAAGAACCCTTTCATGGTCCTAGCATAAATCAGGTAGAATCTTGCCTTCTATAACTGTCTACTTTAAAAATAAAAGCACAAGAAGGTTTAATTTGAAGTTTAGTTTATTTGGATTTTGAGGTCTTTAATTTGCAACAAGATTTAATCTTTGCATTTTAATTCCTTCCTTAAAATGTACAAAGGAAAAGAAATTTATTTCAGACTTTAGGAATCTTTGATGGTTATGTAACTTTATATTTGGTCTTATGTGTAGAACTATAGTTTATGTTGGACAACATAAGTGGATATAATTTGACATGAGAAGTAGAACTGAAACCACACTGTTTGCTTTGGGCACAGCATGCCTTTGAAGCCAACTCCTGGTGGACTAGGAAATGACCAACCCTGCACAGCAATGTGTTCTGACATAAGAACACATTGTGTTAAGTTTATAATCAGTCTGTGCTTTCAGTATACTGATTTATACAGTTGTGTAAAAAATTCTAGGTTTTACAGTATCACTTGTGACATGGATAATTTTACCATTTGGTATATTTTGTGCCATAGATAATTTCTGTGGTTAAGAAAAAGAAAAAAGAATAACTTCTTGTTAAGTATTCCATTAGCTAACATTGCTAACATTGCGCAAGTATGTTCTTTGAACTTGATCTGAATGTTTCTGGGGTAACTCAGATAAATCTACTGAGATAAGTTTCACAAAACCATAGAATCAAAAAGTGAGGATTTTTCTTCAATGTTCTTAAGAAAATGTATATGTGCATATAATCCCGTATGACTGATAGCACTGAGTATTGGTCTCTAGCTTCATTTTGGAAGGTCCAGTTAGAATTAAAATAAAAAACAACAAAACAACAAAACAACAACCAAAAAAACCCATTTCAACCAATTTAATTAGTTGTTATTTTAAATTATTTTAGAAAACAAAGAAACAAAATTTATACTGTTCATCAGTGATTTCAGGAAGATATGAATGATTACAAGGGATGGTCACGAATGTATGAACTTGTACCATTAAAGAGGAAACCACACAACTCGGTTCTTTCATAATATCTATCAGAGAATGCATACAAGGAAGCCATGTTTCTTTTTAAATGTATGTGCAGCATTGGTGTTCTCTCTCTCTCTCTCTCTCTCTCGCTCTCTCTCTCTCTCTCTCTCTGTGTGTGTGTGTGTGTGTGTGTGTGAACGAGAGTGTGTTTGTATATATTATATGCATGTATATATGAGGGTGTCACGGACCCTAGAACTAGAGTTACAGCTTTGAATTGCCATATGGGTGCTGGGAATTGAACCCAGGCTTTCGGAAAGAATAGCCAGTGCTCTTAACTGCGGAGCCATTTCTCCAGCCTCAGGATGCCATATTTAAGCATAGGTGTGATATTAAAATTCAGTGAATGAAGAAAGCTAGTAGGTAACTGGAAATTATCCAGATGGTGCAGACACAGCCTGTTTCTGACACTCCCACACTCCCCTCCCACAACACAGACTCAGAATGGAAAAATGAACACGTATAGTTTTGCTTCCAGGTGATTTTAAAGATGAATTATGGATCAAAGTCCCCTAGAAATGTTATATTTAAAACTTTTAATGCAAGATATATTTGTATATATTTATATGGTACACCATGAAAATTACATACTTATGTACACCATAAAATTCTATATGTATATATATGTGTGTATACATGTATGTGTCTTTAATGTGTTTGAGAAAGTCAGGATAATTAGCACTTCAATATCTGTAAACATTTAACATTTCTGTGTGTTGGAACTTTAAGTCTTTTTCTTCTAATTATTTGGAAACAAAAAAAATGAAACATTATGGATGATAGCCCTATTTGTTTATATGGAATATTAGAACTAACTACTTTTAGCTAACTAGAGACACTTAAAAATATAGAATGCAGGTTCCTTTCTTGGGGATTTGATTCAGTATTCCTAGGGTAGGCCCATACATTTCTATTGTTCACAATTTCTCAGGTGATGCTGAGGATGCCAGTCCAGATGCCACCCCTTGAGAGCTGGTGCTATTTTACATTTTCCCCCAAGGACAGATCAAGTCTGCCCTGGTTTTTTTCCTAGCTATGAGTTTGAAAGCAGAGCTTCTGTCCTTGTGCTGGGGTCAGAACTATGGATGACTTCAATATTAGTAAGATCATATTGGAGGTTATAAGTGTGCCACAAAAAAGTGCTTTTCTTCATTTAAGTTTTCTGACTGTATTCAGCTTCTTGTATGTTGAAATTAGATCAGAATTTGAGTAGGAAAATATGCTACTATTCATGGCATTGCACTAAAACTTGAAAATTAAGGTTACTGTGCTCTCATGTGGTCATCACACATGTCAGCCAACACGGAGAGGCTGGAATGCATGTGTAGGCTACGGGAAATACATGAAATTCTGTGTGTTTCAGTGAAAAGCCTGTTTTCACACTGTCTAGCACTGTCTTTTGTGTACTGGGGTCTATGCTTGAATGAATAGCATATGCAAAATATTGCCATCACTTATTCTAATAAGCTATTTTACTTTAGTTAGATTTCCAGTAATGATTCAAAGGAGTGAAATGTATTCCTGCTCCCCAAGGTGGACTGTGAGTGGGCTCTTCCGGAGGTCCGATCCTGATGAAATCACCAGCTGTGACTGCAGGATTGATAACTCTGAGCTCAGTAGGCCACCTTCATAGATTTCATCCCTTGATGTTCATATTTCAACTTTGATTAAGCATCAACCTTATTCCTTCAAGGTTTTCTATCTCATGCTGGGTGGATTATAGTCCAGTAACCAGTGATAACAGCTAGCCAGCTGGTGATAATTGCTGTTAATTTCCTGGCGTTTGGCAAACTATTGTTCCTTGACAACTAGAGGGAGAATGTGCAAAAGTGTCAGAAGGGCAGCGTTTACTGTTTCTATTTTATGGTAAAATATTACACACTTGTTGAACACTTCAAATTATAAAATAATACCAATCACAATGTGAGACCTTGCACATAATCCTATTCGGAAAAAATAATTTGCATAATTTAGGTGAATTTCAGTTGCATCATCTATCCTTTGTCATGTTCCCTTGTGCTGCCACAACCAATCACTGAAGATTGGGTCCTTTATATATAAAGAAACATTATTTTTCCCGTTTCTGGACGTTGAAAGTCCATGATAAATGTGCCAGTGGGTTTGGTATCTGATGAATGTCTGCCTTCTCTGCCTCCGGTGTCCCACAGTGCTGCAGTATAATGAAGACAGGCAAAAAAAGGGGGACCTAGATAGTTCCTTCCAGCTTATTTGTAGAAGTGCTAATCCTTATAGCATCCAATATCCATTACCGACAAGCTGACTCTCACTCATCATCAGGACTTGTTATTGCTATAATCATTTTCATCCTCAGATGCAGCATCCAGGTTTTGTCACTTGTGAATGCTGATTTAAGTCACAATGATTACTGGCTAGCCATAGGGGCTTCTTTCACTTAAATTTACTCCTGAAAAATTGAAATTCCCCGATGATTCTGGGTGTTCATCACATGCATAACAGAATTCACTCCAGCCTAATGCCTTAGGTACATAGTGACAGATTCACCTATGATGTTTAATTTCAATTTTGAGGAAACATCTCATTTAGTTCTCAAGCTCTTTGTGTATAATGGTTTTTATAGAAAATGTTATTTGCTAGTCCCTACAGTTTTGGTAAACAGAAGTTTATCACAAGGAAGTTCCATGGTCTCAAATACCTGGTGGGAATAGAGTAAATAGAAAACTATTCAGAATTTACTATATTGACTTGAATACAAGAATGGTGGATGGGAGAATGTAGAGTTATGATATTATAAAGTCCAGTGAGTTTGAAAATTAAAATACAGTGCTGTATTACTACTATTACAGAAATCACTACTACCATTTATAGAGGAAAGTATATGTTTAAAATCACTAGAATTTGCTCAAGGCAACAAGCCTATGTGGCTTGGGTGCTTTGGTACTTGTTTTTCCTGCCAAACATGACTGTTCCATATAATTGAGCAAACATTAGCAAAGCAGAAATAGTGCGTGCACCTAAGTAATGTTATATATATATATATATATATATATATATATATATATATATATATATATTGTGTGTGTGTGTGTGTGTTAGTGTGTGTGTGTGTGTGTGTGTGTGTGTGTGTAGGTGTGTATGTGCGTGTGTGTAAAGCATTGCAAGGATTGAGATAGATGTTATAGGATGGAAGAATAGAGAAATGTAGCTTTCTCATCCATATGAGGTTTAATCCATGCATGGTGATAGAGAAGACAAAATGCTCAATGAAACAAAATGGAAAAAATCTTTGGAAGTAACAAAGGCTGAGACAAAAAGATTAGAAAAGTGAAGTGAATGGAAGTAGAGGAATAAATTGCTTTACTGTATAATTTGTATAGGTGGCACAGAATCCTTCCAAGGAACTAGTTCGTGTCTTAAAATTCACTGATGCCTTGTCTCTGTGTGTGAGTTTGTGTATGTATGGTGTATGCATGCATGCATTTAGAAGTGTGTGGATATGCTGGCCCATGGTTGTACTTGCGAAAGTCAGAGATCAGAAGGGAGTGCATTCCTCCATCACTTTCCATGTTATTATTATTATTATTATTATTATTATTATTATTATTATTATTATTATTTGGCTTTTCGAGACAGGATTTCTCTGTGTAGCTTTGGAGCCTATCCTGACACTCACTCTGGAGACCAGGCTGGACTCTAACTAACAGAGATCCACCTGCTTCTGCCTCCCGAGTGCTGGGATTAAAGGCAGGCGCCACCAACGCCCGGCTTCCATGTAATATTTTGAGAAAGAGTCCCTCACTACATCTGGAACTCACTGCTTTAGTTAGACTGGTCGACTATTGGGCTCCTATCTTTGTCCTCCTCCAACATTGTGGTACAAATGGAAAAAGCACACCAGGTTTTACATGGGTGCTTGGATATAAGCTTAAGGACACATGCTTGGATGCTAAGCACCTTATCTTGAGTTACTGTCTCAGCTCCAGGGAGTTTTGTCTTCTTATTAAAGCTGTGCACCTAACATGACACACCAAGAGATGTACTTCTGTGTTGCAGATAGTAGTAGTCTGCTCCTTTTCCAGTTTCACTCAATACAGAATATTTATTTTTAATTTATAAAACAGTAAGTTTATTTCCACAGGAGAGAGCTCTAAGATGAGAAAAACCTGGCAATACAGTTTTGAAATGAACACTGAAAGTCTACATAAGAAGAGTGGCATTTTCAAGTGAATTCACCCACCCAGGTAGTTGCAGAAAAGAACATCTGTAATTTGCCATTCCACCAGCCCTCCATTTCCTCTTTTGAGATATTCCCTAACCCTTAGGGTGGGAGGAGATATAGATGCCCCATTGAGGGCTATGCAGTACACATTCACTTTTTCTCTGCAGTTTGCAAAGCTGTGAGTTTGATGTTTACTGTAAGAGAAGCTTTTGTGATGAGGGCTGAGAGCTGTACTTATCTATGTGTACAAGGGTAAGTATATGGAAGGCATTCCGATGGTATTTCCATTTAACAAAATGTTAACAGTAGCTCCCCGAATATTACCCCCTCAGTTAAGTGATTTGTGTCTGGTTTACAGTATCAGGAATGAATTCCCTCCTGTGGAATAGGCCTTCCATCCAACCTGAAAGTTGTTGGTTACACCCATAACATTCAAGCCACTTCTTCCAAAGAGATGGTTATTATTTTAGATTATAGTGTTGACAGCTGGCTAAGGTTGTAGGTGACTTCTTCCTTCTTTTAACCTCTATAGAACCTTCCAGCACTGTGACAGCTATTAAGAAAGAATCTTCTGGTCCGGCATTGGTGGTTTACGCCTTTAATCTCAGCACTTGGGAGGCAGAGGCAGGCCGATCTCTGTGACTTTGAGGCCAGCCTGGACTACAAGAGCTAGTTCCAGGACAGGCTCCAAAGTGATACAGAGAAACCCTGTCTCAAACAAACAAACAAACAAACAAACAAACAAACAAAAAGCTTCTGGGTTGGTGATCAGATTTATTTCTCCATGTATTGTGACCCAACTGTGTGGTGGCATTGAAAATACCTATAAGTGAACCTATAATTTGGTTTTGCATTTGTAACAAGTTATACCACAGAATAGAAGTTAGTCACATGCTAGTCATATGACAAAGTATGATACCAAAGACAACCTCAAGCAAGTAGCTTCCCTGTAAAGTTTATGATGGATATAGTAGTAATAAAGGCTTCTCTAAAGCAAAAAAAAACAAAAAACAAAAACAAACAATTGAGTGATTTTAGGAAGGTTAATCTGAAGGGCTAGGCAGCTCAGAGCTTGATTTGGTATCAATTGTATCTTTCGTGAGTTGGTGTACAGCTTGAACCAGAGTTCACAAGCTAGAATTAGTTTGTCTGCCAAGCTAGGTTCTTATCTGGATTCTCTGTAAAAATAAGCAAACAAGCAAAACAAAACAACAAACAAACAAACAAACAAAACCCAACAACAATAACAAAACCTCCTATCAAGTTTTGTTTCAATTTTCTGTTTTTAAAGGACTGGGCATCCTGTTTCTTCTCTAGTTATGAATTCAATGATATTTTCGGCTACTGGAAGAACTGTGACCTTGACATTGACAAGTGGACTTTACCTTCAGCAGAAATTCCTTGGTATTGAAGTCCTCCTTCTCAAATCTCCCCCCCCCCCAGCTTTCCTGTCTCTAGTGAACAGAAAGAAATTCTCTGCCTTTAAAATTTCATGCAATTAGGTCAGCCTTAATCTGTTTCTTTTAAGATTTGAGTTCTTAATTATTTCTGCAAAATGCCTTCCTGGCAGTAACTAAATTACCCCCTGTAGCAGAATGTCTTCTTTGGGTTTGGGTCAATATCTTAAAGTCTATTTTTACTAGTTTACTCAGGCAAATCAAGCATTTTTAAATAAATAGAGCCTAGATTCTCATTTTGGAAAAGAGTGAGCAAATGAAAATCTGGGATGGCCTGATTTCAAGCTCTGTTACAGAGCGATAGTCCTGAAAACAGCTTGGTATTGGCACAAAAATAGACAAGTAGATCAATGGAATAGAGTTGAAAACCCTGATATTAACCCATACACCTACGAACACCTGATTTTTGACAAACAATCCAAAATCATACCATGGAACAAAGAGAACATCTTCAACAAATGGTGGTGGAATAACTGGATGCAGACATGTAGAAGATTACAGATGGACCCAAGCCTATTGCCATGAACAAAACTTATGTCAAAATGGATCAAAGACCTCAACATATACCCAGCCAAACTGAACCTATTAGAAGACAAAGTGGGAAATGCCCTGGAATTAATTGGTACAGGCGACCTCCTGAACATTACACCAGTAGCACAAACACTAAGATCAACAATTGATAAATGGGACCTCCTGAAACTGAGAAGCTTCTGTAAGGCAAGGACACAGTCAGCAAGACAAAACAACAGGCCACAGACTGGGAAAAGATATTCACCAACCTCACATCTGACAGAGGGCCAATCTCCAAAATATACAAAGAACACAAGAAACTAGTCTCCAAAACAACAAACAATCCAATTAAAAAGTGGGGTACAAAACTAAATACATAATTCTCAACAGAGGAATCTAAAATGGCTGAAGACACTTGAGAAAGTGCTCAACATCCTTAGCCATCAGGGAAATGCAAATCAAAACAACTCTGAGATACCATCTTACTCCTTTCAGAATGGCCAAAATCAAAAATACCAATGACAGTTTATTCTGGAGAGGATGTGGAGAAAGGGGAACACTTCTCCACTGCTGGTGGGAGTGCCAACTTGTACAGACACTTTGGAAATCAGTATGGCAACTCCTCAAGAAAATGGGAATCAGTCTACCACAAGTTCCAGCAATTCCACTCTTAGGCATATATCCAAAAGAACCACATTTATACAATAAGGACATCTGTTTAATGATGTTCATAGCAGCACTATTTGTAATAGCCAGAAACTGAAAGCAGCCTAGATGCCCTTCAACCAAAGAATGGGTAGAGAAAATGTGGTACATTTACACAATGGAGTACTACTCAGTGGCAAAAAGGCAATGGAATCTTGAAATTTGCAGGCAAATGGATGGAACTAGAAGAAACCATTCTGAGGGAAGTAACCCAATCACAAAAAGACAAACATGTTAGATACTCACTCATATGTGGATTTTAGACATAGAGTAAAGGATTATCAGCTTACAATACATTCTGCCAGAGAAGCTAGTAAACAAGTAGGGCCCTAAGAGAGATATTCATGGTCCCCTGGAGAAGAGGAAAGGGTCAAGATTCCCTGAGCAAATTGGGAGCCTGGGAGGAGGCGGGGGAGCTAGGAGAATGAGAAGGGGAGAAGAAGAGGGATGCAGAGGACACGAGGGAGCAGAAAGTTTGAGTCGGGAAGAATAGTAGAATACAAGAAAGGATATACCATAATAGAGGGAGACAATTTAGGTTTACAGAGAAATCAGACACTAGAGAATTGTCTGGAGATCTACAAAGATGGCACCACCTAACAATCTAAGTAACAGAGGAGAGGCTACCTTAAATGCCCTCCCTGGATAATGAGATTGATGACTGACTTATATGCCACCTGATAGCCCTCATCCAGCAGTTGTTGGAAGTAGAAGCAGACACCCACAACTAATCACTGAACTGAACTGGAATCCAGATGCAGAGAAGGACAAGTGAAGAGCAAAGGGGTCCAGACCATGCTGGTGAAACCCACAGAAACAGCTGACCTGAACATCGGGGAACTCTTGCTCCCCAGACTGATAGTTGGGATACCAGCATGGGACTGAACCAGACGCCAAGAACATGGGTTTTAGTAAGGAAACCTCGGCAATCTACAGGACCTCCTGTAGTAGTTCAGTACTTATCCCTAGCATACGTGTGGACTTTGGGAGCCCATTCCACATAGAGGAATACTCCCTGAGCCAAGACACATGGGGGTGGGCCTAGGCCCTATCCCAAAGGATACAATAGACTCTGATGACACCCCATGGAAGGCCTCACCCTCCAGGGGAAGCAGAAAGGATATGTGATAGGTAGGGTTTTAGTTAGGGGGGGCAGTGGTAGGGGAGGACGGGAGGGAGAAGGGAACTGGGATTGTCATGTAAATAATCTTGTTTCCAATTCAAATAAAAAAAATCTGGGAAAAACAAAATAAAACCAAAGTAAAATCTGGGATGGCAAGAATAACTCTGCTTTGCCTTTTCTCCTCTTTCTTCCTAGATGAAGTTGATGTTATCATAAACCCAGGCACAAATCTCTTTCTAAAAAGTAGTTTCCACTATACAATGCAAATCATCCCTCCTAAGTCAGATCTCAGCCAAATGAATTCCCTATATTTTTCTCTTATAAGTAGAATCAGAAAAACATGGTTCATTTAGAAAAAAGTCACTTTTATGGGTTAAATAATAACAAAGGTATAGTTGTATTTAGGCCAAGGAAAGAAAGGACACCCAAGTTAGAAAATAAAATGTTTATTTATTCCTGTTTGCAGAGGCTATGATAAATAGAGAAACCCCATTAAAATGCCTGTAAAGTTTTAGTGTGAATCAATTTAGAAAAGTTGTAGAATAGGAAATCAATAGTTTTCTTTTATATTAATAGTGCTTAGAGAATCTGAAAATCAAATAAACAAATCACATTTATGCTAGATATTTTCTATACATGTATAGAAATAAGTATAATAAAAGAGATAAAGATCTATACATTGAAAATCATAAGACCATGATCAAATAATTATAAAAATATTCCAATAAATGTGAAGACAACCAGTGTTTATGGATTAGATTAATTAATATTGCTAAAAGTCTTGTAAAACTAAGAGATCTGCAGATTCAGTGGAATCATAATCTCCATTTCAATTATTTTTTAAGTAAAATATTAAAGTATTCTAAATTTATATGGAACTATAAAAGACCCTAACTGGATAAAAAGATCATGATCAAAAGAGTAAAATTAGTTGTTACTGTATTTGGTTTCAAAATCTACTCTACAAAAACAAAATAATAAAATCAGTATGATACAATTGTAACAACACCACTTTTATCAATGAAACAGGACAGAGAACTCAGAAATATATCTAAACATTCATTGTCTATTGGTTTGTGGCAAATGACTATTGGTTATTTGACCTGGGTCACCACCTGCAGAGGAATTCCGAGAGTAGAACATGTTCTCATATCATATACAAAAATAAATTCAGTGTCCTACTAAGAATATTACTTATGGGATGGCTTAGTTGGTGAAGGTACTTGCCACCAAACCTAATGACTTGAATCCAATTTCAGGACCCCAGTAAATGGAGATAACTTACTCCCACAAGGTGCTCTCCAATCATCACACATGCAAGAGCACTTCCACCCTGAGACACACATACACAAATGCAAATAAATTTAAAATTGTCTAAATACTTTAAATAGTTGAAAATATGAAAGAAGTATAAAGAAAATAGGGGAAATTTTCTGAGACATTGGTTGTGGAGATTATTTTGTGGGGCTAGTTGGCCCCAAAAGAAAGTAGAAAAAGCAAAAAATAGATACTCGGAGTTATATCAAACTGAAATGCTTCTGCAAAGAAAACAATCAAGAGTGATGAGATAATTTGTAGGATGAAAGGGATATTTTTAAACCATACATCTGAAAGGATTTTTTGTGTGTTTTGAATTATGTATCTCAAATTTAACATGTCAGAGATTTAATCCCCAAATTCACAAGTTGATGATATTTAAGACAGGGCCTTTATGACTTAACTAGTTTTCAATGAGTATGAGGGTGGGCGCTTCAATGTATGATTGGAGGTTCTTTCAGAAGAGCAGGAGATTTGAATATATGTGTTCCCTTTGACCTGCCATGTTATGATGCACAAAGAACGGCTTTAAGGAGAACTTTACTTACTTGGTTTGCCATTGCACTTCCAGGTCTTAAGAAGTGTGTGAAATAAATCAATAAATGCCTGGGATTTTAAAAATATTACCTAACCCCAGACATTCTGTTACAGTCTATTATAGTAGCAGAAAATAGATTAAGATAGAGTCAACTACCAAAATACATATGGAACTCAGCAGTGAAAAACAAAACCTGTTTTGAAATGAGCAGAGGGCCCAAAATGTATTTATCAGGAATTGGCAAATAAATGGACAAAAGATATAGGAAAAAATTCAAACTCAACAATCACTAGGGAAATGAAAACTTACACCAAATGAGCAAGCACCTGTTAAAACTATTACAATTGACTATTACAATTTTTAAGTGAAAGATAACAGTACTGGAATGACCATGGAGAAGAAGGGACCCTTGTACACTATGAGTGGTAATGTAAATTAGCACAGTCATTATGGAAAATAGTATGGAGACTGAAAACTTCAAAATAAAACTGCTATCTGTTCTAGACAACACACTTCTGAATACATAGCCAAGGAAATGAATCAAGTGTCTTCAAGATGAATCTTCATTTTTTGTTTGTTCCAAACAGCGTTATCCACAATAGCCAAGAGGTGGAATCACCATAGACGTTCAGCAGTGAATGACTGGCTAGAAAAATCTGCAAATATATACATTCATAGTAGAATAATATTGCCACTTAAAAATGAAGGAAAATATCCTGTGACTGGTGACAACATAGTTGGGCACTGAGGATCTTATGTTAAGTAAAATAAGCCAGGTAGAAAAAATTATTATATGATGATACGTTGTGTAGAGTCTAATCATGTGGAACTTATAGAAACAGAAGGTCAGATGGTGATTAGCAGAGAGCCTGTGGTGACTGGAAGGAGAGTCATTAGAGAGATGTAGGTCCAAGTGCATCAAAGTTTAATTAGGAGGAAGGCTAAGATAATTCTCACTCATGGTGATCATGGTTCATAATAATGTCTTCTGTGCTTAAGATTTGCTAAGAAGATAGATGTAAGTAAGCATGCTTACTACTGAAAAAGATAAACATGTGATGCCAAGCATATGCTAATTAACTTGATTTAGCTGTTCCAAAATGCACACCACAAATATAGATATTTTTAAAAACAACTTCAGTTCGGGCAGCATTTGTGAGAATGTAAAAGGATAGGCGATGGAGTCACATTATTACCACTGCAGAACTCACAGATACATAGATGTGTCTTCTTTATGAATCTTACTTTGAAGGTGCCAGACTAACAGATGGAGCTATGGATGATGTGTTCCTGACACAAATCAAGGAACTGGCACACAGGCAAAGTGAGGGACTTTCTGGACATCTGCTTGGAGTCAGTTGGCTAAAATCAGAATATCCAGCACATTGTGGATTTGCCTTGCTGATGACTTCATCTCCCCAAAGGCAGAGAACAAAAACAGAAATTGCTCTTCTGATTGACTGTCTCTCCCAAAGAACTGGCATAACACAAGACATGGACAACCACGGGGAAGGAAACAAAGCTATTTGCAGGTCTGAGCAGTCACAAAAGAAAGCAATGCTTGTGCATCTAATTACTGTTAAATCTGCCATGTAAGGGGAAACACAGGCTAGTCCCATGGCATAGCCTTCACATGAGATGATAGTATGTTTCTATTGATACAACAACAACCTCCTACACAAATAGTGGCTTGAAAACATACATTTATTAGCTCACCGATTTAGAGATCAAAAATCTGGATAAAATATGGCTAAGCTGGATTCTCTGATGAAGGCTTCAGAAAGCCTAAGCTAGGGACCTTTGTCCATCTCCCTGAGTTTGGGAGACTGAGATTCACATTTCCTTGTTGGCTATCAATGGAGTCAGTGCAAACCCCCTTTTACATGCCAAAGGGCAAAGACTGGCCCTTTAAACATTTTTGGGGAAGCATTATGCATACCACAGTAGTGATTCTCTCTCTGTCTCTGTCTCTGTCTCTGTCTCTCTCTCTCTCTGTCTCTCTCTCTCTCTCTCTCTCTGGGATATGTGTGTATATGTGTGAATGTGTGTGTTTGCTCTATGTTTACATATAGTTGTATATGTTTGTGTTTGTACCCGTGTATGTGGGGCCAGAGATCAATGATAGGTTCCCTCCTCTCTCTATACCTTGTTTTTGGATAGGGTCTTTCACTGAATCTGGAACTCATTGATACAGCAAGACATTTAAGGCATGACTAGCTTACCAGTGACCTGAAGTCTCTTGCCTCCTTAGCTTGTGCTAAGTAATCCACAAGTAATCCTTGTGGATTACTGGAATGCAACTGACATAGGCTTTCTATGTGAGGGCTCAGGATCTGAGCTCAGGCCTTCATCCTTGCATTGTAAGAACTTTTCTGACTGAGCCATCTCCATCCACAGCCCATGATGCATTTCTTCATAAATATATAAACTGTACAAGAGGTCAAAGGGGGGCTAAAGAAGTAACTAGGTTAATAATAGGCTTGCTGGAGAAGCAAGAGATGAGTTGGTAGATTTGATACCAAAAGCTGGAGGAAGCAACCTGTTTTGGTAACTGCAGTGCTGGGGGCAGGGGGGAAAGAGACAGATGGATTGATTCCTAGAGCTCATGGACCAGCCACTCTGGCTGGTGAGTTTCAGGTTTATTCAGAGATCCAGGCTCAAAATAGTAATGTGGAGAGAGATTGGGGATGACATCTGAGGACAAACTCTGGACTGAACACATACGTACCTGCACATGTGAACATCTACACACACACACGCACGCGCGCACGCGCGCACGCGCGCACGCGCGCATGCACTCGAGAGAGAGAGACGGGGGGGGGGGGCACAAAATTCATAAGAGGATGAACAAAATTTATCATGTTTAAAGTTTAGAAGAAAGTGTTTACATTTTAAAAAAGAATTTAAGAAGCAATAGGAATGCTAGCACTTGACATCTGTAGCCGAAAAATAAAAGACCCAGAGACAGATAATGGAGTTCAAGCTTCAAGCTGAAGATTAGAAAAGCAAAGCACCTAACCACTTGCTCTTACGCTACCTCAGAGTGAAAAGCAATCCTGTCTCCACCAAACCTCAGACTGCATTCTCATACTGCTAAGTTCTCCTCATTGTGCCTGGAGAATTTTGAGACTGAATGCCAGCTCTGAGACTTTGCTCCTGTCTTATATATCTCACTAATGCTGGGATTAAAGGCATATGATCAGTGGTGCTAACATCAGAGGCATGGGCTCTGTTACTCTTCACTGTTTTATAGGCCATAGTGGCCCTGAACTAGCAGAGATCCCATCTACCTCTTAATCCTGAGTCATGGGGTTAAAGGTGTGTAACACTACTGCCTGATCTCTATATCTTGAGGCTGACTTTGCTTTCTGAATCCCCAGGCAAGCTTTAATAAACCATAAATAATGTATCACCACAAACATCAGTCATTTTTTCTCAAAAACTGTCAAGACAATCTGAAAATACCATTACATCCATACTTATCATAAGAAAATGAAAGTTTTAAGCTGACAGCTGAGAAGAGAAAATTGACAAATGTCTCTAATAATAGCTAATGGATGTTCAGACTGGAAAAACAATCCATCCAGGAAATGTGATAACTAATTGTTTTTGTTGTTAAGATGGGTAGGCCTTCTTTACCTGATTACATATCAGGGCTGGGAGACAATGTGAACAGCAAGGAGTCAAGTATGGTCTCTGAGGAATCATGCCAAACATGAGACCTTCAGGAAATACAAGGCATTGGTTTTATTCTATTCTAGTCAGAGGTTTTGACAATAACTTTGGCAAAGATGTCCGACAGATTTCTTAAAACCGTCTTGCTACTAATCAGGAGAGAATAAATACAAACTGTGTTTTCCCAGATTTCAGGTTTGAGTGATTATTAATTCCTGATATGAGAACTCACCAACATGTTATTGATATTGATACAAATTATCACAATAAGATAGTCTTAAAAAGAAAAGAAAGGTGGGCAGTTCCTGGAAAATCTTTGTGAATCCCGTACTTCAGATCTGCAGTATCCCCATCAGAGGCTCATGTGTTGAAGACTTAGTGCCCAGATATTAGGACTATTGAGAGGTCATTGGATCTTAAGGCTCTTAGATCCTCCCTTTTATTGATTTATTGAAAATAATTTCTTTTCTCATGCAATATATCATGATTACAGTTTCCCATCCCTTTATTCTTCCCAGTTCTTCTCCACTGCCCTCAGGATCCACCCCATTTCTATCTCTCATTATGAAAGAAAAGGATTCTAAGAGATAACAACCAAATATGGTCAAATAAAACATAATAAGGTAAAGCAAATCTATTATCCAACTTGAACAAGGCAACCCAACAGGGGGAAGAAAGTCCCAAGAGCAGGCACAAGAGTCAGAGACCTGCTCATTGTCATGGTTGGGAGTTCCATAGAAATACTAAGCTAATAGCTATAATATATATGCAAAAGATCTGGTGCAGATTCACGTAGGCCCTATGTTTGTTGCATCAGACTCTGTGAGATCATATATGCCTTCCTTAGTTGACTCAGAAGGCCTTGTTCTCCTGGTATCCTCCATCTGCTCTGGCTCTTACAATCTATTTGCCTCCTTTTCCACGGGATTTCCTGAGCTCTAAGGGGAGGAATTTAATCATGATCTCCCATTTAGACTCCCCCATTTTTTCTCTGAGTAGTGTCTGGTTGTGGGTCTCTGCATCTGTTTCAATCTGCTGCCAGAGGAATTGTGATGATGACTAGATAAGAAATCGACCGATGAGTAGAGCAGAATATCATTAGGGATCATTTTTATTAAGATAAGTGGTATTTGTTTTTACTGTTGGTCTCTTGATGGGAGAGGTCCTTCTGTGTATATGGTTGTCTTATTGGTTCATAAATAAAGCACTGTTGGCCAATAGTGAAGCAAATTAGGTGGGACTAGGAGAGGAGGAGGATTCTGGGAAATGTAGTAAGGAGAGTTGCCATGTGATCCCAGGGAAGAGAGGATGCATGCCGCTAGTGTCCTCGATAAGTCTTTATAAAATATATAGATTAATGGTTATGGTTGATACTTACGACAGAGCTAGCAAATAAGAAATCCTAGTCATTGGCCAGCTGCATTGTAGCTAATATTAATCTCTGTGTGTTATTTGGGGGCCCTAACTCAGGCGGCTGGCAGAAAGAGTTATCATTACAGTCTCTAGGCTACCTAGCCTCTGGTTCTTGGTTACCCAAGCAATGTCGGGTATGGGTTCTTGTAGAATGGGCCTTAAGTCAAATCAGATGTTGGTTGGCTACTCCTACAAGTTCTGGGTTATCATTGCCATAGCATACTTAGTGGGCAGGAAAGAATGTAGTTCAAAGTTTATGTGGCTGGATTGGTGTCCACTCTTCCCTTTCAGTAGCCTGCAGAGTACCTTCCTACACCAAAGAGACTAGAATGTAAGTGAGAAGGCTCGATGGAAGCACCAGCTCAACATCTCCAAATTCAATGAGTTGTATGTGTGTTGTTCTCAGCAATGGGTCTCTAATGTCAGTGAGAAGAAGGTAATCCCATGTCTTAGTGACAGTCCAGATTGCTTAGGGATTTCCATGGGACCTGGTTGGCCAACAAGTTAATTGAATGCAACTCAGTCCCAACAATGGAAGCTTTGCCTGGCTACGAGAGGCATTCAGTTGAGGCTCCATATCCCCCATTGCCAGGAATCCTCTTTAGGATAGCCTTCAAGATTCCAGGAAGTTTCCACTGCACTGTGTTTCCACACCACGCCCAAATAACACCCAGTTCCAGCTGTCTCTCCCTGCACCCCCTTCTACCACCTGATCTCTTCCCCTACTGATCCCCTTGCTCCCATCCTCAGTCATCTCTTTTCCTCAGTAATATCTATTCTATTTCCCCTTCCAGGGAGATTCATGCATCAATATGAAAGGGAGGAATCCATATACCTCAAGACCTAGATACACCACTCTTTGACATATACCCAAAGAATGCACATCCCACCACAAGGACACTTGCACCACCATGTTCATTTCATTGCTGCTTTATTCATAGTAGCCAGAAACCAGTAACAACCTAGATGTCCCTCAACAGAAAAATGGATAAAGAAAATCTGATGTTGTTTCATTTATAATCCATAATTGTCCTGTGTATTTTAGTGGTATCTTGTTACATATTTTGTACTTTTCATTTCCTTAATCAGTTTGGTTAAGGACTAATCAATTGTGTGTGTGTGTGTGTGTGTGTGTGTGTGTGTGTGTGTGTAGTGGGGGAGCATGTACATATAGGCCAGAAGAGGGTCTACGATCCCTAGAACTGAAGTTACAGGTTTTGCTGAGCTACCCACCATGCGTACTGGGAACTGAACTCTGGTCCTCTGAAAGAACAGTGTACACATTTGATGACTGAACCATGTCTCCAACTTCTTATGTGTTTGCTTTTGTTTTCTTTTTAAAATCCCTAGAATCTGTTTCATTAACTTTAACTCTGACTCTTATTTTTTTCTACTGGTTTTGAATCTGGCTCTTTTTTGCTTCATTTGAGCAAGAAATAAATCAGATATTTACCAATATTTCTGTTTTTTATACTTTTAGATGTCAGCTAGTCTTTGAAACTACCTTAGTTGTTGTCAATACCATTATCATTTCGAATTTTTAGGAGTCTCATCACATTACTTCTAATGTGTACAAAAACTCATACTGAATAGTGAGCTCCAGTGGCAAAGGGGGCTTTTAGCACTTGCCATTGAGACCTTGTCCACAGGGTCTCACAAATATACAAAAGTGGTATCTTCAACTTCGTTTTTAAATACAATCACACACAGATACAAACCTTGGCTGTGCCTCACAGGTGGTTTTTGCGTTTCTAATGCCATTTGACTCTAGGCATTTTGGAGATCCTTTCAGATTTCTTCAACAACAAACTGATCATTCAATGGTTATCACCCAGTCCAACTTACCATTACATGAGTGTGACACTAATTCTTTCATATTTGAAATGCTACCTTGAGTTTTACATTGGTCCAATGTCATGTTATTAATAAAAAATTACCCCACATCCAAGTGCAGATCTGACTCCAACAGCTATGCATTTTTTGCAAGCAGCTGTTTTATTACCCCAGTTTGTCTCAGAAGGTAGCACAGGATTCCAGAGCTCAATTTGCTTGGAGAAGACAGGTTCTTTTACTTTTCACTTAATTCTAAAAGATTCACAAAACAACTTTAGATGAAGTAAATAAATATGAAGATACTCAATAAAAAGGAGTATCTTCATTGGACAAAACCAGTGAATTTTTGAAAGCCATTTTTTTTCCTATTTATTAAGAGAGGTCCATGTAGGGAGACACCGTAACCACACCTCCTAAGGAGTGGCTACAGGTGTGACAGACCACGTCTGTCAGTGTGTGGTCAAGGTAATGTCAGGGTGACTCCGGAGAGGCTTTAAAGGGACAGACAAGGCACATGGGTTCTCCCTTGCCTTGCTGTTGGCTGGTATTTATCTATTAAAAGTTATCCTAATCTTATGGATTTTGTATCAGTTATTAACCACATTAGGTCCACTTGACTTTGATTTCAAGCATCTGTCTTCCTAGATGCAAATTTATGCCTGCCTATCCTCTTCTGAATCCACTTTCAAGTAGTGCTTTGATTTTTTTGTCCTTTTATACACTGTTCCAGCTAAATTCACAACTCATTCCCAGATTGATAATGTAATTAAGAGCCCAGGCACTGAAATCAAACTGCCTGTTGCCAATCCTGTACCTGTTGCTTAATAGCTGTTTGACTCAGAAAAATCTTAAATCTTTTTTTTTTTTGTACCTTAGTTATCCCAGATGAAAAGACACAAGGAAAGAGCAGTGCATACTTCACCTTGTTGAAATGTTCTTGATCAAAGGGGTAATTACATATATATAATATTATGTATATATTTTGCAGAGTAATACACAAAACACTTACATATTTGGCTTGATTGAAAGGCAATCATTATAGACACCATTTCTAACACTGTAACAGGATAGTTGGAACATTTGACTTTTTAAAATTTATACACAGAAAAGAGGCCCATGAAGCCTTGAGAAAGGAAAAACTTAGCAGGGCCAGCGGGAAAACACTCACAAGAGACAGTCCTAGATCCTCTTACCTGTTAATTCAAGTATCTTCTAAGAAATTAACAAATGCCATAGTCATATTAGTGTATAATCTTATGATATTGTTCTGGGAACATGCAAATAAAATAAAAGATAATGAAAAACCTTAAGTCTAATTATGAAATTAGCCAAGATCCCTATCCATATTGAAATTTTACAATTCTCCATGAGTGAAAATTTAAATCTATTTCATAGGCATGGTTAACAAAAAATAATAGTGACTATTAAATGAGAAATTCCTAACTTCTAAGCATTGTAATAAATGATTTACCTACAATAATTTTAGAATAAAGGTTTGAGATGTGATTATTAAAATCTGAAATTTCTAAATAACAAAGATCAGTGGATCAAGATAAAATTTAAAAAGAACAATAGATATTTCAGGTAGAATATATTTAATATAAAATACAGAAAATGATGGTGTTGTTTGGTCGTGGAAGATGAGAGGTGAGGTGAGTCCCCCTCAATAGAGCTTGTTTTAGTTGAGGTTCCTATTGCTGGGAAGAGACATCATGACCATGGTAACTCATGTAAATAAAGAATTTAGTTGGGGTGGCTCACTTATAGTTTCAGAGGTTCAGTCCATTATCATCATGACAGGTAGCATGGTGGAGTGCAGGAATATGTGGTGCTGGTGTAGCAGCTGAGAGTTTTACATCTTGCAGGCAAACTGGAATTTGACTGAAACACTGGGTGGAATCCTTAGCATGGGAAACTTCAACTTCCACCCTCACAGTGACACACTTCCTCCAGCAAGGCCATGCCCACACCAACAAAGCATACCTCCTAACAGTGCCACTTCCCATAAGATTTGGAAGTCAAATTACATTCAAACCACCACAGAGCTAGAGTTAGGCTTCTCTGGGAAAATGATTCAGAAAATGTTAAACTATACAAAAAGAGTCAACAATTTGAAGACAATTCTAAAGTAGAAAGGAATCTCCATTTAGTCTCCTCATATTTCTTGAGAATTTTTCATAACTGTCTGTCTCTTTTTGCATTTTATAGTACAGTCAAGAGAAACCAAGCAGTTTATTCAAGTTTTTGTTAAACATCTCCTTAGCTAAATATCCAATTTCATTGTACCAATCCTACTTTGCATAAAACATTAGCACACAACACAATCCAGTCAAGTGTCCACCACTTTATAACCAGGATTGCTTTTCCTCTATTGTCCAATAACATATTCATTATGTTTAACTGGGATCTTTTCAAATTGCCTCTCACCATTCACACTTCTGTGTGCATTCTGTTGTCATTTAGGTGTTCTCTAAGAAAACTGAATCTTTCTGTACAGCCTGACATTTCTTTTTGAGCTTGTACCACAATTACCATTAAAATCCTGTCTGTTGTAAGCTAGGCTTTTCCAAACAAGTTTCTCAAAACTCTGTTTCTAATTGGTACCCAGTTGCAAAGTGGTTTCCATATGTTTTTCGTATTTGTGATTACATTATCATCCTTACCTATTAAAACTGTCTACATTATATTATAAATACACTGGCCTATTATTGATGGCATCAAGTCAATTGAAGTAAGACTTGATATCTTGTAAGATCTATGTCTTTCAGGGGTTGAGATAAAAATCTTAATTTTCGCTGAGGCATATGTAGTAATGCAATCTGTATATATTATACCATCATCAAATGAGGCTGATAAACATTTGTTTCTTAAAATGTTAATCATCTTAAATATTTATTTTTATTAGCTTTAATTGTGTGTATGTGTGTATATCTGTGTGAGGTTATGTGCATGTGAGTGCAAGTGTCTGTGGAGGCAAGAGGCATCAGATCCTTTTGGAGCAAGAGGTATAGGCAGTTATGAGTCACCACTTGTGGGTCCTGGAAAATGAACGTGGATTCGCTGCAAGAGCAATATGCTCTTCTGGCTACTAAGCCATTTCGCTAGCCCCAACATCAATTATTCTTGTAAATTAGGAATTTTATACTCTTCTCATCACTTTAAGTCATATATTGTTTTATCAATCCATGTTATAGGGAACTAGAAGTAATTTCTCCTCTCTAACCATGGGCTGTTATTTAACTTCACATCTCTTAATTTTATGTGTTTGAAGCTCTTATTGAGCACCAGTCCATTTTGTTCAATGAGATCAGAAGTATTGTTTCCACAAATGTGAGAACCTGTGGTGTTTATCTATGTGTATCTGGATTATTTCCCTTAACATATCTCATTGACTACCAAAACTTACCACATTTGTGATATTTTAAAGAATTTGATGATGTTGGGGGTTTGGGGGCATACTCTTTGAAAATAAGGCCAGGTTTCACCTTCCACTATTAAACATGAGTCCACGAAGGATTCTTTAGATTTTGGACAAAGCATAAGTCATACTTGAAAACACTGTTTAAAAGGCAGGTGTTTATTTACTTAACACTGAAAAGAAACCATTCCAAGAGTGCAGTCATTATAGCCCAAAGAGTTTAAAATAAGATATATGTGTGTTACATTATGTTTACACTGTGATTCCTATTTCAACACCATCAGAAAACTAATCAACATTTATATTTGCCTGCATACCATGGGTAAGACTTTAGCTTGTGGACATCATTCAGGAAGCACAGTAACAGGACCTGAAAGGCTAAGTAAAAATAAATGCTTATAGGGGCATAATCTCTGATACATAAGTTTATGTACTTGTAAAACTGACATTAAATATCATAGAATTTTGGAAGTGGAGAAACCTGCTTTGCTTTAAATTATGAAAAGCCATTGTACTGCAATGACAAACTAGTTGCCTTATTTTTCACAGAAAAACTTTAAATTGGAAAAGAAGTGGTATGCAGTCAATGGAAAGAGTGCCCATGTACACTGCTATTATAAAGAACAGTGCATATATACCCTTTGCCTATGCATATTCTATTTCCTTACAGATAAATTCCTATAACTCAAATTGGTCCAAGAATTCCAAAACACATTTTTGAAATTAAATTACTCATATAAGCAAACTTATAAACTAAAACATTTTCTAGAATACTGCAATACCCAGAGTGTTATGAATAGAGACAAACAACCACCCAAAGTGGAATTATGAGCTATCATGTATGATAAAGGAGAAACTAATGGAAACATTAACTTTATCTTCTGGCTGTCCCTTAAATGCTATTTGACTGAGAGGTAGCAGCTGAGTAATATCTTATTCAGGAAATAGGAGACAGGAGAACCGTATGTGGGAAGTACTTATACCTAGGAGTATGGAAAAGCAGTGTGCATGCAAGGCAAGAAGTGAAAAGCTAAGTGGTCTGGACTGCTGAGTAGGGGCAGGGCACAGACAGACTTGTAGCCACTAGTAAACACTTGGAATTATATCCTAAGAGCATTAGACGTTTCTGGAAATGTTTTATGAAAGATTACATGGTATACATCGACATTTGTGCTTTTAAAATACTGCCTTTTGACTTCTTCCTTTCCAATTTGTATCCCGTTGATCTCCTTTTGTTGTCTTATTGCTCTAGCTAGAAATTCAAGTACAATATTGAACATATATGGAGAGAGTGAGCAGCTGGGTCTTGATCCTGATATTAGAGAAATTACGTTGAGTTTCTCTCCATTTAGTGTGATGTTGGCTGTTGGTTTGCTGTATATTGCTTTTGGCATGTTTAGGTATGTTCCTGTTATTCCTCATCTCTCTAAGACCCTTATCATGAAGGGATGTTGGATTTTGTCAAAGGCTTTTTCAGCATCTAGAGAGATGATCATGTGGTTTTTCTTTTTCAGTTTGTTTATATGGTGGATTACATTGATGGACTTTTGTATGTTGAACCATCCCCGAATTCCTGGGATGAAGCCTACTTGATCATGGTGGATGATTTCTCTGATGTGTTCTTGGATTCGATTTGCCAATATTTTGTTGAATATTTTTACATCGATGTTCATGAGGGATATTGGTCTGTAATTCTCTTTTTTAGTTGTGTCTTTGTGTGGCTTGGGTACCAAGGTAATTGTAGCCTCATAAAAAGTTTGGTTCTTCTGCTGCTATTGTGTGGAACAATTTGAGGAGTACTGGTATTAGCTCTTCTTTGAATTTCTGGTAGAATTCTCCACTGAAACCATCTGACCTTAGGCTTTTTTTGGTTGGGAGACTTTTGATGACTGCTTCGATTTCAATTAGGGGTTATTGGAAAATGGAAAGATCTTCCATGCTCTTGGATAGGTAGGACCAACATAGTAAAAATGGCAATCTTGTCAAAAGCATTCTACAGATTCAATGCAATTCCCATCAAAATCCCAACACATTTCTTCACAGACCTTGAAAGAACAGTACTCAACTTAATATGGAAAAACAAAAAACCCAGGATAGCCAACAAAACCCTGTACAATAAAGGAACTTCTGGAGGCTGTGCTATATGAAATTATATCTCAGAAAAAAACAAGACTTCTATAATTGTGTTTATAGCAATATGAATACCTTGAGGTTGTCAAGTTTTCAGGTGAAAATTATGAGTCTATTACTTAACAGTTTACACTGGATAAGGTTAGAGATATTAAATTGCCAATGACCTCACAACAGTTAATACTCTAGTATTAATCTGACTTGCAGATTAATAGAATTGCACTGAATTATCTCTATATAAGACAGCTCTTACACTTAACATTCAAATTCAATGGGGAAATATATATGTCAACTTATCATTTCTATCAACTATTTGAGATGATATTTTAGAAGCAGTTTAAAATGATTTAGAAACAGGAAAATAATGTTTCCCTGTGTAAGTCCAAGAGATGTTGAGACAACATTAACACTTAAGCTATTTCTTGAAATATAGACACAATTAAATAGAGGAAGTTGTTTTTGGTTGCAAACCACTATTGATTCTCCAGGGAACTATTTTCCAGAGGAGTATGACTTTATAGGGATTTTATTGTTCATTGTGAATGGACTGAAATGAAAATATATTTTTAAGGTACTGCATAGTGGATGCCATTAGTTCATTCAACAAACATGTACTCAGCGCTTCTTTTTCATCCACCACTATTTTAGGTGGTGAGGATGTGGTAGATAATAAAGCAGAGAAGTTCCTTCCCATGGTGATGCTGCTATATCAAAATAAAGGGGATCAAATAAACAAACTAAATACACAGTATGTTAGTTGCAATTAATGAAGAGCATTCGTGAAACAGAGAATAGGAGTTGGTGAGAGACATAAGCTTAAGTAAGATAATGGTATAAAGCAAGACAGAAAGAAGGGGAGCAGACAGGAACAAATGTTTACAAACATTCAGGGTAATATTACAAGAGGCAGCAGTAAACACCATGGCCTCAATTCACACAATGAGCTGGTGTTAGAACTGTCTTCTCAGGGTCTTGTTTCTGGGCATCTGTGCTTTGGTTTCAAAGTGGCAGAGGTTACTTTTCTCTGTTCAGATGGGAATCACAAATAGCAGAAGGCAGATCCTTTAGAGTCAGTTATAGTAGCCCTCAAATCTCAGGATTACAACCCTGAGTTGGTGGGCTACTCCCCTGGCAGCTAGTGTCAACATCTCTGTCAGCAGCCATTGACAGTTGCTGGATAGTGTTGACTTGCTGCAGCTTGTTCAGTGGCTAGGCCAGTATCTCTATGATTCTTGTGCTCTTGTGACACATAGCTCTTCACATTGTGCAGTCGGGCAGCCTCTGCAACCTGTTGTCAGCATTTCAGTCTCCTACCTTTCAGTACTTGTAGAGGTCCTTGCATGCTTAGTTTTATTGAAGTCTCTGCTCCTGGATATTTTCTTGAATTCTTTAGTCACTTTGTAGTTATTGGGGTGACAGGGCTAATGGTCCTAGGGGTTGCCTGTTATTAGTGTTACTAGGTCAACCTACTCTAAATTTGATTAAAAAAAAAAAACAAACCCTCAACTGAGCAATGAAAACCTTCAAAAGGTTTGGTACCAAAGGTGCAGTCGTGCAGAGGACAGGATGGAGCTCTCCCAAACTGATCCAAGGAAAATGAGAGGATTGTTGCTTATAAAGCCAGATATATGTGTCCAAGCTTCCTGCCAGCTAACATTTTGTCTTAAAACATTTTGCTTGGTCACACTAGTGCATGGTTGTGCTGGGACAGCCTGTTGCCGAATTGTGATAAAAGGTCCCCTTCTCTATGACCTCATTAATAATATGTGCAAGATAGATAGGAACATCTGGAATGACTGTAGTGGAGTCATCAGAACTTGCTAAGCAAAAGGTAGCCTCCCAACGCCATTATGAGGTATCTTCAATGGCCCCAAATGAAACCGTTTGCCAAAGCAGAAACCTTGGCTTCAGTGGCAGCCATGACAGATGTGATAGGTTCTATGGCAGGAGCAAACTCTCCTTAAGTAGACTTGAGTCAGAGCGGCCGTGTTTGCTTTTCAGCTCTGGGGAGATGTGGCTGGCTGATTGCCGGCCCTCTACATCAGTGAAAGCAGTAGAGCTAAAGCCCAAGTTTTTCCTACTTCTGATAGAATATCAGGTGTGATAGTAATGCCCTTTAGAGTCCCATATTATTCGAGGATTATGGAGACAAAACCAAAAGTTTTTGATTTGTTCGCCATCCCTGCCTTGCCGTCTTAGTTGCCCAGTTCCTGGAAAGTTCCCACTGATCTGAGTGGAAATGAAATAGGGATAGTTTGACAGCTGTCAATTAATTGGATGAGCATGCCACTCCTGGTAAGGCACTCAATCAAAGAAAAATAATGTATCAAGGTATTTTTGCCACAAACATCTAATTTGGAATTCATGTTTTTATTCATCAAATAATAATGCTTAATGCCTAGCAAATACTGTTAGAGATGATTCTATTCTCTTGAACTGAATCTTTCTCTCTTCTACAGCTTGCTAAGGATAATGTCTTTTTATAAAAGTATTTATAGTGGGAAATTACCAATACGGAGTCAGGTAGAAATATAAGGGTATTTAATAGGGAAAAGCCTTACTTACAGAGCGAACCAGCCAGCTGGTGGTAGCAGTCTGTACAGCAAGAAGCAAAGAGAGAAACCGAAAGCGAAAACGCAGTCCCACTACGTCATTCTGACCATGCCCTCACAAGCCTGGTCAGGCACACCTGTAGCCAGCCCCTAAGAAGGCGTGGCTACAGCTTTCCCTACAATTCCCCTTTTAGTCTAAAAGAGGATTAAAACTTAACAGCATAAAGTATCCAAAATTAACAATCAATAAAGGTAAAATATAAGAAGATACAACAATCTGCTTATGTCACATCCTAACTATCTACTTTAACTAAACCCTAAAGTCATCTGAGAGAGGTATCCAAGCCTGAACACCTCCTTCCAATCCCAAGGGCTCAGGCAGCTTTAGGCAGAAATATTTATCGTAACAGAATGGTGTCAGGAGTGGGATGACCCCCATTCCTCAAGGTTCCCAGAGAAAGAGGTAAAGCTGCCGCCACAGCCTGCTCTGTCCGGCCGCTGAGAGGCATTGGAGCAGCTTCCATATGCTCTCGCCGTCCTGGTGCTTCTGGAGTTTAGACTCGGCACTCCCAAGATGATAAAGACAGATTCAGATGAAGAAAAACCTCTAAAGGTTTACATTACATTTAAAAATATATGTAGGCTTGTGAGAGAAAAAGTAACAGGAGAAAATAGAGTAGCCGGTTGTGGTGGCCAACGCCAGTAGGATTTGCTGAAGGAAGCAGAGACAGGCAGATTTCCACAGAGAAACCCTGTCTCAGGGAAAAAAGAAACAAAAGGAAGTAAAAGTAAAATAGTAAAAAAGCCATCTAGAGATGAAAAATACACAGAGAATCTGGATACTATATGCCATACTGTTGTCTTTAAATTGTTTGATTGCAGAGGAAAGAATTACTGCCGCTAAAATACATTTGATTATAAATGCTGCTAAATTAATCCAACTTCTACATTTTAAAAATGCTTTGACTTCAAAATTTAAGTTTAAGGACAGGCTACTTAGAAATAAAGGTTTTGCTTGTATTTCCACAGAAAATCAAAAGCTGTTGATTCCTTCCAGACTAATATGGTTTGATCAAGCAAGACCCCCTAAAGCTGAGATGATACAGCCTTACAGACTACAAAAACAAGGACTCAGTCAGGTTTCTATGATTTATCATGATCCTAATGGTATATGAACATCGCCCCCAATCAGCAGGAAGCAGTTTAGAAAGAACGACACCCATATTCCCAAGTATTGTTTATAAATGTTTGTTTTCATTTAAATGAGGTTAGTTATAAATGATAATGAGCATAGTCAATCTCTTTTTAAAGAAAGAAAAGGGGAATAGGATATAGGAATGAATACTTTAAATTGGTAAAGATTTTCATTTATTGATACAACTTTAAGGTCAATTTTGTGATATGTATATATCTCCTCTTGTTTAGGTATTGTGTTTATACAGATCTTTTACCTATAATAGTCAGAACTTATAATTAGGTTAGTTAGGTTTTCTAGATATATAGAGATATATTTGAGATGGATAGGTATTCTTCAAACCTTTCAAAGACCTACAGAAATATGGCATTTAAATGGTTTAGGGTTTTTCTTGGCAATGAGACACAACTGCTCCCGGCACACCAATTACGTCAGAAAGGAAGATGGGCATCAAAGAAACTCGTTATGGAGTTTGCTTTCAACATGGCAAAATAGCCATTTGAGCAAGAAACTGCTCTTGCCTGGACTGTTTGTTGCTGTATAAACTGGACATGCAGGACCCACAAGAAAATGACTGCTGAACTTACAAAACAAGACAGTACTAAAGGGTTCCTGTTAAAATGGAGGAGTGTGCCAGACACACTGTGGCCTATAAGCTAAAGATAGATGCCCAAACGTTACAGAGGAACTTTGGATGACTGTCCAGGTAGTGAGATGTCTCTGTCAATTCTAGAGTTTATATATTATCCTTCTGTGGTCTTTGATAGAGTTAAAGAAAAATAGTTATGGTTATAGTTTTCCTCAGTTATTATAAAAGATAGGTTATCTTTCTTTTTATTTAGACAAAAAGAGGAGATGATGGGGAATGTACTGTGTATGTTTATCTTATTAATTGTTAAATAAAATACTGTTTGGCCAATGAGACAGCAAGTAGACGGGACTAGGAGTCAAAGAGGATTCTGGGAAATGTAGTAGAGAAGTGCTGATCCAGGCAGGAAGTGACGTAGCAAGGAGACTCATATTTAAACAAAGGAGAAAGAGGAAGGACCCCCTTTTTCCCGTTCACCTGCTCCAGCGGCACGATGTGATCCACCAACAAGGAGGGACACCAATAAGGTGTCCGATAAGATAAGTCTTATAAAATATATAGATGTATGATAATTGAGACTGAGCTAACAGATGAGAATCCTAGTCATTGGCCAAGCAGTATTGAACCTAATACAAGTTTCTGTGTATTCATTTGAGCCTAACTCGGTCAGGCGGCTGGCGTAAAGCACACACATGGCGGTGGGGCTCAGGCAGCTTTAGGCAGAAATATTTATCGTAACAAGTATTTATTTACTCTTATATGTTTTGGGTTTTTTTCCTGCACATGGGTACAGTGCCCACAGAAGCCAGAGAGAGGCAACAGAGCCTATGGAACTGAGTTACAGGATTTTTTTGGTTACCATGTGGATGCTAGGAATTGAACCCCAGTCATCTGGAAAAGAACCATTGCTCTTAATCACCAAGTCATCTTTATAGCCCCCAGAGTGTCTTTATTTGTTACAAAAAGAGTAGAAGGGCAATGGATGAAACCAGAAAAGTAGCTCTATTTAGTAAAAAACTGCTGACTCTGTGAGAACATGGTTAGCCCTGATCCAAGATCATGACATCTTCTATCTTCATGTCTATGGATGGCAAAAGGGGGAGAGACATGTAGACATATAGGAAGAACAGTCTCAGTCTTTTGTCTGAAGTGGATACACCCATCCTAGACCATCCTTTACAGGTGACATTGAGGGTACCAGGGCTTACTTATCCTCATGGTTCTATTTCTGGGTAGGCAATAAAGGAAAGTTAGTCTTACCCTTGGACACTGCAGATTAGCAGCTGAAATGCAATTAAAACATGGTTATTTGATATTTTACATATTTTTCATTTAATATTTGACACATGAGGACAATGTAGAATATCATCAGTGTGCTGATGGCAGCTTAGAGCCCTGAAGTCACTCTGTAACCAATGTGGCTGAGCATATCACACTTGGGTTGTACCAAAGCTTTTCTGAAAACATAAGTTGTTCTGCAAATGCAATGATACAGTGTTTTGAGGATAGCAGTTCCTTTTCTTGGGTTCTTTTTATATGAAGTAGGGCCCAGACCACATCCTTGGGATGCCTGAGAAGAGTCCAGGAGCTCTGGGACTATGAGGAGATATTATTCTAGGACTGAAATTTGAGAAGACCCTGAAAAGGAGATACACAGAGAGAAGATATGTGTGTCATTGTCCATAGACCTGGGAGTCACTGATGAACTGAGTTGACTTCAGGTCTGGAAGAACCAGAAAGAGCCTCCAGGTTTCTGGGTAACAGTATCCATCTCCTGGCTACATACAATCAGGTTTAAAAATGGATGTAAACTCCAATGATAGCTTATGCTGGAGAGGATGTGGAGAAAGGGGAACACTCCTCCATTGCTGGCGGGAATGCAAACTTATACAGCTGCTGGGGAAATCAGCATGGCAATTTCTCAGAAAATTAGGGCTCAACCTACCTCAAGATCCTGCAATACCACTTTGGGCATATGCCTGGAAAAGGCACATTCACACCACAAGGACATTTGCTCAACTATGTTCATAGCAACATTATTTGTAATAGCCAGATCTTGGAAACAGCCTAGATGCCCATCAACTAAAGAATAGGTAAAGAAAATGTGATATATTTACACAATGGAGTACTACTCAATGGTAAGAAACAATGACATCCTAAAATTTGCATGCAAATGGTCAGAACTAGAAAAAATCCTAAGTGAGGTAACCCCAAACCAGGAAGACAAATATAATATGTATTCACTCATAAGTAGACACCATATGTAAAGCAAAAAGATAACCAACCTATAATCCATAACCCCAGAGAAGCTTGAACCCTCTTCCAGGAACAGATGCAAGCAGATGAAGAAATCCACAGCTAACCAATAGGCCACACTCCTGGAGTAAAATAGAAATGAGGGAGGAGCAAAAATATGAACAAAGGTGTCAAGAACATGATGGGTGAAATCCACAGAATCAGCTGGTCTGAGCTAGTCAGAGATCACTGACAAATTGGAAATCTGAATAAGACCAAATTAGACTCCCTTAATATAGGTGACAATGGTGTGACTGGGACAATATGAGACCACTGGCAGTGAGTCCAGGACCTAACACTAATGAACAAACTGACTTAGTAGAGCCCATTCTATGAAAAGATACCATGCCCAGCCTAGACACAGGTGTTTGGGGGTTAAGAGGTGCCTTGGTCCTGCCACAACTAAATGATGGGACAGATTTAGTAGACTTCCTAGGGGAGGTCTTACCCTCTCTGTGGAGCAGATGGAAAGAGCAGGGAGCAGAGGGAGTGAGAGGAAAGGAAGGAGGGGAACTGGGATTGGAATGTAAAAACTAAATTAAAAAATGGGTGTAAACTGGTTAATTTTACTAAAATAGTCAAAGTAAATAGTTATATCAATGATATACTGGACAGGAGTTCCTGGGATTTCATTCTGCCCTCTGTATAAAAGGCTTGAATTCTGACCAGGAATACCTAACAGAGGATAGAAGGCCCAATTTATTTGTTATTTACATTTCTTTTATCTACTTATAAAAGACTACTTTGAAAGACTCAAAGATTAAAGTAAGTGTAACTTAAATATTTGAAACATGCAAAGATAGTCTCTTTCCTTTTATTCTCAAATAACATATACTGTATAACAAGGAAAAATGTTGAATATTTATAGTATTTGTAATATTCTAACTCATTAATAAAAATATGCCGAGGCTGTTAATCATATTGTAGTTTCCTTTGAAAATCTTTGAGGATAAAATTATTCTTTTATGCATACATGTAATCCTCTGTCTACAGCATGTCTTATCTTAAAATAACAACCACTATTTGAAAAAAAATGTATAATTCTGTGGAACCTAAAAGCCAGCAGTATCTTTGTAGAGGTTTGGCATATTCAAGAAAAGACCAAAGGAAGTCTGCAGAATCTTATTTGAATATGAGCTTTAAAATGATCAAAATATATACTCTGTGTTCTTTTGGGGATTTAATAAAGCATTTTAATATAGATGTGCATGACTGGCATATAAGAAGCCTAAAGTTGGTGTAGTATATACTGGACTTTTAAAAGTCAGTTCATCACTATTGTCCCAGCTTCTCATCAAGATGGCACCACTATGGCTTTGATATAAACCATAAAGCTCAGGTGTTAGAAATTAATCCACAATACAAGAACATTGGGTGGTGGGAGTTTTAAGGAGGGTTTATATCATGCTATTTCTGCCTACTGAATAAATTAATGCTATTGTGGGTCAGTTATCTAGGACTTCAGATAAAAGTGTATTAATTTCTATCAGTTCAATATATATTCTTCCTCCTACTACCATGGATAATATAGTATGAAGACCTTGCCAGATGGTGATGGTATGCTTTTGAATTTAATAAAATCCACTAAGATGAACCAAAGCAGCTATTAGCTTACACATTATCCATGCATTCTGTTGTAGTAGCAAAGCTTAGACAAAGACAAGTGTTAAGTTTCAGTGTGGCAAAACTCCTTCCTGCTTAGTTCCCTTTATACAGGATGCCAAACTTTTCTGAAATGTATTGGTACAATTTAGGATATTTTTTTGATCACTTTTCACTATACAGTGATAACTCTGGTTAAGATATTTCAGATCTATAATATGGATGAAAGTTATGTTTATATTTTATTTTTTTCTTTTATTTTTTCCTTTTATTGAAAATATAATTTATCTTATATATCCTGAAATACATTTTCTTATATATTTCCCCTCTCATTCAGATCTACCCCCTTTCTGCCTCTCATTAGAAAACAAACAGGCTTCTAAGAGATAATTAAAATATAATAGAATGTGATATAAAATATAATACAGTATGATAAAACAAAGACCAACACATCACAATAGGGCAAAACAAACAGCATGATGAAAAAGTACAAGAAAGAGATATAGACCCAGAAACTCGCTTGTTCAGTTACTCAGGAATCCCATAAAAACACTGAATTGGAAGCCATATGGACATGTGTGTTAAAAATAGAGAAGAAATCCTGGTCCCACTGCCACCCCTTCCCCAACAGATCAAGTCACATAACTATCATCCACATTCAGAGGGCCTGCTTTGGTCCCATGCAGGTTTCCCAGCTGTCGGTCCATAGTCTGTGAGCTTCCACTAGCTCAGGTAGGCTGTCTCTGTGGTTTTTCCCATCATGATCTTGAATCCCCTCCCCTTGCTTACATGATCCCTCCTCCATGTCTTCAACTGAACTCTAGGAGCTCAGTCCAGTGCTTGGCTGTGGGTCACTGCATCTGCTTCCATCATATAGATGGATTAGATTCTATGATGGCTATTAGGATAGTCACTAATCTGATCCTGGGTTCATGAACTGGCTTTTTGGAGCCCATTCCCTATGTTGGGATATCTTGTTCAGCCTTGATACAGGGGGAAGTGCTTGGTCCTGCCTCAATTTAATATGCCTGACTTTGTTGACTCCCCAAGTGAGTTCTTACCCCCCTCTGAGAAATGGATGGGGAGTGGGAATGGGGGGAGGTGGGGGAAATGGGGTTGGTATGTAAAATGGGAAAAAATTTTAAGGAAAAAATAGAGAAGAAAAACTGTACAAATAAAACAAAATGAAAATAGTAAATCAAAGACATTAGAATAACAAAACAACAAAAATAACCCCAAAGCCTGGCACTACATTATGAGACCTCCAAAGGAACTCCAAATGTGCCATTGAGTTCATTTTTGTTGGTCATCTCCTGTTGAGCCTGAGTAGTTTGTTTCCCCAGTAAGACTCCCTTTGAAGTAAAAGTTCATTTGCAAGTGGGTTAGAGATGAGGGCATGTATCTACTTCTTTTAGTTCCAGGACCCCATCTCTCTATGCTCAGGTTCTAGGTCATCTAAGCAGTGTCAAGACTAGGTTTCATCCAAAGGAGTGGGACCAAAGTCAGGTCTGATGCTGGTCTGTTACAGGAATTTTTTGCCATTTTCTGAACAGGAAACCATTAGCACAACACTGACTATTAAACAATTATCAACAATTAGTAAATGAGACTTCATGAAATTGAAAAGCTTCTATATGGCAAAAGACACCTACTTTCCAACAAAACTACATTATACCAGATGGGAAAAGATTTTCTGCCAACTACACATCTAATAGAGGGCCAATATCCAAAATATACAAAGGAATAAAAAACTAGGTATCAAGAAATCAAATAACCCTATTAAAAATGGGTCATAGATCTAAACAGAATTCTCAAAAGAAGTAACTCAAATCGTTAGGAAACATTTAAAGAAATGTTCACCATCCTTAGTCATCAAGGAGTATAAATAAAAACTACTTTGAGATTTCATTTTATATCCATCAAAATGACTAAGATCAACAAAACAAATGACAGCTCATGCTGGCAAGGATGTGGAATAAGGGAATACTCATCCATTGCTGTTTGAGTGCAAACTTGTACAGTCACTATCAAAATCATCATGATAGTTCTTCAAGACAATGAGAATTGATCTACCTCAAGATCCAGCTCTGTTATATTTGGGCACATACCCAAAGATGCTTCATCCTAGCACAGAGATGCTTGCTCAACCATGTTCATTGATGCTCTATTCATAATAGGCAGAAATTGTAAACAATCCAGATGCCCCTCAGCAGAAGACTGGATGAAGAAGTATGATACACTTACACAATGGGGTATTACTCAGCTGTTAAAAACAATGAAATCATGAAATGTACAGGCAAATGGATGAAACTAAAAAAAATAAACTTGAGTTAGATGTCTCAGACCCAGAAAGATAAATATGGCATATATTCATTTATATGTGGTTATTAGCTGCTAAATTAATAATAAACAAGTCACAATCTATAGACTATCAGAGGCTTTAAGAGTAGAGTAAGGGACTGCAGGCAGGGCAGATAGATCTTTCTAGGAAATAGAATAGATAGTTATAGATGGATTGAGAGGGAGATTGGAATGGGAGAATCAAGTGGGGAAGGGGAGGGAAGAAGGAGGAAATAAAATTTAAAGCCATTTGAGAGCCAGTATGGAAACAATACAGTAGAAGTTTTCTAACATATATACATATATAAAGGAGATCTAAATGAAATCATCATATAATGGGGGAGACAGAGTCCCAACTTGCCATCTTTTGTCACTAAATGAAGCTTCTGGTACTGAGATCGGGTTACATGTAATTGGGTTGTTGGCAAAAGGGGTCCCATGGGGAAACTCCAAACAACCCTAGCTATTGCCAAGACTATTAGTTGCTCTCCATAAGCTGATAGCAAGCCCTCATTACTGAGGACAATGCCCATACAACTCATTGAACATGGAAAAGTAGATCTGGTGCCTACATAAAGCCTTCATCCCTATGTTCTAATTTGTTTATCAGAACATAGTCTGCATGCTACCAAAGGAGAAACATAACTCAAACTCAGACACAAATCCTTTGATCTACAATGCTGTTCTGTCTGCAAGATATACTAGTATAATAGTGTCAGTTTACATTATACCATGGTATAATAAGTGTGCAATGGAATTATGTATAAAACCATGTATATATCTTAACTACTTATACTTTATTAATGAACTTGTATTTGAACTACATTTTTTTTTGTTAGAAGAAGGTCTTGCCTCAAGATTTCTGGATGCTAACTGATAATCATTCTATTGACAATTCTATTCCATAAATTGACCATTCTTTGCACCAAGTAATTCTCTGTAGTGTGCATTTCAGCTTTATAGCATTTTACCTACTCTAGAATTTCCTTCAAATTGTTGACTAAATATCTATGATAATCTCTCTTTCCTGATATCACTTCTGCTTTTTTCAAACTGTCTTCCTTGGGGATAGTGTCCATCTCAAGAAACTACCTTTTCTGGCCTATACTCCTAGCTTGTGTATGTTTATTATGGGATGGCAGGCTTTCAATAGCATGTTTATATTCCATATGTAAAAATTATAGATATTTCAAAACTTCAACTACATTTGTAGCTAACCTCATCCGTGGAGTATAAGCCTATCAGAGTCATCTGTAAGGATTCAAGTCAGCTTCTCCCAAACTCCTCTTCACCTTGTGATGTCATCCTCTTCTCATGACTCATAAATGCTCTTCATAACTTCTAGAATGATGACTTTTCCCAGGAGCATTTTCAAGATACTTTCCATATAACCACTAAAACAATCATTATGTCAGATACAGCCATATAAAATATATTTCTTTTTTTCTTTTCTTTTCTTTTTTTTTTTTTTTGCTTTTTCGAGACAGGGTTTCTCTGTGGCTTTGGAGGCTGTCCTGGAACTAGCTCTTGTAGACCAGGCTGGTCTTGAACTCACAGAGATCCGCCTGCCTCTGCCTCCCGAGTGCTGGGATTAAAGGCGTGCGCCACCAACGCCCGGCCATAAAATATATTTCTTAAATAATAGATCTGAAAGTAAAAATTACTGATCCATGAGCAACGGAATGGGAATTATAGTAACAGGAACCAATCCATCTCCATCTAAACTTTTCTTTGAGTGGCATTGACAATACAGTAATATTTTGAACAGGATCTTTTTTTCTTCCCTGTGCAATAGGTCTCAATTATGTGCTTTGATAGTCACTAGACCAAACCATGTTTTAAGCAGATGTTATGTTACCCAGACTTCATGCTTCCTTTTGTATTCATAGAATGTATAGCTGTAGGGTAATTGTAAGGGCTCTAGAGTTTTCAGAATGAGAAATAAGCATTAGCTTCAACATAAAGTCAGCATCATTAATCTCTAACAGAAGTCACCCTATTCTCTAATCTCCAATACCAGGCCTTTTGACTTTTCTACCAAAATAAGTCAGAGATACTGTATTTTTTCCACTAGAAGGTTGTTGAATTTGAGGGTAACATTTTCAAAAAATGTACCCATCTCCATCAATTGTCTTAGGTAAATAACTTGCTGTGGTTTCTGCCTCAACTGACCTTGCACTTTCATGGTACTCAAATTGCTTTGATTTTGAAACCTCTTGAAACAACTTTTACTGACATTAAACTTTTCTCTTGCAATTTCTTTATTTCTTTCATCTTCATAGACCTAAAAAGAATTAAGACTTGATTTGTGTTAGGTTATGGTTTAATAATATTAGGGCTGGAACACTAACTTTCTCCAAATCAGAAGACAAGTGGTATATCATTTTCTTACTATTCATGTACTCACTGAGAAAGCCCCAAATTCATTTCTTTTGTAGTCACAGATTGGCTATCTATGGTGCAGAAGGCATAGGTCTGTGCCTACCTAAGCTTTTGACTTGCCTTTTAAAGGTAAGTTATTTATAGCTGTGGATGTTGGTTAAAGGAGGTATGCCTGTGTACATTACAAAGAGAGGAAGTAAAGCAAGGATTTCACCCTCAGATCTTACTGTTGTACTTCTTTGTTTTAAATTTCAAGAGGTGGGGGTGGTGATCACAACACTAAGGAAAACCAAGACTGTAGGTTTTATTCTCCTCGATAAATTCTGTGAATTCAAAGGAGCACTTGTTTTTCACCTTTGGCCGTAGATTCTGTCAAAGACACACCGATGTTTGAAAAGAAAATCTCAGGTGAAGAACAGAAAAGTGATATTTACTTAAAGGAGGCTCATGAGTGGAAATGAGGGCTAAGTAAGACTCAGTGTCCTCTATGAGTTACAGACTTCTGGACTACATTATTTTTAGGACATTTTCACCATTACTTTTGAGGCATTCATCAGGGAAAGAATCAAGACAAATGCAGTTGTGGCAAGCTAGTGTGGTCCTAACATCTACTGGGGTTTCATTTAGAAGGATGTAAACAGTAAGATTGCTCATGTGCATTTGATATTGGCATGTTCCATGAACATTGACTAAAATCTTGCTACTGTCACACCTGCTAGTGGGTATTTCTACTGTTGTGTTGGACCAGGCCTAATTTTTGGACATTATCTCCTTTGGGTCAAATTTATCCCAAAGCATGTTCTCATCTGGTTATTTCCTACATCTTGATCCTTGTGTTAGTTTTCTAGGACTTCCATAACCAAGCATCATTGGCCAGCTAGTTCAATAGTAGAGAATAGAAGTCTGAGACTGAGGTACTTGGCAGAGTAGCTATCTAAGGTTTCCTCCTGGCTTGCGTCTTTCATAAAGATCCTATCTTGAATATAATCACATTCTTAAATACTGATTTAAGGCTTCATTTGAACTTCTGGGTGATGTGTTTCAGCCTACAATACTTGTTATTTTCCTAGATGGTATTTATTATCACACAATGTGCTCAGTAGTTTATACCTGTTGTGCCACAGACCAGAACTCTGTCTGCACTTATCAAATTCTCCACCTTGTGACTTATGCTGTTATATTTACTACCATATTCTCTGTTACCAGTTATTTGTTTTCCAATGAAGATTGATGTTCAGCCATTCCTGTTCCTAGAATGAAAGACTTGAGATGGCAATATACCTCAAACAGAATTTTATTTAACAGTTTGTCAGGCTGGGAGGCAAGACCAGGATGTCAGCATGTGTAGTGTTTGCTTAGAGTACAATCTGTTCTGATGATGGCACCTTGTACACCCACAGAACAAGAATGAGTGTTGTGCTTTTATTTCATGCAATTGCAAAACAGGAGTCTTGGTAGTTTTATGTAGCTTTTTCATTGATATCTCTAATCTCATTCAGCAGGATAAAGCCCTCCAGACCCCATTCCTCAAAGTTCCTACCTGTTAACATGTGCACTGGGAATTTCAGCATGAATTTGGGTGACAATAAAACAATTCCAACAACATATTTTTTCTATTGGTTATAAAACTGGACTCCAGAAATAACGTTTGTCTTTATTCTGGCTCTTCCCTTTTTAGTTCATTTGATCTCCAAAAATTAAAACCATATTTGTACTTGCACATCTGGGAATAAAATAATTACCCACAGAGCTGTTGATGCTGATATTAGGAGTCACCACGAAGTAAAAGAACGTTTTGCAATGTATGTGATCAGTACAGTGAAGCACTGAAATAATATAGCCTACAGTATGGAATACTATTGACAATTAGCAAATATGCCACCCTTACCTTGGTCATTTCATTAACTTCACATTCCCAATGCAATATTCTTTTCTAAATGCATTCATATCATTTTAGTGACATTACACTGAGTTCTACATAATTTATCTCATCACTATTTAATCTTTCTTGCCATCAGGCTTCCTGTGTTTGTTTCTGTGCTTGCCATTGAGGACATCTGTTATTCCTTTCTATGTTGGTATCACCTACCTGAATTACCACATAGCTGTTACTATTTGAATTCTATTCCCACCCAACTGTGCTACTAACTGCTGCTTGTAATAGGTTTGCCCTGCTCCACTGACTATGCCTAATTTGTTTCCTGGTTTTGTTTTCTAAGTGTCTATATCTCATACCTGAAATAAGGCATGAACCTTTAAGATTTGCCATCTGGTACCAAGAGTCTTCGATCACCCTTGTTCATTAGAGTGATATAATTAGTTACTCGTTTCTCAATAAAACATGTCTTAACAGGTTGTGCTGTCTCTTATTGACTGATCCAATAAGATGCGTGAATAATTTAAGTCCTTGCTCTCACGCATATAGGCTATATTTGTGTTTATAATAAATTCAAAAGGTCTTAAATATTAGAGTTAAATCTACTTTCTCTGGACTCATTGATGGCCATCATATCAACTCCACCATTTACTATATCTTTAGGGTTTACTTCATTTTCTTGTATATACTAGTATATTAGACATGTTGGGGGTGTTGAGTATAATGATTTGCCAAAAACAATTACATGTGTCAAGTACTGTACAAGCATTATTTTATTTAATGCCATGTATTACTTTTTTCCAGTTTGAAAAGATACTATGTCCACATTTTTCCTTGATTTCTTTTAATTTTTAATTTATTTAGAATTTCATATATGAGTACTTGCTATATTTCTTGTCATTTTCTTAAAAGTACCTTTCAATATTTGGATGTTCAGATGTCTTTATGATTTTTATAGAAAAGAAGAATGTGTTGTGTTTGAAATCTCTCTAGAAACCCTTTAATTTTATTCCTTGATAATATTATACATATATACAATGCAATGTATCTTGAATGCAACCAATCCAAACTCCCCTCCCCGCAGATATCAACCAATACATGTTCTTTCTACTTTCATGTCCTCTTTTATCTTCTTAACTACCTACATACTTCAGTCAGTGATGCCTGTAGGAGCAGAGGCAATCAACCAGTGGCCACACCCCTGGAGTATGTCCCTTGCTTCCCTAACGCCCATCTGTTGTCAATAGCTCTTCCCGTACATTGGGCCACATACCCCTCTTTCATCGATGATGGAGTCAGTGACTGGAATGATGCTGTGCAGTCTTGTGAAGGTAACCAGAGCTGCTGTTAGTTCAAGAGTGCCCCAGCCACATCATTATTGGAAGACAGCATTCCGTAGCACTTTTCTGCATTCTCTGGAACTTACCTTCTTTCAACCCATCCTATAGCAGTGTTTCCTGAGGTTGTAGAGGTTTATATAAATGTCTCATTTAGGACTGACCCTTCAATAGTGAGTAACTTATTTGTAGCGTTTAAAACAAGTTATATCTCTACATTGGCTGGTACCCATTTCAGAAAGAAGCTTCTCCGATCAGTCCAGTTCTATGGCTATACTATTAATACTTACAAGGCAGGTTTTTTTTTTCTTTCAAAACAAACATAGTAGATACCCCCTGTCTGGGCCTATGACCTCCCACCTTATGGGATTTTTGACTAGGTTTACAGTATAGGGCGTGAATTTTCTCCTGTGGATCAGGCCACAAACCCACTCAGAATATGGTTGATTACTCCCATAATGCCATGCCACTATTGTGCTAGTGGGAACATCTGGCCTGGCAGGTTGATACTGTAGCATGCAAGGTCCAGTCTGGGTAAGTTCATTGATGACTTCTTTCCCTCAGTGGTTCAAATAACACTGAGAAGTTCATTTAATAACCCATGTCTTTCTGGGTTAGGATAAGCAAGTCTTATTCACTCATGCATTTTAACTTTGTTAAAACTCCTTTTCTTTTTAAAACTTAAATTGTAATTTCAAATTAGCTTATACAATTTTGGGGGGCTTCCATAAAGATATTTTACACACATGCACACACACACACACACACACACACACACACACACACACACACACACACACACACACACACACACAATCTCCTTAAGTTTGGTTCACCTTCCCTCACTGCCTTCATTTCTTAATCCTCCTGCTCTCACTCCATTTCAGCTTCTGACCAACAATATCCCCACCCTTCCCTTATTCTAATGAAACACAAATCTAAAACCTTAAAGCTAGAAGTTACATATCAGAGACAACTTGAGGTTCTTGTCTTTCTGGGCTTCAGTTATTTCACTTAATACAACATTTCCAGTTTATTTTATTTTGATTTGTTTATTTTCCTATTGAAAATAAATAAATGAATAAAAATAAAATCTAGCAGTTACAATTATAATAAGTAAATTAGTACATTTCTGAAGTAATTTCACAGTTCAGGCTTCACATGGAAACCTGTCATGGCAGCTGGGAATGATATTTTACTGTGTTCTAATAAGACTCAAATTTGGGAAAGTGCAAGCATCCTGTTAGTGAAAAGGGTGATAGCAGAGACAATGAATGCTAAAACCAGCTTTTCATCAAATCACTTTTGCCTCTTTGAGAGAAATAAACTACATAATTTTAAAACTTAAATTTCATTAGTGGATTGACTTATTTCATGTGAAAGTTTGTTTTATTTTAAGAAGTGACTACTAGAAATCCTTAAAGGCAAAACAAAACTGTAGAGCCTGTGCCTTGCTTGTTGAAGACACTGGGTTTGACAGCAGCACTTGAAAACCCTCCACTGCAATAGAAACACAATCCCAGCAGAAATGCTGGACAGTAGAAAAATAGAATTGTTCAGAAAATAGGTCATTTTGGCATCAGAAATATATTGTTGAGATTAGAACTTGAGGCATTATGCAACCAAATCAGTCGACCATGCCTTTGTAAACTGGAGAGGGAATTGCTCTGTGGTTTTGTCATATACTGGCTCAAGACCTCATACAGAATAATAGAACAGGGTTTACACACACACACACACACACACACACACACACACACACACACACACACACACACACGGTACTGGTGGATGTTGACACTGACCTTTTCAACTTTGTCTATTTATGGAGATAATTCCTTTCTGTGGTGAGGATTCTAATTTCTGTTTCACTTCCAGTTCCTTGACAACCCACCCCCTTCCTCTATTCTCCTCTACGGTGAAATCCTGATTTATTCTGCAGTACAGTGTTTCTCTGTCTTTTGTTTACCTCATTACTGAATAACCCAGATTCAGCTTCCTTTTAAACAAGGTTTTATCCTTCTAGCAAATTTGGAAGCAGGGTGTGTTGTCTCACATCTGCTGCTGGATCAGTTGCGTGCTGCAGCTGCTGATCTTAGTGCCTGACTGTCTTTCAGTGATGCATCATGTGCGCACAGCCCTCTGCAGAAATGGTTCCCTTCTGTGTGCACATCTAGAACATATGTGTAGGAATAATATTTATTCTTTTCAACATAATTCATTTTAATCTTGTTCTCCTTTCCCCTTGACTGTCTTACAACTTGACCTTGATGTATTCCATTTCGGTACATACTTTTTTATTTACTAAAATTGAGTGTAGTATTCTATTTTACTTTCAAATATCGACACATGTTATTTGATATAAATTTGTGTTACTTATTAGAGAAAACACAGATGGTTGATCATACACTCCTCATAGTCTCATCTTCCTCCTAAACTTTGCTGGGGAGGAAAACACATTAGGATTTAGCATCTATAGAACAAAAATCTATCTAGAGAGGGAATGAGTCCTCTGCTAATTAGTATTATATTAATTAATATTATATGTTCTGTCAATTTTACACATTTATTTTTTCTATTTTTTATTTAAATTAGAAATAAGATTGTTTTACATTTCAGTCCCAGTTCTCCCTCCCTCCCCTCCTCCCCTGCCCCCCACTAACACCTTACCTATCCCAAACGCTTTCTGCTCCTCAGGGAGGGTTAGGCCTTCCGTGCGGGATCTTCAGAGTCTGTCATATCCTTTGGGATAGGGCCTAGGCCCTCCTCCATGTGTCTAGGCTGAGGGAGTATCCCTCTGTGTGGAATGGGCTCCCAAAATCCATTCCTATGCTAGGGGTAAGTACTGATTTACTACAAGAGGTCCCATAGATTTCTGAGGTCTTCTCACTGACACCCATGTTCATGGGGTCTGGATCAGTACCTTGCTGGTTTCCCAGCTATCAGTCTGGGGACCAAGAGCTCCCCCTTGTTCAGGTCAGCTGTTTCTGTGGGTTCCACCAGCCTGGTATTGACCCCTTTGCTCATCACTCCTCCCTCTCTAAAACTGGATTCCTATTCAGTTCAGTTTTTAGCTATGGGTGTCTGCTTCTACTTCCATCAGGTGCTGGATGAAGACTCTAGGATGGCATATAAGTTAGTCATCAATCTCATCAATAAGGGAGGGCATTTGAGATAACCTCTTCACTGTTGCTTAGACTGTTAGTTGGTGTCATTCTTGTAGATCTCTGGACATTTCCCTAATGCCTGATTTCTCTTTAAACCTATAATGGCTCCCTCTATTATGGTACCTCTTATCTTGCTCTCCTCTATTCTGCCCCCAACTCAACCTTCCTGCTCCTTCATGTCCTTCTCACCCCTCCTTTTCTCCGCTTCTCATTCTCCTAGCTCCCTGTCCCCTCCCCCATGCTCCCAATCAAATTTTACACATTTATTATAGAATCCCATAACATCCTTCTGCCTCTGCCTCTCTAGATCTGGGATCGAGGTGTATATCAGGATAATTGGCTACAAGTATTAGTTTCAAACTTCCTTTCAAGAATGTTGTCTTGTAGAATTTTATTTACCATGTTGGAATGGTTCAGATTGTTATTAAACTAAAAGTTACTAAATAATATATAGAGAAAATCATGAATATTTCAATCCTTCAGTCATATTTTTAAACAATTTGTCAGCTGAAAATTGCCTTTAAAATGATTTCCCCAAATTACTTTCACCTTTTCATTCCAGAATTATGATACTATAGAGGAGCCTCTGAGACAAGCTGAGAATATAGCAGTCTATGACAAGTTTGAAGTGGGTTTAATTACATCAGTCCCTAGCATTGACCCTGAGATCCTTTGTAGAATATAGAAAAATATATTGTACATATTAAGCAAGCGGTTATGCTGTTGTTATGACTGTTCAAACCCCACCTATTTATTTTTTAAATTATAATTATTTAGAAATCCAAATTTCTACTTTGGCAAAACATTTTGCTTCTCTTTAATATGCTCCTTTAAAAATTATGTACAGGTTTATATATTTTTGTTTTCTTTAAGATCCCATGACCTTTTCAATGTGAACGCAAATATCTAGTATATCATAACATTTTATTTTGGCATTATTTTGTTAAGAAGTATAATATTTGTATTAGTATTAGTATTTTGATTGATAATCTTGATTTTGAGCTTGATTGGATTTAGAGATGTCCAGATTATTAGTAAGACATGTTTATGTGTGTCTAGGGATGTATTCAGAAAGAATGGGTATACTGGCTGGTTTTTTGTCAACTTGACACAAGTTAGAGTTATCAGACAGGAAGGAAACTCAGTTGAGGAAAAGCCTCAATGAGAAAGAGCTATAAGACATTTTCTCAATAAGTGAGGGCCTAGCCCATAATGGGTGGTGCCATCCCTGGGCTGGTTGTTCTGGGTTCAATTAGAAAGCAGGCTGGGCAAGCCAGGGCAAGCAAGCCAGTATGAAGCTCTCTCCTCCATGGCCCCTGCATCAGCTCGGGCATCCAGGTTGCAGCTCTGTTTGAGTTTCTGTTCTGACTTCCTTCAATGATGGACAATGATCTGGAAATATACATCAAATAAACCCTTTTCTCCCCAACTTTCTCTTTGGTCATGGTGTTTTGTCATAGTAATAGAAACCCTAACTAAGACAATGGGCATGTGAGGAAAACTGAGAGGTAAAGATTTGCCCAGAATGTGGGCTATGCTAGCCAATAGGCTAGGTACCCGGCTGAATACAAATGGAAAGGGTGGAATTTAGTCAGCCTCTCAAAGTTCCAGGCTTCCTGAATGAGGGATCAACAATATCTGACTCCTTGTTCTTCACTTGTCATGTGGACACACACCAGTGATTCTCCAGGCTTTCAGTCCTAGATTGTACTGTTTAAACCATTGTTCTTTCTTTCTCAGAACAGAGAAGGTTCTCGGTTGCCTGGATCTTCCTGTGTATATGGCTTTTGTTGGATTGCAGCTTTTGATTGTGTAAGCAAATCTAATAAAGCCCTTTTTAGTTATATTATTCTGAGGAGCTGTGGCTAACTCAGTGCAAATAGTGAACGAAAATCCCATGAGTTGCATTGAAAATGTTTCTCTGTTTCTGATGCTGATATGGATTCTGCAGCTTGGGGAGTGGCTGAAAGTGTTTTGGAAGACAAGGACAGGTCTAGCATATAAATACGACTAAAATTGGATGCACCAAGAGGACCAAGATTTAAATGGACTTGATCCTGTGTAAGATGTTTGTGTAAATATTTGAGTATTATCTGCTGATTTGGAGTTTGGATATAAAAGAGGATCTGGAATGATAATCCCTATGAAAACGAGGTCTGCATATTTCAGTGGTCCAATGTGCTGAGCAAACAGGAAGTTACATAGATATGGATTTCATGCTTACCTCAGACTGCAACGCAGAAATAGCAATGGGGCACCAAAAGCTTAATTATGAAACTGAAACTAAAATACCACAAAACATTAGTTTAACTCCTGTTTCCAAAAGTTTCTGAGTAACAAAGTGAATATAACATGTCTCATTTCTGTCAAAGGCCAGATAATTTTGTTTAGTCATATCTTCACATTTGTGTGGTCTCCTTCTACAGTGTATCTGGGTTGTTTGTAGTTAATAGAAAAGAGCAGAACTGATAGCACATTAGATCCAAAAGTAGCTTGAAAAACATTACAGAGACCACTACAGGAAACCACAACCAATCAAAATGCAAAGTTGTGGAGATTAATCCATATACATATATACATGCACACACACACACACACACACACACACACACACACACACACACACCACTCCCACTCCCACAGTTCAGGGAACATTACAAAAGAAGGGGCAGAAAGATGGTCAGGGCCAGAGGATTGGGGATTTTGCCATGGACTGTGTCTTCTAGCAATGTCAGAAGCTATTACTTTAAAGTCAAATCAACAGGATTGCTTAAATGTGAGCTGAACAAAGAGAACATCTATGTTCATTCCAAACTGCACAAGAAAAAGTCCATGAAGTCTCAATCCTACCCAAAGAACTACAGGCAAAGAAGGAACATTGAGAATGGAAGAAATAGTCTCCTCCAGGGAAGAGCACATCAATTGATTACCCAATACCAAAAAGTCAGCTTTTGTGAGATCTCTCTTGAATCAATTATTGTAAGGAAAATTCTCCATGTTGCTTGTGCAGCTCTTGGAGGAGCCTGTGTGGTAAAGAATAGAAAACTGTCAGAGAGTCCTTCTGAAAACTTGGAAGAGAGTTTCTCAGCATCTTCTATATTCCTGCAATTCAACTTCAACCTCTGGGGAAGTTGAGAGCCAGAAATCCTAACCCCGCCTGAATTTCTGACTCTCAAAAGTTGTGAGGTAATACACCTTGTCAATTTAACATACTCTGTTTTGTATATTTTTTTAATGTAGCAATGATAACTTAAAACACCTGCAAATTACTTATTTTTTCTTTTGGTTTTAAAAACAAGATATTTTTAATAACTGTAATTCATTCTTGGATGAACTCAGGAAAATTTGTTCTTGTCATTTTTCCATGAGATGGAAAATAGTTATCCAAAATTTTCTCAGACTTCATTTTCCTAAACCCATAAACATGTCTTTGAGAGAGGAAGAAGTAAGGAAATGAAACTTGGATTGTATAACTAAAACACTTTATAGCCAGAATTGAAACATGGGTGTGTTGGGTTCCCATGGCTTCAGTTTCATAAGATAGAATATGCTAAATAAATGAATCAGATCTAAGTCATGAGATAGGGACTAAATTTTGTTCTGGTGCCATTAGTGTCTGTTACAGTGTAGAATCCACCTGAACATAAAAGGAGAAAACAAGCCCAAAGGTTTCATGACTGTAAATTATTACTTACCATGTAAATATAAGACTTATTATGATATTTATAGATATGTGGTGGATGCTTAGTATATATTTTCTAAAGGAACAATTTGTTGTACAGATGTGGGGCTTATCCTTCTTCACGCAAAATGAATTTTAGTGCCCATCTACTTAATAGTTTGTACATTTCCACAAGATACTTTGAATTTTAGGTGTATCTGATGGCTATTTCCCAGAATCAATGTGTTAAAATACTAGGCACCAGCGAGATCGTGTGAGGAGACACGAAGAGAGCATGGTGAGGTTGGTGTCCTCATGAGAAGAGGAACAGAGCCAACTGTCCATCTGCTTTCTTCTTTGAGAGTGAAACAGGGAAAGGCAGCTACCTTCACAGCAGGAGTTGGGCCTTCCTTACACACTGTGCCTGCCAATACATGACCTTGACTTCTAATCTCCCAGAACTATGAGAAACAAGATTGCTGTTTGAATCAACTGGTCTACAATGTATTTGTTAGCTACTTGAACATTGATATACTCTTACTTCTTACATTGAGAAACTATTAAAAAAAACATTTCTATATAAACTTCATGTGATAAAAATAATCTTCAAGCCATAGTGTTACCACTGTGGCTTTATCTGAAGTGTGAGGATATGGATATATAGTTATTTTAAACTGTTCAAGACATATGTGCTAATGTTATTTTGGGTTACATTTGTTTATCTCATATGACAAATTGTTTTATAAATATGCATATAATTTTGAGATTGCTTAATATTTGCTGAGGCATTGCCAATGTGTATTTCTGTGTATTATTTGCTTCATTTAATACCAAACTTGTTTTGCTTAATACCAAAATATGTTTGCAGCTATTCCTTCTGTCTGTGTTGATGGTGCTCTCTCTCTCTCTCTCTCTCTCTCTCTCTCTCTCTCTCTCTCTCTCTTTCTCTCTATTTCCCTCTCTCCCTCTCTTTCTCTGCTACTATTTTACTAATGTCAGGTTTATAAGCTACTGTATTTACTATGGTAGTTCTTAAAGCAGTTTGTAGTTAAATGAATCAACAGCTGAGTATTTCCCACATTAATTGATTTTTCATAGATAAGTGAAAATTGATTGAAAAAATTGAAGACTAGGTCTTCATACCTTGTTTATACATAGTTAATGGGTCATAATTTTAATTTCAGCATCCTTTAATATAATAGAAGTACTTTAAAAAAGAATAATTCTCGTTGAAAATATTTTGAGTGACATGATCTGAGGATGAGAAATTTATTTTATATACTTTTCTGACTAGAATAACAAGAATAAAGAAAAAACTGCTGCTTGATTAAGTCTTCTAAAATGGGTTCAAGAGCAAGTTCAGACTTTTGGCTACTCACAATTCCAAACTATAATAAAATGGAGACTATGTAGGTTAGGGCTGTGTTGATCACATGCTAACTCGATCCTTAACAAAAGATTCAATGGTGATATTTAAATTAACAAATTAACATATGAATCAGTGAAACTAGGTATAGAGGAACCATACCTATTATTCATGTTATGGTAAGGCTTTTAAACTTCATTCTAACAGAACTGGGGAGCCACTGAAAAATTTTACAAAAAGCGTGTTGTATTAATTTCTTTTCTCATTTCTGTGAACAAAGATCTGACAAAAATCAACTTAAAGGAGGAAATTCTCTTTGGGTGCATAATGTAGGAGACACCGTTCTTCAGAGCAGTGAGGGTGGGGAGATCAGGAAGCAGAGAGAGAAGAAATCTGGTGTCCTCTGTGTTTCCCTTTTTATGTAGTCTATGGACTTTACCCATGGAATGGGGCTTGCCACATTTAGGGGAACATCTTCCAAGCTCAATTATACCAAACTGGAAAACCCTTCACAAACATTCTGGGAGGCTTGTCTCCTAGGCAAACTTAGATCCTTTGATTTTGGCAATCATTATTAATCATTGAAAGCCCACTCCTTGTCATCTTAACATTCAAATGTATCACTTTTAAGTCACAAATTAATTCTACTTCCTGTCCTGGTAGCCTCATGGCGAACTTACAGCCTGAAATTCACTCAATTCGTCAGATAATCTTTAGCAGTCTCAGCACTATTTAAAAGTCCAAAGAGTCGAGGCAATATATTAACTATGAATATATATATATATATATATAATATATTATATATATAATATATATAATATATTTGTTACACACTTACAAAATAAAGGAGGCCTGAGGCATAGCAAGAAAAGATGATATCAAAGCAAAACAGAATCCCATCAGGGCAGACACTGAGTTCTGGAGCACCATGTCTTTCATCTCTGGCTCTTGTTGGCATCATCTGGGCATCAAAGGGCATGGGTACCCTTTCCCTCCATCTCTGCCTATATCATATGGTCTATCTTTTTTCTGTCCCTATTCTATTCTACACCTTTCCTCAGTGGACTTATCTAACAACTATAAATGCTTGTCTACAACTTTAAGCCCCAGTCTTTCTCCCTCAAATGACATGTTCTTATATTTTTTGGTGACACTTTGTGATTCTCATACTATATCATTCTTTTTTAATTTTTTATTTTATAAGTACTCTTATTTACATACGAATCCTCCCATTCGCTCACCCTCCCATGCTCCCCACCCATGCCCCAAGGATAGTATATCATTCTTCACCCAAGTAAGAAACATGGACACACAGACTGGTTGCTATGTTGTCTTCAAATTTCCTTTTCCAAACAAACTAGACCATTACTTTTGAATTCTATCTCACTCAAGTTCTTAAGGCATTGGCAAAAAGCAGTCAGAATCTTATTTCTTTCTGAAACCTTATGAGCTGCATTTTCACTTTTTGCATTTCTCTTGGATCTGTATTAGCAATATCTGTATTAGCAAGCTCTACTTACAGCATTTTTTGCTTCTCTAGCCCACTGCTTGAATTGCTTTCACTTTCCTCCCACAAATCAGTTCCAAAACCCTACAAACCACTTGCTTGTTCATCCTGTCAATGACACCACTACTTGGCACTGATTTTCTGTGTGGATACTTTTTTTTCTTGTTGCAATAAGATGCTTGATAAAAGCAGCTGAAGAGAGGAAGGGTTTGCCTTTACTTATAGTTAAAGAATATACAATTTTTTTCTATCAGGGAGGGTGGGACAGCTAGCCACATTATGTTCCCAATCAAGAAGCATTGTGAGTTAAAACGTGGTGGTCATCTTGCTTTATCACAGGTATTTAGTCTGAGATAGCCCACCAGATGTTGCTGGTCACATTTAAGGTGTGTCTTCCCAACTCAATTAATTAAGTCTTAAAATCCCTTATAGACAATCCAGAGGCTTATAATCCTAGGATGTTCTAGACCTTGTGAAGCGGATATTAAAAACCTCATAATTGAGTCAATGGATTTAGAATTGTAGAATCTTCTGTTGGCAAGTAAATTAAACTAGAGAAAATAGGATTGATCGGATCACCATTCAGGCAATAGATGCTCTTTTTCTAGTAAAAATGGTTAAAGAAAGATAAGTCCTAAGTAGGTGGCAAATAATTAGGAGGCATTTGACTACAAATAGCAAAGGATATAAGTTGAAGTAGTCAACATATACTCTTTATTTTTGATATACCAAGAATCTTGGAAATAGATGATGACAATAATTGGTTGGTTCAAAGTCTCAAGAAGTTCTTTTGATAAAGTATCATTGTGGTTCTTTGGAACATCTCTTTCTTATTTCCTATAGAACAACAAGAATAATGGTGTAAGACACCAGTCATTGGACCATTTTCATGAAAACACACACTTTTCTAGAAATCCTTCCACAGTTTTCTTCTTAATTTTTTTTCAGAGAAGATTCTTTATATAGTACTGACTAATGCAAGATGAAAAATAAAAAGAAATTGTGATAATAATGATCACAATTATGATAGTTAGTACTGATTGTCAATTTGACAAGGTCAAGACTCACCTAGAAGACAAGCCCTTGGGCACAACCATGAGGAATAATCTTGATTAGGTTAGTCTTTGGACAAGCTTGTGTGGAATTATCTTGATTAGGCTAACTGGGGTGGGAAGAACAGGCCAAAGATGGGCAGTGCTATTCCCTTGACTTTAGTTGTGGATTGGATAAAAAGTAGAAAGCTAATTGAGCATTTTTGTTCAACTCTCTGTTTTTTGACTATGGATGTGATGCCTCAGATACCTACTGCCAGAATTTCCCCACCATGTTGCAATGTACCTTTAAACTGTGACTCTAAATACCCCTTCCTTCCTTACCTTTCTTTTGTCAGTCATTTATAGTATCAGAAACACAGAAAATAACTAAGATAGTGGCCATATTTTTCCCTTAATTAAAATAAGATCCTGTAAAAAGAGAGGAAAATGGAGACTGTATAGGATGAAAAGTATTTTCATAATGGCCATATTAGCTGAAGTGACACAGTTCAAAATCTATCCTAACATAGCTTATATATGTGTGAATATTCAGTTTTATTATATGATTCTTGCTCATGATTTTTATGATAATCTTGCCTAGTGAATGTTTTTTTAAATTTATGTAAAGATTAAATGTCTCAATCCATTTGACTTTCCTTATCATATTCTTTTATTTAGTAATGTCAACAACTAACCAGAATTATCGAAGCATCTCTCTCTCTGTCTCTAGTGTGGCTGAAGTACAGCATTTTCCATTTTGATGTTTATAAAACATCATCAATGCACACTAGCAGTAAAATGTATGAGGAGAACTGAAATAGAGGCTTCAGAACTCAAATGTCAAGGGCTATCATAACATTCACTTGCATCTAAGATGTATTATTTTGTAGATACTTTAGTATTGTACATTTATTTTCACCAAGATAGTGAATTTTTCTTGTAGCAGCGGCTCTCCAGTGTGAGTGAAATTATATGATTATGCAGCCTGGCACAATCTGCTTCAGTTGTCTGGCAACAACTGCCTAAAGGACATTAACTCCAGGGAGTCTTCATCAAGCTTGAAGAGTTGTGGCATCTGGCATGTTAACCAGGGAGTTTTAAATAGTCCATGAAACCAAATATCTTCTATGTATTTTTAATTAGTTTAAGAAAGTCAAATGCCATGGAACTTTAGGAGTTATCAATTTAATTATTTACCAAGTATTTTCAAAGACCTGGATTGCTGTTGTTTTACCACACATGATACATCTTGAAAGTTGAATAGCTTCAACAGTTTTGTCATGGAGTAAATTTTGGAATGAAGCTACATAGAGTCTGTCCCTAAAATATGTGATCAAAAAAGTAGATGTTATTTTACTCTATGAAAATAAGCTTGTTCTATTCTGTATTTTATTATTGTATTTTCTACTTCTATAGTTTACATTTATAAGTAATGTGTTTTATTGTTACATGTTACAAGTAAAAACTAAAATGAATGCAAATGCAGCCCATTTGATTGGTTTTGTTTGATATAATTTTGTTAAATTATAGCTAACTGAAAATATTCCACTCTTAACAACAACAACCACAAGGAAAAAGTCAATAATATACGAGGTAGCTTTGATTACAGAGGCCTGATCTGAACTGAGAAACTAACTTCTAAACCTCATTTTGCAAATGAAGAAATACAAAACAGCTCCTTGGGTTTCTTCTCAAGACTTCACAGTTTACTAGGGAAAGTCAGTACTAGGATTACAGTATTGTCTTATTTGGATCACAAAACATATAGATACAGCCATTGCTCTACAGGAAAGGAAGTCCTTCAATAGCCACTAGCACCAGGTATATGAAAACGACTCATCCATCACATGAAGCCCTTTAGATAGTCCTCTCAGACTCTCAATTATAGAAATAAGGATTCATGGAAGAGTGGTACAGTATCAGCCTACATCATGTGTGTTTAATGTAATCATTCATTTACACAATAGATATTTATGGAGCATTTTCTGAGTGTCATATACTGCTTGAGAAACTCTAGCTATGTGTGTACAAAATACATAATGCTACTGTTGTCATAAAGCTTACATAAGGAGTTGATTTAGTGAATAAGCAGACAAAGGGTTGCTAGAAATATATTTACTTGAAAACATTCATTCTCAATGCCATTCCACAATGACATTTTCTAAGTCTATAGGGTACTACATGTTCTTTGAAGCATGTACAAATTCTGTTATCCTTCATTACACTTTAAATATTTACAGAAATGTCTCTAGTACAGGAATTGTTTAACCTTGCAACTGGCACACTAGAAAATCTCCAGCTTCAGGTTAAAATAAACATGAATTCAGGTTTGCATTCAACCATACACTATCACTGTTGTTGACATCCAAGAGCCTGTTTCATCATGTGTAAAAATGACTTCATGTTATGCATCATATCAATATCATATGTTCAACAAATGTTACTTTCTTCTGTCTCCATAGTTATTAAGGTTGAAAATACATTAACAATAAAGTTTTTGTCTCCAAGACAAGCTTAAATTAATCTCTATATAGGATCCTTATCCAGAATATAACTGTGAAGAATATTGAATAGGAATCTCTTTGACACATTGCCCTTTCCTTGGGAGCATAATTGAGCACCACTCAGTCCTTTCATTGTCTTATGGGTCATAGCACCTATAAATCTTATGGATAGTAATCCTTTGCCTATGTCTTTTTTCATTACCTTGATAGATGTATTGTTATATGGAACAATATGTTGGTGCATTATACATGTAACAAGTTCACCGATTGTGGTTTTTATAGAAGCAAAATAAGCAAGGAAAAGTGTTTTATGAAAAGAAGTGTGTGTGTGTGTGTGTGTGTGTGTGTGTGTGTGTGTGTGTGTGTGTGTGTGTGTGTGACACTTTTATTGCCTGCCTTCTTCACTGTACAAAGAATAATCTGCCATTATCTAGCAGGATTTTATCAGCGAAACATGAGAGCATGCTGAGGAACTTGAGGTAGTCTTTTTTTTGTAATATTTTATTAGTTCAAATTAGGAACAAGCTTGTTATACATGTCAATCCCTTCTCCCTCTTCCTCCCCTCCCTCCTTCCCCCAACCTATCCCTCAGCCCATCCACCCTCCATTCCCCAGGCAGGGTAGGGCCCTGGCAAGGGAGCTCCCCAAAGTCTACAACATCATCCTGGGTGGGGCCTAGACCCTCCCCCATGTGTCCAGGCTGAGAGTGCATCCCTCCATGTGGGATGGGCTCTCAAAGTCCCTTCTTACACCAGGGAAAATACTAATCCACTACCAGGGCCCCCCTAGAGTGCAGAAGCCTCCTCATTGACATCCAAGTTCAGGGGTCTGGATCAGTCCTGTACTGGCCTCCCAGACAGCAGTCTGGGGTCCATGTGCTCCCCCTTGTATAGGCCAGCTGTTTCTGTGGGTTTCACCAGCCTGGTACCGACCCCTCTGATCTTCATTCCTCCATCTCTGCAACTAAGTTCCAGAGTTCAGTTCAGTGTATATCTGTGGGTGTCTGCCTCTGCTTCCATCAGCCACTGGATGAGGGCTCTAGGATGGCATAAAAAGTAGTCATCAGTCTCATTATAGGAGAAGGGCATTTAAGTTCCAGCATTGCCTAGATTGTCAGTTCCTATCATCCTTGTAGGTCTCTGGAAATCTCCCTAGTGCCAGATATCTCCTTAGACCTATAATGGCTCCCTCTAATATGGTATCTCTCATCCTGCTCTCCTCTATTCTTCGTCCAACTCAATATTTCTGCTTCTCCATTACTTCCTCTCCTCTCCTTTCTTCTTCTCCTCTCATTCTGGCAGCTACCTCTCCCCTACCCTCATGCTCCCAATTAGCTCAGGAGTTCCTGCCCCTTCCCATTCCTGGGGTCCATGCATTTTTCACTTAGAGTACTTCTTGTTTCCTAGTTTCTTTGGTGAAGAGGATTGTAGGCTAGTAATCCTTTGCTCTATGTCTAAAATTCATATATGAGTGAGTACATACCATGTTTGTCTTTTTGTGTCTGTGTTACCTCACTCAGGACAGTTTGGTTCTTCTAGTTCCATCCATTTGCCTGTGAATTTCAAGATTCCATTGCTTTTTATGCTGAGTAGTACTCCATTGTATAAATGTACCACATTTTCTCTATCCATTCTTCAGCTGAGGGGCCTCTAGGTTGCATCCAGGTTCTGGCTATTACAAACAATGCTGCTCTGAAAATGGTTGAACATATGTCCTTTTTGTATTGATGTGCGTTATTTGGATATATGCCCAAGAACAGATTGCTGGGTCTTGAGGTAGACTGATTCCCATTTTCCTGAGAAACTGCCATACTGATTTCCAAAGTGGTCTTAAAGTTTGCACTTCCACCAGCAATGGAGGAGTGTTCCTTTTTCTCCAGATCCTATCCAGCATAGATTGTCATTGGTGGATTTGATTTTAGTCATTCTGACAGGTGTGAAGTGGTATCTCAGAATTGATATGAGTTGCATTTCTCTGATGGCCAAAATGAGTTGCATTTTGAGCACTTTCTTAAGTGTCTTTCAGTCATTTCAGATTCCTCTGTTGAGAATTCTCTATTTAATTCTCCACCTCACTTTTTAATTTTATTGTTTGGTGTTTTGGAGGCTAGCTTCTTGAGTTCATTGTATATTTTGGAAATCAGCCCTCTGTCAGATGTGGGGTTGGTGAAGATCTTTTTCCATTCTGTGTGCTGTTGTTTTTTCTTACCGACTGTGTCCTTTGCCTTACAGAAGCTTCTCAGTTTCAGGAGGTCCCGTTTATTAATTGTTGATCTCAATGTCTGTGCTACTCGTGTAATTTTCAGGAAGCTGTCTCCTGTGCCAATTTGTTAAAGGGTATCTCCCACTTTCTCTTCTAGAAGATTCAGTGTGGCTGGATTTATGTTGAGATCTTCGATCCATTTGCACTTAAGTTTTGTGCATGGTGACAGATATGGATCTATCTGCAATATTTTGCAGGTCTGAATTCAGTTGTGCCAGTACCATTTGTTGAAGATGCTATCTTTCTTCCATTGTATAGATTTAGCATCTTTGTCAAAAATAAGGTGTTCATAGGTGTGTGGGTTAATATCAGGGTTTTCAATTCGATTCCATTGGTCTCTCTGTCTATTTTTGTGCCAATACCAAGCTGTTTTCAGAATTATGGCTCTATAATAGAGCTTGAAGTCAGGGATGGTGCTGCCTCCAGAAGATCCTTTATTGTACAGATTTGTTTTGGCTATCCTGAGTTTTTTGTTTTTCCATATAAAGTTGAATATTGTTCTTTCAAGGTCTATGAAGAACTTTACTGGGATTTTGATGGGGATTGCATTGACTCTGTAGATTGCCATTTTTATCATGTTGATTCTGAAAGACCCTGGTGGCTCAGGCCCCCAGGATCTCTGCCCAGGACCTCGGTGACCCCAATCACAAGGCAGAAGTGAAAACTTGATGCAAACAGCATGAGGCTTTATTGCAGTTGTCTAACGAGCTAACCCTATGTTAGCTTGGGCCTTTCATCCATCCACCATGGCAGATGGCTGGGGAAAGACTCTGAGAAGCCACGGGACTGAGATCTTATATGACAGCGTAAGGGGAGTGTCTAGGGCCATGCAAAGGCTCAGGATTGGTGTGCCTCCAGGCTTGGAGGACTTGCCCTATGTTGATTGGTCAACTGGTTGTTGTGGCCCACAGGCCCTCCCAGGGCAGTTACTGTGCTCTGCACCATATTCTGTGCACTTGTCCATAAAGCACACCCAGAGCCATAAAGCATAGCACCACCAGCTGACTTCTGATTGGTTCCTTGCCATGATGCGGGCATCTGACCTCTTAGTGACCAAGGCAAGGTCAGCCAGAATGTATTAGACTGTTATGGCTGCCAAAATGGAGAGCTGGTCCCTTCATTCCTCCATTTTCTTTTTGAATATTCCAATCATGGAATTGCTGTCTCTCCATCGTCCCCATCAGGGAGTGACAGATATTGGCATCCCCTATGTAAGGGAGTTTATTTTGGCTTAGCATTTCAACCAGGGAAAATGGGCGATGTGTTCTTTCCCATTCTACTTCCTGCTGACTTTGGGACCAAGTTAGGGACCCAAGAAGGCTGAAATGCTAGTCAAAAGCAAAAAGAGAATTTAGGCAATGGGGAAGCTGATGGTTGGCAGACTCTGTTGAAGAGACAGGGGTTGTCTACATCAGCTGGACTGGTTTACATCCACAGCAAGTCGAAGGCTTGCAGTTCTTTAGGGGCAGGCATCTGACCTCCTAGCGACCAAGGCAAGGTCAGGCAAGCATGTGATAGGCTATTATGGCTGCCGAAATGGGGAGCTGGTCCCTTCAATTCTACCTGTCCAAGAGCATGGTTGATTTTCCATTTTCTGGTATCTTCTTTAATTTATTTCTTTAAAGACTCAAAGTTCTTACTGTACAGGTCTTTCACTTTTTTGGTTAGTGTTACCCCAATATATTTTATGTTGCTTGTGGATATTGTGAAGGGTAATGTTTCTCTTATAAATCTCGTTGGATTTATAATCTGTATATAGTAGGGCTACTGATTTTTTTTGAGTTAATTTTGTATACTGCTACTTTGCTGAAGGTGTTTATCAGCTGTAGGAGTTCCCTGGTAGAGTTTTTCAGGTCACTAATGTAGACTATCATATCATCTGCAAATAGTGAAAGTTTGACTTCTTCCTTTTCAATATGTATCCCTTTAATCTCCTTTTCTTGTCTTATTTCTCTAGCTAGAACTTCGAGTACCATATTGAAGAGATATGGAGAGAGTGGGCAGCCTTGTCTTACTCATTATTTTAGAGGAATCACTTTGAGTTTCTCTCCATTTAGTTAGACGTTGGCTGTTGGTTTGTTGTATATTGCTTTTATCATGTTTAGATATGTTCCTGTTATTCATGTTCTCTCCAAGATGTTTATCATGAAGGGATGTTGAATTTTGTCAAAGGCTTTTCAGCATCTAGTGAGATGATCATGTGGTTTTTCTTTTTCGGTTTGTTTATATGGTGAATCACATTGATGGATTTTCCAATGTTGTACCATCCTCACATCCCTGGGATGAAGCCTACTTGATCATAGTGGGTGATTTTTCTGATGTGTTCTTGGATTCAATTTGTTAATATTTTGTTGATCATTTTTGCATCCATATTCATGAGGGATATTGTTCTGTAGTTCTCTTTTTAGTTGTATCTTTGTGTGACTTGGGAATCAAACTGATTGTAGCCTCGTAAAAAGAGTTTGGCAATGTCCCTTCTGCTTCTATTGTGTGGCATGATTTGAGGAGTACTGGTATTAACTCTTCTTTGAATTTCTGGTAGAATTCTCCACTGAAACCATCTGGCCCTAGGCTTATTTTGGTTGGGAGGTTTTTGATGACTGCTACTATTTCCTTAGGGGTTATAGGTCGATTTAAACTGCTTGGTTTAGTTTTGGTAAATGATATCTATTCAGAAAATTGTCCATTTCCTATAGATTTTCAAATTTTGTGGAGTACAGGTTTTCAAAGTGTGACCTGGTGATTCTCTGGATTTTCTCAGTGTCCACTGTTATATCCCCCTTTTCATTTCTGATTTTGTTAATTAGCATGTTCTGTCTCTGCCTTTTGGCTAGTTTGGATAGAGTTTTGTCTATTTTGTTGGTCTTCTCAAAGAACCAACTGTTTGTTTCATTGATTCTTTGTAATATTTTCCTAGTTTCTACTTTATTGATTTCAGCCCTCAGTTTGATTATTTCCTGGTGTGTACTCCTCCGTGGTGAGTTTGCTTCTTTTTGCTCTAAAGCTTTCAGTTGTTCTGTCAATTCTCTAGTGTGACTTTTATCCAGTTTCTTCATGTGGTCACTTAGTGCTATGAACTTTCCTCCTAGCACTGCTTTCAGAGTGTCCCATAAGTTTGGGTATGTTGTGTCTATATTCTCATTAAATTCTAAGAAGACTTTAATTTCTTTTTTTATTTCTTCCTCAACCCAGGAATGGTGTAATTGGTGTTATTCAATTTCCATGAGTTTGTAGGTTTTCTTCAATTTGTATTGCTGTTGAATTCTAGCTTTAAAGCATGGTGATCTGTGGGTATAGTTATCTTTGTTAGGTTGGAGTTTTCCTTCTAGAATTTTCTGTAGTGCTGGATTTGTGGATATATATTGTTTAGGTCTGGTTTTGTCATGGAATATCTTGTTTTCTCCATCTATAGAGATTGAAAGTTTTGCTGGGTACAGTAGTCTTGGCATCCATGCTCCCTTAGTGTTTGTAGGATATCTCTCCAGGACCTTCTGGCTTTCAATGTTTCCATTGAGAAGTCGGGTGTGATTCTGATAGATCTGCATTTATATGTTACTTGGCCTTTTTCCTTTGCTGCTCTTAATATTTTCTCTTTATTCTGTAGGTTTGGCGTTTTGATTATTATGTGTTGAGAGGACTTCTTTTTGTGGTCCAGTCTGTTTGGTGTTCTGTAAGCTTCTTGTACTTTCATAGACATATCCTTCTGTAGGTTGGGGAAGTTTTCTTCTATGATTTTGTTAAATATGTTTTCTGTACCTTTGAGATGTATTTCTTTACCTTCTTCTATACCTATTATTCTTAGGTTTGGCCTTTTCACAGTGTCCCATATTTCCTGGATATTTTGTGTTAGGGATTTTTTGGACTTCTTTGGTCGATGACTGTATATCCTCTAGAGAGTCTTCAACAACTGAGATTCTCTCTTCCATCACTTGAATTCTATTGGTTATACTCACATCTTTAGTTCCTGATTGTTTATCCAGCCTTTCTAGTTCCAGCATCCCCTCGTTCTGTGTCTGTGTTTTCTTTATTGTGTCTATTTCAGCTTTCATGCCTTGAACTGTTTTGAGTGCTTCCTTCACTTGTTTGGTTGTTTTTTCTTGACTTTCTTTAGATTCTTTAAGAGATTTGTTTACTTCTTGAATTTTTTGGTTTGTCTTTTCCCCCCATTACATGTAATTTTTCTTCTATTTCTTTAAGGGATTTTCTTGTTTCCTCTTTAAAGATCTCTATCATCTTCCTAAGATAATTTTTGAGGTCCATCTCTTCTTCATCCTCTGTGTTGGGCTTTTCAGATCTTGCTGGTGTGGAGTCCCTAGATTCTGGTGGTGTCATGTTGGTTTTCTGTTGTTGAGTGTGTTCTTGCTCTGTCTTCTTCCCATCCCTTCTTCCAGTGAGTGCAGGTGGGGTCTCTCCCTCTCTCTGGTGGCAGGCAGAGTGCTTTCAGGCAGAAGTGAGCAGAGGTTGATGGAGGAGGTTGGGGGGAGGCAGAGCAGTGCCCAGACTCACATGAGGCCTGGGCACCAACTGCAGGACAGAGGGCAGAGTATAGACAGGGGTGAGGTGTTTTCAGACTCCAGGTAGTCTTAATGGAGGCAATTCCATAGCATCTTTGTACAGTCTGTGTCCATGACATTATGACCACACACTTTGATTCTAAGTGTATGGGACAAGTTTGGTGTAGAAAAGGAGGCTAGCTACACCCAGAACTGCTGATCATATATGCCAGTTTATTAAGAATAAATTCCATTGTGGAAGTGTTTCATTGAGTACTTCTTCACTAATGTTATATGTATGACAGGCTGTCATGAAACTTTATTTCTTTCAAGTCCAGGATCAATATTAGAGAGATTCCTTAGCTTAGGGAATCTGTCTTTACAGACACAGTGCATGATGACCTACACAGCAAACATTTTGCTCCCTGAAACTGTTTCCTTTAGTGATCATCCTTCATAGTCCTCTAGGATTGGGCTAACATAGCCACTTTCTGATTTATGTTTGAACTTTATTCCATTTATCTGCTTATCTGTGTGACATGTATTTGATTGTATCAAATTTTAATATCTAGTTTCATATGCATTTATATAGTATGCTTTCTTTTTAAAAATTATTGTCCATCCTTGTCTATTTCTTCTTTGGTGTGATCTTTCAAATTATTTTCCTATCTCCAAAGAAATCATATTGCATTCTATTTAGAGTAACTTCTACAGATTTGATAATTTCCTATTACAGTCATCAGTTCCTTGATTTTGCTTTAAAATATTTAATAAAATTGGGTATACATGCTTTGCCTGGTTATGAGAGCTCTGCATTGCTGAGCCTTACCCAAATTAGTTTTCCCCTTAATTATTAGTCTCATTTCTTTAAGCCACCTACACAGATGTTTAGATCTGTTAGCAAGAAAGTAGTATGAACCTGCTGTATTCTAGTTGCCAAGTAATTAGCAGAGTAGGTTTTTGTCTTCTAGAAATCTGAAAATAGTTGAATCTGGTTACTTCAAAAGAAAATAGGACAAAGTAATCTGAAGGAAGAGCTGTATTAGAGAGGATAAACCCAGCATGACTGACTTGTGTCATAATTTCCCCAAGGTTTGCCCACCTTCAAAGCCTGTTGAACTATTGAATATGATCCTCTCAAGTATAATAGTTCACAATGATATTGTCTATAATCAACGGTGTACTGTTAACTGCCATTGAATATGTTTATACCTTGTACCAGACCCATCTATTACTTGTTTAAAAATAGGACACTAACTTCTCAATTTTTCGTGGTAAGATCATTGCTACCACATATTTTGCTGATGAAAAATTTAATCTCAAAGACTTCCTTCTGTCAAAAAGAAGAAACTGATAAATTTAATTTAATCCTAGAGTTGTTTCATTTTAATATTCATTTTTCCCCTCAAGTATTTCCTTTTCACTCAGAATAACACTCTCATAGCACGGTTGCTACTTTTCCATTGAACCATCTACAAAATTTTATTTTCACAATGTTCATTAGATACTAATATTCAATTGATAAGGCATCTTTGTTGTATAAAAGTATCCTCTGAATTAGAACATCCTCTCCTGGAAGGAGGAAGGAGGCTCATAAGAATCTGAAGCAAGCAAAACTTACAAGTCTAGAAAACTCGAGATTTAAGATTCATAAGGCACCTCCACAAGGTATGTAAGTAGTAACAGTGGCTACATAGGGGACTTCCAGTGGCAAATACATCTGAAAGTCTTGCAGGGAAGGAGCCCCACAGATGCAATGTTACAGAGTTGTCACCAGTGTTGTGTAGGAATTTTGGTGATTCCATTTGTGTTACTCCTTCTCTATGAGTAAGCCTTCACCAGTGCTTTGTTAGGGAGCTAAGTGAACCGTTTGGGTGTTCAAGTTGGACATTTGTGGTACTGTTTGTCTGGTCATTGGTACCCTATCTGGGGTGAGAAGAGTTTTGTTTCTGTCTCATTGGGAAACACACACACACACACACACACACACACACACACACACACACACGGTTAATCCTGAATAATTCTTCATACATTAATGAATTTAATGACTTATTTATTACACAAACAAAAGTTTCAAGTTTGGTGGCATGTTACACATCTATAGTCTGAAACAGGAATGACTCTAGTTAAGACTAGCCTCTATGTGATATGCAGCACGAGCATTTTTAAGATTCCCTTTTGCATTAAGAATTTTTCATTTAATCATTAGGTGATCACATTAATAATAAGTTTAGGGAATTAGTCACACATTTTCTAATAATTTTTGTGTTTTTTGCATGCTACATACATATCCCATGTTTCCCTGAAATTCACAATGTAGCCAGAGTTAGTCTCAAATTCATAGCAGTTCCTCTGCCTCAATCTCCAAAGTGCAGGAATTACAAGCATATTCCCTCTCCTTTCATTTTAAAATATATAATTCTTCCTATTTTTTTCTTCACATGAATATTTGGTTTTTTAGCCTTAGCTGTCTGGAACTTCCTTTATAGACAAGGCTGGCCTCAAACTCACAGAGATCCTTCTGCCTCTGCCACTGAATACTGCAACCAATATATATTTGGTAACTGACTAATATGCTGTTTCTCTGCTAGTGTAGAGCTAATGTAGGAATGACTAAGGAGAGGTGAGATGACAGCACACAGCAGAAACCCAGTCTAGTTTCAATATTCTTGGAATGGGGCACTAAGATGAGATCCCAAGGATGAGGAATCAGTGGGACAAAATAGAATATTTTGTCAGCTGCAAAGTATATGTGTAGAGAAACTGGGGTTGAGAAGGACATGATGAAAGCAGAAAAGGCAAATGTTGGTCTGTGTGGGAGTCCCGGGGAGGATATCATAGGAAAATGGAGTGAGGAAAAAGGAACAGTTATGCAGTTTTAGCAAAAAGGATTTCTGAATTCTGTCTAGAAGTCTGTATTCGGGAGCCAGGGGATGCTAGAGGGAGTGGGATGTTTCATTTCACTTTAGCAGTGCGTTGGAGGATGCACTGAGTTGAGACTAGTGGTAAAATTAGAAGCACAGAACTCAGTTTTGTGGATGGAGACAAACTGTGGAGGAGGAACTGGGGAAACCTTGTGATTAAATGAATGTAGAGGATCAGGAGCTCAGCAGACAAAAAAGGAGGCCCAGCCACATGTGATCTGAAGCTATAATTTTTGGAAGAAAATATTGAAGCCTAATAAATGCAAAGATGATTATAATTATAGGTGTTATTTCCTCATAAGTTATATGGTGGGAATAAAGTGTTTTATAAACAGTATTAAAGGATACTATCTAGAAAATTCATCAAACATTAATGTAGCCCCTGGATATAATCATCAAAAAGGAAGGCTGTTAGGATATTGACATGCTACATCTTTCTCCTTGCCTGGCTTTCAACATGAACAATATTTACTCTGCAGAAGCTTCTCGGGCAGACATCAACCATTCATTTCCTACACACTGATTGGTGATAGTAACGAACTATTTATATTACGATTCACCTGAAAGATAAATTGTGGTGCCAAATTTTAATACAGTTTATTTCAGTCCCATTATGTAATACTCTTTTATTTTTGCTGGAATAAACTCTCCATAATTCTATTTTCTAGTTTATTATTTATTCTTTCATTTCTTCCAAGTCTTGAGTCTTATTCAAACTGTTGCAATAGCACTTGTTTTTGCTGCATATTCTGCAGCCACCCTTCAAGTGAAATATACAAAATCAACAATGAAATTAAACTCAGCAAAGTCACAACTCTATTTCATTATAATCCTGTACATAGTCAGTGATGAATGAATATCTTTTGTCTTATTGTACACCAATGTCCTTAGAATTAAATCTAGTTACACAGAAAAATTGCCAATATGGTGAAGAGGACGTAAATGAATTAGCTGCAAAGAGAAGGTAAATTATTAGTCTCAGAATATTTCCATATTGTCTAACTGAATTGTACTCAGTAATTTAATGTTATAGCTATTTGGAGTAATTTTTGTGCCAGGATACAACCAAAGTAAATTTTAATGATACATCAAAAAAAGAACCCTATAGTGATGGGTTCTTTTTTCTTTTTTTAAATTTATTTTTCATTTTATATACCAACTCCAATTCCCCCTCCCTCCCATTCTCTTGTCCCCCACCTCCCACATTTCCTACCCCAATTTACTCCTCAGAGGGGGTAAGGCCTTCCTTGGGGGGTCAACAAAGTCTGGCATACCAAGTTGAGGCAGGATCAAGTCCCTTCCCACTGTATCAAAGCTGAACAAGGTATCCTGCCATAGGGAGTGGGCTCCAAAAAGCCAGTTCATGCCCCTGGGATAGGTCCTGGTCCCACTCCAGGGCACCCCCAAAACAGATCAAGTCTCATAACTCTCACCCATATTCAGAGAGTCTAGTTGGGTCCCATACAGGTTCCCCAGTTGTCAGTCCTTAGTCTGTGAGCTCCCTCTAGATTGGGTCTCCTGTCTCTGTGGTTTTGATCCTCCCCCAGGAGCCTTGTTCATATGATCCCTCCTCCCATTCTTCAACTGAACTCCAGAAGCTCAACCCAGTGCTTGGCTGTGGGTCACTGTATCTGCTTATACCAGTTACTGGATATAGGTTCTATGATGATGATTAGGGTAGTCACTAATCTGACTAAAGGGGAAGGCCCATTCTGACAGCCTCTCCACTATTGTTAGGAGTCTTAGGAATGCCCCAGGAAGGGAAAATGGTTAAGAGATGATGGTGGATGGGAACATGAGGGATCAAGAAGACCAAGTTAGGGAAGGGATATTGGGGGAGAGAAATGAAAGCGATATCTTTATAGAGGGAGCCATTATAGGGTTAGGGAGAAACCTAGTGCTGGAGAAATAGCGGGATCAGTCTCAGGAATCCTTAAGGATGACCAATTTTCAAGAGTATCTGGATACTATAGTTTACTGAGTACTCAGATTCAAGGTGTAAACAGAGAGGTTAAGGTACAACTTTCAGTAATAGTCTTTGTTCTTTGTATTGTTTGGTTAACTTTATGTTATCATAAGAGGTCACTGTCGTGGGAAAATTTAGATGCAGGGATGTCAGTTGGCTGATGGGGGATGCCCTTCTGTATATATGTTTCTCTTATTGGTTGATGGATAAAAACAGTTTGGACAATAGAGGCAGGAAGATAGGTGGGACTAGGAGACAAGGAACATTCTGGGAAAGGTAGGCCGAGAGGGACTGCAAGAGGCCATGAAGGGACCAGGAGGATAGGATGAGCCAGGCATTCTCTGGTAAAATAAGGTCATGTAGAAATACATAGATTAGTAGTTATGGGTTAATAATTAAGACAGAGCTAGTCAATAAGAAGTGCTAGCCATTGGCGAACAGTTTAATAATTTATATATGCCTTCGTGTGCTTATTTGGGGCTGCGAAGCATAGCGGGTCCAGTCTGGGAAGAAAATACCAGCAACAGTTGGTTTCTTTGAAAACTTCACATTCTAAATTCTACCCTTTATCCTGTATCATGGTCACACCCATGCATGCGTGCTCATACACACTTATGTATAATGTGATGAAATTCTTCACAGTGCAAAAGTTTCATTCCACTAAGATTGTTTGTGATGTGCAGCACTGTGAAGGTGCTGAGGTGAACAAGATCTTGTCATCTCGATAAGGATAACTTTAATATATAAGGAAAGATACTATCTCATGCACATTTTTATTGAGTTACTATATTTTTTAGCCAAGAGTTTCCTGTTTTTGTTAAGTTTGTGAATGTGAAAGATGTCATCTGATGTGATGAGTGCGAATTAAATGCTAGTTCAAATTGTTTCACAAGGAACCTCTAGGGCATAGGCAGATAAATCCTTGTTGGTCACTAGTCTATACATGCACCAACATGAACCCTCCCCTCTCCTGTTGCTGATCCCAATTCCTGGGGAAGAAAGAGTTCAATGCACCTAAAGTGTCAATGCTCTAGAGCAGCCTGGCCACTTGCCTGGTTTTCACTGGTTTTATTCTGTTCAACAAACAACACAGCACTTTTCCCTGCCATATACTCATCAAAATTAAAAGTCTTTAAAACAGTTTCATGTCTTCAAATGAAGCCAAAATACCATTTAAGCAACCTAGAGAAGAAAATCAAGTAACATTTTGCAGCAAAGAGAAGCAGATATAGACATTTAAATAGTCTAGCTTCTAAATAGTTTGGTGTGAAAATACCCTTGAAGTAGAAATAATAATTTTTTTTTGTTCTCCAAATGTAGTCTGGAAGAAATAATTAAGTTTAGGGATGTGTTTTTTGGGTCCTTCATTTGAGGTCAGACTGAACCTCAAGTCTCTGACATAGAATGTGAAAATATTTTTAACAGAATTGGCATTAAGAAGGGGAAAGGGTCAAGATCCCCTGAGCAAATTGGGAGCAAAGGAAGAGGGGGGAGGGAGTTAGGAGAATGAGAAGGGGAGAAGTGGAGGGATGCAGAGGACATGAGGGAGCAGAAAGGTTGAGTCAGGAGAAGAATAGAAGATAACAAGAATGGAGATACCAAAATAGAGGGAGACATTTTAGGTTTACATAGAAATCAGGCACTAGGGAAATGTCTGGAGATACACAAACATGACACCAGCTACCAATCTAAGCAATGGAGGACAGGCTGCCTTAAATGCCCTCCCCGGATTATGAAATAACTGACTTATATGCCACCCGATAGCCCTCATCCAGCAGCTGGTGGAAGTAGAAGCAGACACCCACAACTTATCACTGAACTAACTGGAATCCAGATGCAGACGAGTGAAGAACAAAGGAGTCCAGACCAGGCTGGTGAAACCTACATAAACAACTGACCTGAACATCGGGGAAATCTTGCTCCCCAGACTGATAGCTGGCATATGAGCATGTGATTGATCCAGGCCCCAGGAACATAGGTTTCAGTGAGGAAATCTCGGAAATCTACAGGACCTCCTGTAGTAGTTCAGTACTTATCCCTAGTGTAGGTGTGGACTTTGGGAGCCCATTCCACATAGAGGAATACTCCCTGAGCCAAGACACATGGGGGTGGGCCTAGGCCCTATCCCAAAGGCTATGATAGACTCTGATGACACCCAATGGAAGGCCTCCCCCTCCAGGGGGAGCAGAAAGGACATGTGATAGGTAGGGTTTTAGTTGGGGGGATAGTAGGGGAGGAAGGGAGGGAGAAGGGAACTGGGATTGTCATGTAAAACAATCTTGTTTCTAATTCAAATAAAAAAACTTGGAAAAAAGAATTGGCATTAATTGTTGCTTAAATGTTTGATAGTATTGACCTAGTAGAACTATTTTGTGCTAGGTTTTCTCAGCTGGAAGATTTTCAATTATTTCTTTATTTTATGTTCTTCAGTTCATATTTCCTCTTTCTTCATGATTGGAATTTATCTTTACACATTTACAAATTATTATAGACATTACACATGAATGCTTCCAACACTCTTTTAGGACCATCATTAGATCTCTGTCTTCCCTTTCTAATTTTGTGTTTTAGTCTCCATTTTCCCCAAATTTGTCAATTTTGCTTGCCATATCTAAAAACCAGTTTCACTATATTTTCTGCTTTTTTTCTAATTTTAATTATATTCATGTGTTTGCTTCCCTTGTTTAAACCAATGTTGAGTTAGTTTTTTCTCTAGTTCTTTGAGATATATAGTTAAGTTGCTTATTACACATCTTCTTCTTTCAGATAAGCTTCTCTCTGTAAGTTGCAAGATGTAATATGCTTTTTTCATTTCATTTGTCTCTGTATTTTAAATTTTACATTTAGGTTCATTTAATATAGTTTATAAATGTATTTGGGGGAAATTTAGTGGTACAAATTTAATTACACCTTTCATTTTATTTAATATATGAAACAAAGAGTTAAGGAACTAATATTTTGAAACCCATAGTATAAACAAATTCATTTAACTGAATAAGACTATTTTTTAAAATTTATTTATTAGTTCTAGTTAGGGAACAAGGTTGTTTCACATGTAAGTCCCTTCTCCCTCTCCTTCCCCTCACCCCCATCCCTCCTCCCCCACCCCCAACCTACCCCCACCCCATCCACCCACCACTCCCCAGGCAGGGTAGGGCCCTCAACAGGGGCTCTGCAAAGTCCACCAAATCTTCCTGGGCTGGACCTGGGCCCTTCCCCATGTGTCCAGGGCCAAAGTGTATCCCTTCATGTGGGATGGGCTCTCAAAGTTCCTTCTTACACCAGAGAAAAATGCTAATCCACTTCCAGAGGCTTCCTGGAGTGCAGAGGCCTCCTTATTGACATCCATGTTCAGGGGTCTGGATCAGTCTTGTACTGGCCTCCCAGACAGCATCTGGGGTCGATGTGCTCGCCCTTGTTCAGGCATCTGTTCCTGTGGGTTTCTCCAACTTGGTACAGACCCCTTCGCTCTTCATTCCTCCCTCTCTTCAACTAAATTCCCGATTTCAGCTCAGTGTATATCTGTGGATGTCTGTCTCTGCTTCCATCAGCCACTGGATGAGGGCTCTAGGATGGCATAAAGAGAAGTCATCAATCTCATTTTAGGGGAAGGGCTTTTAGGTTATCCTCTCCACCATTGTCTGGATTGTCAGATCGTGTCATCCTTGTAGGTCTCTGGAGATCTCCCTGGTTCCAGATCTCTTCTCAGAGCCACCTATAGTGGCTCCCTCTGATATGGTATCTCTCATTCTGCTCTCTCTCCTCAATTCTTCCCCCATAACTGAGTAAGACTTTTTAAGGTTTATAAGTTAAAGCTATTCATCACCTGACAGCAGATAGTATTTGTTGGTAGGAGGATGAGGTTGATAGGATCGTCATCATTGCTGTTGAGCCATGAGCAAGATGACCTAGCCTAAGAACAAGTGAAAGAGAAAATTCCCATGGTTCATATGTATTTGAATTCAGCTACATTTTAGTCTTCTCCCAGTTGTGTTAAAGAGACTGCCTGTGAACCCTGGATCTTCTTGAGCTTTCTCCTTTACAATACCCTGGGAAAAATTAAAACAAATTTCTTTTGTAGGTTTTTGTAACCATAATTCTCCACCAGCTGCCTGGGTTCTGCCACTGCTTTAGGGCCCCCAAATAACACAGTCTTATATTAGTTACAATGTTGCTTACCCAGAACCGGAAACATACCCTTGCCAACCCTGGCTGGTGGATGGAAGTAGAACTGTCACTTGGGCCTTGGCAGTGTCCGGGGTTTGCTGGATCTAGCTGCTGACCTTGGATCCGGTGAGCAAACCCCTGGTGTCAGATGTTTCTGAGCAAGGCCAATGAAGCAAATTTGTAATCAGTCTGTTTTTATATGAAAATACATTTCTACGTGCTTACATTCACTTTATAGCCATCTGCATTTTAAATAACTGTATTGCATTTGTTTTTGTATATTTGAAACAAAGAATAATTCATTTTTAAGGCAGACAAATAAAAATATTGGTTTTTGATGGGTAATTAAATTTTACATCTTGATTTCAGATTGTATAACAGTACCAGATTGTAAAACTCTCCAAAAATATGTTGCTTTCTTGCAGTTTTAAGACATTCTCTCGATTGTTTTGGAACGGGTTTTCCTTGCTTTGGAAAATATTTTAGGTAGAGGTACATGAACATGCTGGTGTTGCATTATTTACTATGTCTGATGTGCTGAAAGCATGCATACCATCTTATATTTCAGCTGTGTTAGTTCAAAGAAACATGTATGGAAGCACCTCAGTCAGTAGCTTGGTAAAACCATAGGTAAAACCTTGCTGAAAGAATGCAATATTATCAGGAATTTCAAGCTTGGCCTACATTTGTTTTCAGAAACTATCAATATTTAGACAAATGTAACTCACATAAGACATATTTTGAGTGGAAGTAAAGACAACAAAATATTTTATTTATTTATTTATTTATTTATTAGTGTTTATTTTTATTTTTATTTTTTCTTTCTTTTTATGTAAATTCTTTAATTACTACTCTTATTTACATATCCATCTCCCCCTTCCCTCAACCTCCCATCCGCCCGTGTTCCCCACCAACACCCCTAAGCCACCCCCCAACTCCTCCCCAGGGACAGTGAGGCCCTCCACAGGAGACCTTCAAAGTCTATCATATTGTTTGGGGGAGGGCCTAGGCTCCCCTTGCTTTATCTGGGCTGCAATAGTAGCCTTCCAAAGGATATGGGCTCCCAAAGTCTATTTGTGCTCTAGGGTTAAAGACTGGCTCCACTGTTAGAGGTCCCATAGACTGTCTTGGCCTCCTAGCTGGCACCCACAACCAGAGGGCTTGGTTTAGACCAATGCTGTTTCCCCAGCTTTATGACTAAGGTCCCCATGCTCTCACTAAGCCAGGTCGACTATTTCTGCAGCACTGTCTTGGCTCCTTTGCTCATCCCTCCTTCCTCTCCACACAATTGGATTCTAGGGGTATGGTTCAGTGCTCAGCTGCGGGTGCCTGTTTCTCCTTCAAACAGCAACTGGATGAAGGCTCTAAGAAATGGTAACCAAGGCAGACACCAATCTCATTATAGGGAAGGGCATCAATGGCATTTTCTCCACCACTGGATGGATTCTTAGTTGGGGTCATCTCTGTGGATCCCTAACACTTCCCCTGTGCCAGACCTCTCTACATATCTATACTGTCTCCCTCTATCAAGGCATTTCCTTTCTTGCTGTCCTCTATTCCTCCCCTGTCTCAGTCCTCTTGTTCTCCTCCCTGTTCCCCTTTTCCCCATCCTTCCTCTCCACCACTGCCCCATGCTCCCACTTTGTTCAGGGGTTCTTGTGCCCCTCCCCTTCCTCGAGGAACTATGCAATCTTCTCTCAGCAAAACATTTTAAAAGATATATAACAAGATGACAAAGTTAGCTATATGTAGTTTAAGATATTTGAATATTTCATTATACTAAGGAAGATATGTATATACATTTGTAGAAATGAATATGTACGAATTGAATATGAAACTATAGTATTAAAAACAATTGTAGACAAAGAGGAATATGAGAGTATGAGTTAATGAAAGAAAATTATGTGACTAAGCCTATACACAAAATGGGAAGTATAAAAGGCACAAAGAGATATACATTGGATAAGCATAAAATCTTTGAAGTTGGATTTCCAATGAAAAGAGAGAGAATGAGAACTGATATAGCATTTAAGAAGGAAAATGCTCTGCTCACGGGATCTGAACTCGGCCGGGAGGCTACAGCACACACAGAGACTTCCAAGGCCCTGGAAACAGTCTTGCCTCCATCCAGGAGAAAAGGACAGACATCAGAGTATTGGAACTGTTTGTATCTACCAGAAGGGAACCTTGGTCCCAAACCCACCAGGAGAGGAAGAGACTCCTGCTATACCCACCAGAAGAAAGGATGGGAAGAAGACAATATAAAAGCACATTCAACATCAGAAAAACCAATAAGATACACTGGAGACTAGGAACCATACATCATCAAGACCTGAACATCATAATGCAGATGAAGCTGAAGAAAATGACCTTAAAAACATCTTCATGAAAATGATAAAGGTTCTCAAAGAGGATATGAGAAAATCCCTTAGGGAAATGGAAGAAAAAACAAACCAAAAAAATACAATATATCAACAAATCTTTCAAGGAAACACTTCAAGACCTAAAAACTGAAATAGAGAAAATAAAGAAAGAACAATCTGAAGAAATGCAGGAAATAGAAAAGCTGGTTAAACTATCAGGAACTACAGATGCAAGCATAACCAACAGAATACAAGAGATGGAAGAGAAAACCTCAGGAGGTGAAGACACACTAGCAGAAATAGAATCATCAACCAAAGAAAATCTTAAGTCCAAAAAATCCCTAACCCAAAATTTCCAGGAAATATGTTATACCATGAAAAAACCAAACCTAAGAGTAATAGGTATAGAAGAAGGTGAAGAAATCCATCTCAAAAGCACAGAAAACATATTGAACAAAATCATAGAAGAAAACTTTCCCAACCTCAAGAAAGATATACCAATGAAAGTACAAGAAGCATACAGAACATCAAATAGACTGGACCAAAAAAAGTCTCCTCTCCACATAATAATCAAAAACCCAAACATATAGAATAAAGAAAAAATATTAAGAGCAGCAAAGGAAAATGGACAAGTAACATATAAAGGCAAACCTATCAGAATTACACCTGACTTTTCCTTGGAAACTCTGAAAGCCAGAAAGTCTGGCTACACTACTACATTCTACCTACACTAGGAGACCACGAAAGCCAGCCCAGACTACTATACCCAGCAAAGCTTTCAATCAATATAGATGGAGAAAGCAAGATATTCCATGACAAAACCAGATTCAAACAATACATATCCACCAATCCAGCCCTACAGAGAGTCCTGGAAGGAAACTGCAACCTAAGGAATTTAACTACAACCAGAAAAATAGAGGCAATAGATAATCCCACTTTACCAACAGTCAAAAAAAAAAAAAAGGAATGGAAACCCACACATAATTTCACCACCACCACCAAATAAAAAACAAACAAGAATATCCCTTAATATTAATGGCCTTAATTCGCCCATAAAAAGACACAGGTTAGCAGAATGGATAAGAAGACAGAATCCATCCTTTTGCTGTATACAAGAAACACACCTCAACTTCAAAGACAGACGGTACCTAAGACTTAAGAGTTGGGAAAAGATTTTCCAATCAAATGGACACAAGAAACAATCAGGGATAGCAATCTTAATATTCAACAAATTGGACTTTAAACTAAAATCAATCAAAACAGATGAAGGAGGTCACTTCCTACTCATCACAGGAGAAATCCTTCAGGATGAAGTCTCAATTCTGAACATTTATGCCCCAAATACAAAGGCACCTCCCATTCATAAAAGAAACATTACTAAAATTCAAATCACACGTAAAACTGTGCATGCTTATAGTGGGAGACTTAAATACCCCACTGTCACCACTGGACAGAAACACCAGATAGAAACTTAAAGAAACAAAGGAACTAATAGAAGTTATGGCCCAATTGGGTTTAACAGACAACTATAGAACATTCCATCCAAATACAAAACAATTTACCTTCTTCTCAGCGACACATGGAACCTTCTCTAAAATCGACCACATACTTGGCAAAAATAGCAAACCTCAACAGGTACAAAAAATTGAAATAACCCCCTGTATCTTATCAGACCACTATGCTTTAAAGCTAGAATTCAACAACAGAATTTGCAGAAAATCTACAAACTCATGGAAATTAAGTAACACCTAATTGCACAATTCCTGGATCAAGGAAGAAATAAAAAAGAAATTAAAGATTTTCTAGAATTCAATGAGAATGCAAACACAACATATCCAAACTTATGGGACACTTTGAAAGCAGTGCTAAGAGGAAAGTTCGTAGCGCTAAGTGCCCACATGAAGAAACAAGAGAATAATCACACTAGAGAATTAACAGCACAACTGAAAGCTTTAGAAAACAAAGAATCCAATACAGCCTGGAGGAGCAAAACCAGGAAATAATCAAATTGAGGGCTGAAATCAATAAAATGGAAACTAGGAGAACAATTCGAAGAATCAATATAATGAAGAGTTGGTTCTTCGAGAAAATCAACAAGATAGACAAACCTTTATCCAAACTTACCAAACAGCAGAGAGTGCAACTTGCAAATTAATAAAATCAGCAATGAAAAGGGGGGCATAAGAATAGACAGAGAGGAAATCCAGAGAATCATCAGGTCATACTTTGAAAACCTATATTCCTCAAAATTCAAAAATCTAAAGGAAATGGGCAATTTTATGGACAGATTTCACTTACCAAAATTAAATCAAGAACAGATAAGCAACTTAAATAGACCTATAACCTCTAATCAAATAGAAGCAGTCATCAGAAGTCTCCCAACCAAAAAAAGCCCAGGGATAGATGGCTTCAGTGTAGAAATATGTGTGTACTCCACACAATAGAAGCACAATAGAAGCAGAAGGGACATTGCCAAACTCTTTTTAAGTGGCTTCAATAACTTTGATACCCAAGCCACACAAAGACACATCTATGAAAGAGAACTACAGACCAATATACCTCATGAACTTTGATGCAAAAATTCTCAATAAATTTCTAGCAAATTGAATCATAGAACACATCAAAGAAATCATCCACCATGATCAATTAGGCTTCATCCCAGGGATGCAAGGATGATTCAACATGCGAAAATCCATGGAGAGACACTCAGTGCAATTCCTCTAAAATTGGGGACAAGGCAAACCTGTCCACTCTCTCCATACCTCTTTAATATTTTGCTCAAATTCTAGCTAGAGCAATAAGACAACAAAAGGAGATCAAGAGGTCACAAATCAGGAAAGGAAGAAGTCAAACTTTCTCTATTTGCAGATTATATGATAGTCTACATAAGTGACTTGAAAAACTCTGCCACGGAACTCCTACAGCTGATAAACAACTTCAGCAAAGTGGCAGGATACAAGATTTACTTAAAAAAAAAAAAACTGTAGCCCTTCTATATACTGATGATACATTTGTGCAGAAAGAAATTAGAGAAACATCACCCTTTACAATTGCCTCAAACAACATAAAATACCTTGAGGTAACACTAACCAAAAAAGTGAAAGACGTGTACTGTAAGAATTTTGAATCTCTAAAGAAAAAAATTAAAGTAGATACTAGAAAATGGAAGGATCTCCCATGTTCTTGGATACATAAGATCAACATAGTAAAAATGGCAATCTTGCCAAAAGCAATCTACAGATTCAATGCAATACCCATTGAAATCCCAACACAATTCTTCACAGACCTTGAAAGAACAATTCTCAACTTTATATGGAAAAACAAAAACCCAGGATAGCCAAAACAACCCGGTATAATAAAGGAACTTCTGAAGGCATCACCATCCCTGAGTTAAAGATCTATTACAGAGCTGCAGTACTGAAAACAGGTTGGTATTGGCACAAAAAATAAACAGGTAGACCAATGGAATAGAGTTGAAAACCCTGATATTAAACCACATACCTACCAAAATTGATTTTTGACAAAGAATCTAAATTTATTCGATGGAACAAAGAAAGCATCTTCAACAAATGGTGCTGGTATAACTGGATGCTGGAATGTAGAAGACTGCAGATAGTTCCATGTCTATCACCATGTACAAAACTTAAGTCCAAATGGATCAAAGACCTCAACATAAATCCAGCCACACTGAAAAGATTAGAAGACAAAGTGGAGTTGATGGAGGAGAGATCTCCCATGCTCTGGGATAAGTAAAATCAACATAATAAAAATGGCAATCTTGCAAAAGTAATCTACAGAGTCAATGCAATCCCCATCAAAATCCCAACACAGTTCTTCACAGACCTTGAAAGAACAATACTCAACTTTATATGGAAAAACAAAAAACCTTGGATAGCCAAAACAACTCTGTACAATAAAGGATCTTCTGGTGGCATCACCATCCTTGACTTCAAGCTCTATTATAGACCCATAGTTCTGAAAACAGCTTGGTATTGGCACAAAAATAGACAGATTGACCAATGGAATACAATTGAAAACCCTGAATTCTCAACAGAGAAATCTGAAATGGCTGAAAGACACTTAAGAAAGTGCTCAAAATCCTTGGCCATCAGAGAAATGCAACTGCAAACAACTCTGAGATACCACCTCACACCTGTCAGAATGGCTAAAATCAAAAACACCAATGACAATCTATGCTGGATAGGATCTGGAGAAAAAGGAACACTCCTCCATTGCTGGTAGGAGTGCAAACTTGTAAGACCACTCTGGAAATCAGTATGTTAGTTGTTCAGAAAAATGGGAATCAGTTAACCTTAAGATCCAGCAATTCCTCTCTTTGGGTATATACCCAAATAATGCACGTTTGTACAACAAGGACATATGTTCAACCATGTTCATAGCAGCATTATTTGTAATAGCCAAAACCTGGAAGCAACCTAGATGCCCCTTAACTGAAGAATGGATAGAGAAAATGTACATTTATACAATGGAGTACTACTCAGCAGAAAAAAAAGCAATGGAATTTTGAAATGAGGAACAGAAATTCAGATAATTTCTCCAAGGCAGTATTGGAGGCTAAATGACAGTAGGAGCATATGATTTTTTCCAACTTTCTTTATTTGAATTAGAAACAGGATTGTTTTACATGACAATCCCAGTTTCCTTCTCCCACCTGTCCTCCCCTACCACACCCCCAACTAAAACCTTATTGTCACATATATTTTCTACTGTCCCTGGATGGTGAGGCCTTCCATAGGGTGTCATCAGAGTCTATCATATCCTTTGGGATAGGGCCTAGGCCCACCCCCATGTGTCTTGGCTCAGGGAGTATTCCTCTATATGGAATGGGCTCCCAAAGTCCACACCTATGTTAGGGATAAATATTGGACTTCTACAGGAGTTGCCATAGATTTCTGAGGTTTCCACACAGAAACCCATGTTCCTGGGGTCTATATCAGTCCCATGCTGGTATTTCAGCTATCAGACCAGGGAGCAAGAGTTCCCGGATGTTCAGGTCATCTGTTTCTGTGGGTTTCACCAGCCTGGTCTGGACCCCTGTGCTCTTCACTTGTCCTTCTCTGCATCTGGGTTCCAGTTCAGTTCAGTGATTAGTTATGGGTGTCTGCTTCTGCTTCCACTAGCTGCTGGATGAAGGCATATTAATCATTCATCAATCTCATAATCAGGGGAGGGAATTTAAGGTAGCCTCTCCTCCGTTGCTGAGATAGTTAGCTGGTGTCATCTTTGTAGATCTCCAGACATTTCCCTAGTGCCTGATTTCTCTGTAAACCAAAAATGTCTCCCTCTATTGTGGTATCTCCATTCTTGTTATCATCTATTCTTCCCCTGACTCATGCTTTCTTCTCCGTCATGCAACCCTCTTCTTCTCCCCTTCTCATTCTCCTAGCTCTCTCCTCTCACTTCTCGTGCTCCCAATTTGCTCAGCAGATCTTGAACCTCTCCTCTTCTCCAGGGGACCATGTATGTCTCTCTTAGGGATCTCCTTGTTTATTAGCTTCTTTGGCAGTGTGGATTGTAGGCTGCTAATCCTTACTCTATGTCTCAAATCCGCATATGAATGAGTACATACCATGTTTGTCTTTTTGCGACTGGGTTACCTCACTCAGAATGGTTTCTTCTAGATCCATCCATTTTCCTGCAAATTTCAAGATTCCATTGTTTTTTTCCACTGAGTAGTACTCCATTGTGTAAATGTACCACATTTTCTCTATCCATTATTCAGTTGAGGGTCATCTAGGCTGCTTCCAGGTTCTGGCTATTACTTAGTGCTGCTATGAACATGGTTGAACATACGTCCTTGTTGCATGAATGTGCTTCTTTTGGGTATATGCCTAAGAGTGGAATTGCTTGATCTTGTGGTAGACTGATTCACATTTTTTTAAGGAGTCATCATCATACTGATTTCCAAAGTGGCTGTACAAGTTGGCACTCCCAGCAGCAGTGTAGAAGTGTTCCCTTTTCTCCACATCCTCTCCAACATGAGCTGTCATTGGTGTTTTTGATTTTGGCCATTCTGACAGGGGTAAGATGGTATCTCAGCATTGTTTTTATTTGCATTTCCCTGATGGCTAAGGATGCTGAACACTTTCTTTTGTATCTTTCAGCCATTTTAGATTCCTCTCTTGAGAATTGTCTATTTAGTTCTGCATCCCACTTTTTAATTAATTGTTTGGTGTTTTGGAAACTAGCTTCTTGAGTTCTTTGTATATTTTGGAAATAAGCCCTCTGTCAGATGTGGGGTTGGCGAATATATCTTCCAGTCTGTGGGCTGCCGTTTTGTCTTGCTGACTGTGTCCTTTGCCTTAGAGAATCTCCTCAGTTTCAGGAGATCCCATTTATCAATTGTTGACCTCAGTGTCTGTGCTACTGGTGTAATGTTCAGGAAGCAGTCTCCTGTAACAATTAATTCAAGGGTATTTCCCACTTTGTCTTTTACTAGGCCCAGTGTAGCTGGATTTATGTTGAGATCTTTGATTCATTTTGACTTAAATTTTGTGCAAGGTGATAGGCCTGGGTCTAACTGCAGTCTTCTACATGGTCTGCAACCAGTTATGCCTGCACCATTGTTGAAGATGTTCTCTTTGTTCCATAGTATAAATTTGGATTGTTTGTCAAAAATCAGGTGTTCATAGGTGCGTGGGTTAATATCAGGGTTTTCAATTCTATTCCATTGGTCTACCTGTCTATTTTTGTGCCAATACCAAACTGTTTTCAGGACTATAGCTCTGTAATAGAGCTTGAAGTCAGGGATGGTGATGCCTCCAGAAGTTCCATTATTGTACAGGGTTGTTTTGGCTATCCTGGGTCTTTTGTTTCTCCATATAAAGTTGAGAATTGTTCTTTCAAGGTCTGTGAAGAATTGTGTTGGGATTTTGATGGGGATTGCATTGAATCTGTAGATTGCTTTTGGCAAGATTGCCATTTTTACTATGTTGATCCTACCTATCCAAGAGCATGGGAGATCTTTCCATTTTCTGGTATCTTCTTTAATTTCTTTCTTTAGACTCAAAATTCTTATGGTACAGGTCTTTCACTTTTTTGGTTAGTGTTACCCCAAGGTATTTTATGTTGTTTGTGGCAATTGTAAAGTGTGATGTTTCTCTGATTTCTTTTTTCCACCAATGTGTCATTGGTATATAGTAAAGCTATGGATTTTTTTTTTGAGTTAATCTTGTATCCTGCCACTTTCCTGAAGTTTATCTACTGTAGGAGTTCCTTGGTAGAGTTTTTTGGGTCACTAATGTAGACTATCCTATTGTCTGCAAATAGTGAGAGTTTGACTTCTTCCTTTCCAATTTGTTTTTCCTTGATATCATTTCGTTGTCTTATTGCTCTAGCTAGGACTTCAAGGACAATATTGAAGAGGTATGGGAGAGAGTGGTCAGCCTTGTCTTCTCCCTGGTTTTAGAGGAATTGGATCAGTTTCTCTCCATTTAATTTGATGTTGGCTGTTGGCTTGCTGTATATTGCTTTTATTATATTGAGGTATATTCCTGTTATCCCTGATTTCTCGAAGACCTTTATCATGAAGGGGTGTTGGATTTTGTCAAAGGCTTTTTCTGCTTCTACTGAGATGATCATGTGTTTTTTTCCTCAGTCTGTTTATATGGTTGATTACATTTGGATTTTCGTATGTTGAACCATCCTTGCATCCCTGGGATAAAGCCTACTAGATCATGGTGGATGATTTCTCTGATATGATCTTGTATTCGATTTGCCAGGATTTTATTGAGAATTTTTGCATCAATGTTCATGAGGGATATTGGTCTGTAGTTCTCTTTCTTATTTGTGTCTTTGTGTGGCTCGTTATCAAGGTTATTATAGCATCTTAAAAAGAGTAAAGTGCTTAAAGCAAATACCTTCTATTCTGGAATATCATAGTCATTACAGCCTGAAAGATAAAATGAAGATGCTTCTGGTAAACAGTGAAAATTAATGCATGTTTCAAGTGTCATCTTTAAAATTGCAAACATATAGAGAAAAGTATATGAAAAAAGTGGGAATAACTAAAGTTAAAAGAGTCTAAGATTTTGTTATTTATGAAGGCCATGCATATAACTGTTTAGAATGTAGGCTATTTGTGGAAATGGTGATCTGTATTCTGGATAATACAGATTTTATTGTCATCACAATTGTTTTTATTTGAGGGTTATTTGTCTTCTAAATCCCCCCATTAAACTGAAAAGAACCTATGCCATTTTTTTCCTTTGAATACTTGTAAAGAGACTTGTTTGAAAAGATAAATTAGAAAGATAAAAAACATTTCTAGTTTCTGTTGTCAGGATGCTATTCAAATAAAGACAAGTTTGTAAATTATATTTCAAATAGCTTTAGACTGAAGTTATTAATGACCAAACTTTTTGTGTAAGATATTATAGTGGGACCAATTTGCTCAACCTATTAAAACTAGCTTATTTTGCAGGAAATTTAATTTCTCTATAGGAAATGTTGATTAGATTTTTAAATTTTTATAATAAGATGAAATTATTTTTCTTTCATAATTATAAATCTTATCAACTCATTTCATTTCTATGAACATGAATAACTCAAATATGATAAGAAAGACAAAATAACTATTTACAGATTCTATAACATGTTTAGGTTAATGACTGAAATTCCAATTTATATTTTTTTAAATTCCTTTTTGGAGGACAGACTAGTTCAACTATTTCCCAATGTTAGTTCTTACTTTAATGGCTTAAAATAACTCTGTCTGAAGACCTTTTACATCACAAGTTCAAAATTAGATAATGATTGATACAGAGATGTTAAGAATAAGAAATAGAAGTGTGTGTCCCTTAATATACACAGTCAACAGTGTGAGCACTTTTAAAAAGGATTAGTTTTACAGTTTTCCTAGTGATTGCAATAGAAAAAAAGCTCTCAGCTATTTGTTGTCTCCCTTCCAAATAAAATTGTATTCTTTGGTTGTGGTTAGTGGTCCCTTGGATGAAAAACATCTATTATAAGCTCATGATATATCACTTTCATTTGTTCCAAACATAGTTTGGCTTATTGATGTCAAAGATGGTCCTAAGATCCCAATATAGCTTTCTATATGGGAAAACTATATACTTTAAAGTAATCTGGAACAGAGAATATCCTTCTTGGCAAGGTATACACTGTCAATCTTTGGCATGTCATCAGTCAACAGGGTGTTTTCCTGACCTACCTCAGCCACTGCTGTCAGTGCCAGATCTAAGTAGCTTCCTAATGTTCATAACTACATGCATCTTTGATTTTGAGGATTTTGTCTAGAATAACAAGCAATATTAAAACAAAAAAGTATATGTTAAATAAACATAGATGTATAGGAAAACAAACATTTTGTGTATTATTTAACTGACTGCTACTTAAAATGTCAATAAAAATTCTAACACATTTTAAGAAATTTAATTTCTTTTTCAGTACATATACAAAAATGTCTCTTTCCTCAGAGATGTCCTTGATAGACAGATTGTTTTGTATCTTTTCTGAAATGGGTCTATGTATCTGTAGGTGTATATGTATATGATTTCAAATAATTCTATTTTTATAGCTCTAGAAATATTATAAGAATGCCATGTAACACATAGTAATTCATTTAAGTGGTACTAGTTGAGGTACTTCAAAAGGGTTTACTTAAAATATTTTATTGTTACTAGCTAGGTTTTCTCCATAGTCAAATTGAGAATAACTTAAAATTCACTGCAATGTGTTTTAGTACATTGGCAGATATTATTAATGTATTGCTCATGCAAATATGACAATAATAGATAGAGTTATTTTGTGCTAATTGCATTTTATACACTCTTATAAATGATTTATGTATATTGTTATATAATTTATTGGCTTATAAATTTAACTCATTCTATTTTATAGGTAGATATGCTGATTCTCAGAAACCTGTTATTTGTTATAGGTTGCTGAGTGTGTAAGCAATGAGAATGGGGTTGATGACAGTATGACTGTAGAGATCACATTCCTAAATTTTGCTATCTTAGCTATCAGTATTGTAAGGAGTCTACTTATTCTATTAATCTGAATAAAGAATCCTCAAGTACATAGATTTTAAGGAACGTTCACATCATGACAATATAGCCTCATTTTTATTTTTTTCTTTCCAACAAAAGAAAAACAATAGAAAAATCCTTTCCCCTGTTATAGTCTCCATCATTCTTATTGCTGACATTTCTAACTCTTTCCAATAGAACTCTCAGAGTTTCTACAAAGACTGTCTTGTCAACAACATAGAGTGTAGGACTTATATATTTGAGTTATGGCACTAAATTTTCCTGCCTCATGTACATCCATCTGGAATTGACTTCCTGCCTCTCTTGATATTACAAACCTCAGCTATGTGACACTTGGTTAGTGATTATGCCCTTCTTTCTGGCCTCTCTCCTAGCCTGCCTGTCACTTCCAGCAGAACAAAAATTCCTTAATGTTATGTTAGCCCTTCTGGGATCAAACGTCCTTTAAAAGGAGTAATGAAGAGATGTGGTCTTCCCTAGGGAAGACACACCAATCAATTTTCCAGTGCCAAATCATCAGCTTTGAAAATGTAAAGTAGCATTACTTATGAACTCTAAGGGTTATATTTAGGAATATATATGTACATAATAACATACAATTGATGAAAAATGAGGTCATGAATATAAATGAGAGCTAGGAGGGGTATATGGGAAGGTTTAAGGGGAGGAAGAGAAAAGGAGATATGTTGTAATTAAAATACAATTAAAGAAAACAAACAACAGAAAGGAGTAATCAATAGCTTTGAAAATAGTTTTTAAAATGCTATGAAATCATCAATCCACATTATTTTGCTTAACAACAATTTGGTGCTTGTCTGAAAGCTGCCTGTTGACAAAATACTACCATATACAGCCTGTCCTTCTGTAGAAAAAGCTGAACAATGCTGCAAAGGAAAAACAATTATTCTGATTTTATGGGTGGGGAACATTTTTAACTTTTTTCTTAATTCATGCCTGTATACATTTATATACACTTGTTTAGGTTCTGTGCTGCAACCTATGAAGTTCCTGAACTATGCACAACCAAAATTGCACTAAGTCAAGAAATAGGTGCAGAGTAATGGAGAATTTTTTTTTATTTTTCTCAGAAAATTATTAGTCTTGTGGCTCAAGTTACTCCTTCTTGACTGGAAACTGCATATCATTTGTTATTACATTTGATTTTAAAATGTGTCAAGTTGACACACAAAATCAGCTAATACAGATCCATTCTTGTAAAGATTCAGTGCTTGATGAACTCTTGATGGACTCATTTGTTTCATAGACCCGCTGTATTCACCCATAGCTATTCAGTGGTCATGACTGCAATGGCTATGAATTTGCCCAGAAGATTCCACAGCCCTTTTACCTGTCTTTTGGTTCTTATACTTTTTCCTGTGTACTCTTTTTGTGAGGTTCATTGAGTCTTGGAAAGGGTGATATAAATGTCTTGATTAAGGATTTTTCTCTCAATTGTTTTTTCTTGTTTGTTTGTTTTGTAGGTGGACTTTTCTGTCCCACCAGCCAGTTCCCAAATAACAACACAAAGACTTGTTATTAATTAGAAATGCTCAGATGCAAGCCCAGGCTTGTTATTAGCTAGCTCTTACATTTTAAGTAAACCCATATTTCTTATTTACAGTCTGCCAACATGTCAGTACCTTTTTCAGTATGGCAAGTTCATCTTGCTTCCCTCTTCATCTCCTCAAGACTCCTCAGACTTTGCCTGTCTTCCCAGCTTTTTCTTGGCTCCCCAAATCTTGCCTAGCTATCAACCAATCAGCTTTTTATTAACAAAGATAACATCACATTTTCAGAATTTACAGAAGCATTATTCCACCACATTATTTTGTTTTGTTTTTTTCCTATTCTCAGAACTATGTATAACCATGCATCTATACATTCAGCAAAATTCACCAGAAAGAGACAGTTTTCTAATTGAGGCTGAGATTGGTAACTGTCTATTATGTACAAACACCCATTCACATGAAGTGGGTTTGATTCCATACTAATTTTGCTAAACAACAGAATTATGCAACCCCTACAGTCTAAGACAACTCCTACCATGAGATTTTGGATGGATTGTAGTTGCAAGTGTGGATTATTACCTGCAGAGTGGGACTCAAATCCAACCAGAGTGGTTAGTACCCCTACAACAATCACTACTACTGCACAAGTGGTCACAGCTTGCCTATCTGGTTAGAATTTTGATGTGTAGCATTCACTGTTGAGTAAGACCAGTTGAGAATCTTTCTCCCCAGCTGTCTGTATAAAAATTTTCAGCATTATGAAAGAAAGCTGTCGGGGGAGGAGATGTCTAGCTCAGTTTCAGTTTGACTTCTCTATATCATGCAACCATGGTGTATGGAGTTCAAGTGGAGATTTAAAGTTATTTGGTTAAATTGTGGAACCACTATATCAATAAGATTTATGTACAAAATGGTAAAAATAGCAATATATTAATGATTCACTAAAAATACTGATAAAATCTTATTAAACCTCTTTTAAAAGCATTTAGTTGTGCAATTACAATCTGTTGAATTGCATCACTGTATTCTAGGACCTTTTTGCTCACCAACTGTTAATTTTCATTTTTTTCCACACTAAATGTTTTATTTTCTATTTTTATTGTTTCATAATTTTATACAGGCATACTGTATTTTTATAACACCCCCCCTTCTCTCCCCTATTCCTCCACCACTTATACCTCTCAGCTTCATATGCTATTTCTTTAAAACACACTGGATCCACTCAGTGCTAATTTTATGTTCATTGGTGTAGGACCATCTACTTGTTCATGGATAGTTAGCCTCTCAGGGGCAACATCTTGAAGAAAACTGACTCTGCCTCCTCCCAAATGTATCAGCTTCTGATTGCTCCTCTGCTAGTTTAGGGAATTCATGAGTCCCTACCCAAGACATCTTGAGATATTACCACCTGAAGAAATATTGTATTTAACTGGCAACCTAATTCAATTTTGAAACAATATTTTCATTTACGTTTGGTAGAAAGAATCCCAACTATCCTAAAATGTTTTAATTCTCCCTTATGAATATTGTGCAAATATTTGTCAAGAGTAATAACATTAAGAAAAGTGTATATTGCTTTTATTATGTTGAGGTATGTTCCTGTTATCCCTGATTTCTCCAAGACCTTTATCATGAAGAGGTGTTGGATTTTGTCAAAGGCTTTTTCGGCATCTAGTGAGATGATCATGATTTTTTTCCCAGAGGTTCAAGATCTGCTGAGCAAATTGGGAGCTCAAGGAAGAGGAGGGAGGGAGCTAGGAGAATGAGAAGGGGATAAGAAGAGGGATGCAGAGGACATGAGGGAGCAGAAAGTTTGAGTCAGGGGAAGAATAGATGATAACAAGAATGGAGATGTCATAATAGAGGGAGACAGTTTTGGTTTACAGAGAAATCAGGCACTAGGGAAATGTCTGGAGATCTACAAAGATGGCACCACCTAACAATCTAAGCAACAGAGGAGAGGCTACCTTAAATGCCCTCCCCTGATAATGAAATTGATGACCAACTTATATGCCATCCTAGAGCCTTCATCCAGCAGCTGATGGAAGTAGAAGCAGACACCCACAACTAATCACCAAACTGGACTGGAACCCAGATACAGAGAAGGACGAGTGAAGAGCACAGGGGTCCAGACCAGGCTGGTGAAACCCACAGAAACAGCTGTCCTGAACATTGGGGAACTCTTGCTCCCCAGACTGATAGCTGGGATACCAGCATAGGACTGATCCAGACCCCAGAAACATGGGTTTCTGTGAGGAAACCTTGGAAATCTACGGGACCTCCTATAGAAGTTCAGTACTTATCCCTAGCATAGGTGTGGATTTGGGAGCCCATTCCATATAGAGGAATACTCCCTGAGCCAACACACACCAGGGTGTGCCCTATCCCAAAGGATATGATAGACTCTGATGACACCCTATGGAAGGCCTCACCATCCAGGGGGAGCAGAAAGGATAGATAGGGTTTTAGTTGGGGGGTGGTGGTGGTAGGGGAGGACAGGTGGGAGTAGGGAACTGGGATTGTTATTTAAATCAATCCTGTTTCTAATTCAAATTTAAAAAGTTGGGGAAAAAAGAAAAGTGCAGACTCTTTTGCCCAGTATCTGTACAAAAACTAAAAGAAAAGGCAGAGTACTTTTATTTTTGACATTAGCAGATCTTGCAGCAGAATATAACTGGGTAATTGATTTGTCAGTTTGCAGATCACACAGAAGATTTCTGCATTTGTTTCATTTCATTTTGTCTTGAATTGATAGAAGAGGATATTTGGAGGATATTTGGGTTTCAAAAAACACTGTGAAATTTTCCAATCAAAATCAATATCTCTAAAATAGGCATGCAAGTTGAGTGGAATTTTGTGTGTTTAATGATTACCTCCACAGTTCTCAACTGTCTGACTGTGAAGGACAAAGTAATCATAAAATAAGCTTGCAGCAGACTTCCTGTTGCTTTCTTCAAGTCAACTAATTTCCCCTTTTGGATTTCACTGCCTGAAATGAAATTGCCTCATTGATTGGGATGCAACTCTCTGTACTTTTTCTAATAGTTGTTTCCCTGAGACTGTGGATTACGTCTTTAATGCCAGATAGTTTACGTAGGATCAAGAGACATCTATATAAAAACCCACATATTATATGGATAAACATTAATGAGGTATTGATAATCCACAATAAATAAGGCTGTGATTAGCAGTATCTATTAAAATTCTTATACTTTAAAATGATCTCAGTCAATTGGTTATAATTTGAATATTACTAAAAACTTATATCAAAACCAGAGAAACATTAGTGTGTTCATTAATGATAAGAATCAGCAACATTCTATTGTTAGAAAATCTAACTTACACAGGCAAAAAAGGAGAGATCTATTATTACGTGGAGTGTTTTCACAACCCAACACTGGGCACATGTTGAATTAAACTAGTCTTCATAATTTGGGTTTAAAGCAAACGCTTTCAAATCTGTAGTATATTCTTCTATCTCCAAATTCTAACCGGTTGCATCATTTTCCAACTTGAAATGTCTATTGTCTTCCCTTTGTTATTCTGTACAAATACTCTACTCATCATCCTTTATTCTCTGGTTCACTTCAATTCTGGCCTCAAGACATTCCAAACTAGCATCTATCATCTAACAACCTTAATTAACCAAAACTCACATGACTATAAATCCTCTCTTTAAACACAGCATTTATTCAAAATTCTGGTTCTATCTATTCCCATATCATTCCCCATAAATATATTGTATTATCCAGTCCCTGTGTGTTTCCATTACTTAATGTTAAGACCTTGAATACTTACTCCCTCTCCTTCAAAATATAACAATACTCATCAATAAAAAGATTTTCAGTTAATGAACATGCATGTCTGTCTGTGAGTGTGTGTTAGTAGAAATACAAACTAATAATTTACGGGGTAAAATGAAAATTCTAATTCCTACTTTTTAAGTGGTGAATTTTTTTCAGGCAAATGGGAGTTATGGATAAAACAACAAGTCCATTGGGAAAATTGGAAAGAAAAAATTTTTTTCATGGTAACTGAAAATGCTTTGTATTCAATCCATACACTCTCTGTTGTTTTAATCCCTGACATTAAGTGCCTTCACTGCTGTGATTCTATGATTTGCTACCTCTCTGTAGAAATTTTGTCTGATTTTCTTTCAGAAAATAGAGCAACTGTCCTTGAAATATGAATGCTTCTTGGGCAGCTGAAGTTGTGTAGCTGCCTGGTGTTAGAATAGCAAACTTTTAAATGACATCTCATACCTGAGTCTCAATTAGACTTCATGAGACCAAACAAAATGAGCATGACAAAAATTTATTTGGCTGAAATGTGCAGAAAGAATTTCAGTGGACTGTAGCTGCTAATTTGAAAATGAAACTCATTGTATTCTTGGATATCTATCATTACCTATCTATCAATAAGTTGCTTCCTTACAGGATTTAGAATGTAAGTTTGTCTTTGTGGTGATTATACTCTATTTTGGATTACTTTATTCATATGCAGTTACACATAAATTTATTATTTAAAATCAATGGAAGATAATAAATCCATTTACTATTTTGAATATAAGCAACTGTTAATGTAGGACAAAAATTTTTCTTTTAACATATTTCAATATTTTTCTCTCATCTAAAATCAGTACTCATATTTTTGTTATACTTTTTTACTTTTTATATTTATTTGTTAATTTTCATGAACATATTTGTTCATGATATACATATACATTGATATACATATATACATATGTCTTGGTGTACTTGTAGACATTAAAGAACAACCTGAGGGAGTTTGTTTTTTCCTTAGGTCATTTGAGTCCTGGAGATTGAATTTAGGTCATTAGACTTGGTGGCAAATGACTTTACCCACCAAGCAATCTTACCACACTAAGCTATACTTTAAAAATATTTTATTTTAATTAAAAAATTAAGATATAATTGTCCCCATAAGTCTTGGGCATTAAGTTCTTTCTTGTGAGGCATTGTATGTCATTCTTTGCAGTAGGGAATCCAATATTTTGTTATGTTTTAGGAGAAACTCAGCATGTCTCTGGCCACTAACCTCTAAAATTGTAATGGAGGTGAACTTTTCTGAAACATCATGTTGGCTTCATTTTCTATACCTTGGAGCGCACTGCTTATTGCAGTTTTTATCTTATCATGCTTAGCCTGTCTAATCATAAAGGCAGAGAATGAGATATTCCGTAGCCTATCTATGTTGCATAGCCTTTTCAGACCACACTGCGATATAACCCTAAGACAAAATCATCAGTGGAAAATGAATGAACTGTTTGATACTGTGTGTTTCTAACTAGAATATGTATTATTTGCTTGTGTCACAAATGTGGCAGAGAATCCACTAAAAATATATCAAGCATGGAAGGTCTTATTTTGGCTCACCGTGTAATGGTGCAGTACATTATAGAAGAGGGGTTATAACATAACATCCTGAGTGATGATGTAGAGAGATGAATGCTGTTTCTCATTTTACATTTTCCTTATATTTGGTTCAGGATCCTTGTCCATGGGACAACATGCCACATTCAGACTAGCTGTTTCATTCCCATTTGAACCTTTCTGGAAATATTTTCACTTACATAGCAGAAGGTATGTTTCCATGGTAATTGAGAATCCAGTCAAGTTAAAAATAGAGACAAATCATAATAGAAGGGTGAAAATTACATTTACCCAATAAATGTCCCCAAATATTTTAATAATGAGGCTTTTATGATTTCCTGTGATAATGATATATGTCCAGAATGGCAATTGATAGTAACACTACTTTTTTATGAAATATACTTCTATTTTGTGTACTTTTCTCTTCCCTTGGGGCTATTATTGGTTAATTAAACAGAGACATGTTATGGTACATGAAACTTGTATCTTTAGTTGAGTAATGCTAAGCCATAACACAGAAGATAAGATTTTTTTCATGTATTGTCTTGTCAGGAGGGTAAATGGAGAGTGGACATTTTCAAAAGTTACCATTGTTTCTTTCCTAATGGTTATCATTACCTCAGTTCTACGGACCTGCATGGTCAATGGTATCCAGTCCAGGTATTTTCCCAGGGACAAGAAAAATAATAACTGTTAGGTTCTGGGGCCCCAACACATTCTAAGACAGAGTTGTTTCCCATTGACTATCACTCTGAAAAGGGGTTTGTAACAAAGTACCATTTTGAGGCACCATAGTCAATTAAGAACCTTTGTTTATCTAATTGTCATCACAAATTTGGTTATTTTCCTTTAGGTAGGAAACTTGAATAAATGGTTATAAATAGGTCCCTTTTATAGATTGCATTTGAAATGTCCCTCACAGCCTCATGTTTTTGGTTCATCATTGGTAATACTAGTTTGGGATGCTATGTAGCCTGTGATTCATGGAACTCACCTGGAAGAAATAAGCCACTAAGGCCAGATCTTTGAAGACTATACTCAATTCTTAATTATTTTAAATTATAATTTAATTAAATCTTCCCCTTGCTTTTCCTCCCTTTTCAAGCCCTCCCACATAACCCTCTCTATTCTCCTTCATATTCATGGCCCCTTTTGTCATCTGCCAGGATGTGCCTGCAATGTACATTGTTCCTTTGTATCTTTTCCACCATGACAGCCTTTCTTTAGCCTTAAAACAGAAGAAAATTATATCTCCATTTTCTGTAAAGATAAGAAAAGTAACTAATAAAATACCTTTGGTCTGTTTTCATCTCATATGTTTGATATAGTGTTGCAGGATTGTTTTCTCCAGAAAACTGAATGGCTTTTTAGTTAATAGTTATCAGGTGTGAAAGTGGGTTCAAATTTTGGAATAGAATATAAAACATGGTAATTGTTATTGTAATTCTCAGTCTTCTGTTTGTCCATTTTTACTCAATTTCCATTTTTAAAGTCTTCATTGGCTTTTATTTATTTTATTCCATGAACTATCTTCACAGCTTCCTGCATGCTTCAGTCTCTTACTTCAGTTCTTCCAACACCATCTTCAGTTATAATATTCTCTCTGTGTGCTTCTTGTGTTTAAGTATGGCCTCTGAAATGGACTAGAATAAGTTTGATCATCTTTGACTTCTGATATCCTCCCCACCATCTTTCTTGGTCAGCAGAGGAAATCTACTGAGGAGCCTATTAGTAGTTACTGGTATACCCATAACTATCAAGTTCCTGAAAGGTTTGTGAATGGTATGATTTCTGGATTCTCTGGTGGTTATCCACCTTTATACCATATCCAGCTCACCCATGTTTCCAGTTTTCCTTCCTTCCTTCCTTCCTTCCTTCCTTCCTTCCTTCCTTCCTGCCTGCCTTCTACCTTTCTTTCTTCCTTTCCTCCTCCCTCCCTCCCTCCCATCCTCCTCCCTCCCTCCCTTCCTTTCTTTGTTTTTTCCTTTCTTTCTTCCTTTCTAGGATAACTTTGATATCTCTACATTACCAAAAATGTCTATTGTAGTTACTCATTCTCTCTCCTAATTTTAGGCTTCTATAGTTACCCCAGCTATTGTTTGTCTCTAATTTATGATGCCATTGGTAAAGTACTGACTCCCATATCACCCTAAAAATTTCCTGCCACACAAAACATTTAAGGCCAGCCTAGGCTGTCAGAAAAAGAAAGAGAAAACAAAACAAACCTAAAACCTAACATTTATATTTTTATATTGAGTCTCCTGACCAGCTCAGAGTTTCTGGTCTAACCCAGAATCAGCTTACTCTTCCTAGAAATACATTGTACTCTAGTGTACAGTGTATTCAGACAGGCTACTAGAGCCTCCCCTGATGCCCAGTGATGCTTCATCCTCAGCATGGACCATATTGGAATGTATTGTGCTATTAAATATTGAACCCATGGTCTCATGCATGCTACACAACTATCAAGTCATTCTTCTAGATGCTCTTGGAACATATTTAGATATCAAGTTTTCTCATATGTTTGATTGATCCATTCATAATTGTCACCTTGATTAAGCATTCAAGCTCTTACAGAACTCAGTGATTTCAACAATTAGTTCTTCAGACACCTGCAACACTCTATGAATTCTTCTATAGCAGTTCATAAGTCATTCTATCTCAAAGGCTCCGACTTTACCATGCACTTACTAATAATACATTGTGGGCTTCAATTTTTCATTCTTTCTGTGGGACATCAGTACAGTTTAGCTATGCTCAGCCAACTCCACTCTTTTTGTAGTCGTTTCCCCGAACATTTTTAGATGATTGCATCATTTCATCAAAACATGCTTGTGCTTTAGAGCAAGGTTTTCTTCCTTATTTCCTTTATTTTTCTTCTTTATTTCTGTACTTTGTTCTTTGCTTGTTTGTTTTCTGTTTTCCTTTTAGAAATTATAGATAATTATTTTTAGTAATTGTACCAGCACTTCACACCAGAGAATATCCATGTCCCATTTATCAAAAGAGTAACAGTCTCTTCACCCACTCTCATTTTCTTGCATCAACCTACTTGTTCTATAACAAAGTCTAATAAGAAGAGGTCATCCACATGGGTTTACAGGCAAGCATGTAATCAGTGGAAATGTTCCACTGGGTAAATGTTGGGAAAAGTCAGTGGATGCTACTCTAAGAAGTATCAGCAATATCGTCAGATTGGCCTGGAGCCAAAGATTGCTGTCATAAAAGATATGTCTTTCAAGAATCACGAATCACCTGTTTCAAGATCCCTGTATGCATGGTCAATGTCAAGGGTTGTCAATTAAAGTAGGGCCTTACTGGGAATGAAAATGTTGTGGTGGATTCAAAGTGCAATAACAGTGACTTGAATGGGCAAGGTACTAAAGCAGGAATGTATCATTATGACTACCATATGAGGAGAATAAAAATATCTTATTAGGTTAGTGTATGGGAGGAAGGGGCTGAAAATTTGTCTGTGCTCTTATGCTGTGTCATTGTCATTTGTCATGGTCATTTCTATGAATGACTTCTGTATTAGTTTCTGTTGTTATGATAAAACAACATGAGCAAAGCAACTTAAGAAAGAAATTATCTATTTGGTTTATGATTCCAGAGGAATAAGAATCCATGATGATAGAGTAAAGACATGGTAACTAGTACAGGAAGCTCATATTTTGAACCATAAACATGAAGCAGAGTGAATGAACTAGAAATTGGTTGGAGTCTTAAACTATCAAAACCTGCTACCTCTAGTAACATTCCTCCTCCAACAAGGCAGCACCTCCTAAACCTCTCTATATATTGATATGTGTGTAGTAGCAAGTGTGTAAATGGTTGACCATGTGAGGGACCATTTCATTTAAATCACTACACCTTTCAAATGCCAGGTAGTTGCTGCTGATATATTTGCCAGGGTCTGTCACCACACTACATTTCCATACTAAAACTGATAATATTACCTTTATCTCTTTTTAAAGGAAAATATTTTTTAGTTATCAATTCTCTTATTTCATAGATCTGAATTCTAGGAAAACCAAATTCCTTTAACATTTTTCTCTTTGCTATGAACTTCAGTCTCAATATTTTTTTTAAAAAATTAAATTTTTATTTTAAATAGAATTGTATCACTTTCCTTCTTTCATTCCTTTCTCTAGTCCTTCCCAGGTACTCTCTGTCCAACATCTCACAATTTGTTCAATATCACTCATATCCGACTTCCAATTTGGTAGACTTTTCTTGATTATTATTGTTACATACGTGCACACATATGTGTTAACATGCACACACAAACAAATATACATTAAGATAACATACTATATATATACATATACATATACATATACATATACATATACATACATATACATATACATATACATATATATATATATATATATATATATATATATATTTGCTTGTGTGGATATGGTTTCAGGGCTGACCACTGTGCAGTGGACAGCAAATAAGGCTCATCCCTGGGAAAAGCTAATTCTCCTCCTAGCAGTAGCCAGTACTCTTGTTTAAGTATGAAACTCTTCCCCTTCCATGTTTATTGACATTGCCCTTGTTTATGCATCTATTTCTAGGAGACACCATTTCACAGCAGACTTTTTGATAAGCTGGCTCTTAAAATCTTGCCTCTCCACTGCTATGTTTCTTGAACCATACATGATACATGAAGGAGCAGCGATGTAGATGTGTCCATTGGTACTGGATTCTCCACAATCCATTGATCTAGTTATTTTGTTCATTTGTGGTTTACTGTGATTGTCTTTGTTGGTTCTGCAGTGATGCTGGATTGATGAAGAGTGGCAGCTACACTTATCTTTATACATTAAGGTAAAATTTACTACAAAGTGGTGGTAGTAGACCTATGGCCCTAAGGCCCATGACCTATATGCCCCTGGCTAGTGGCACCAGGCATGGTTTCTATCCTGTTGAGTGGGTCTTGAGTTCAATTAGATAGCTGTTGGTTACAACCAACATGTGAGTGCCAATAATAGCAACTCTCTATATATTGTGCCATGCTGGCCATCGTTTGTGGTTTATAGATGATGCCTCTGGATAAGACTATTTAATTGCTTCTCTCTCTTGGGAGCTTCATAGTATTTTCTGGAAGCATGAAATTTAGCCCACAGGAAAAAAGGCTTTCAGGTCAGATCCAGCCAGAATCATCCAAGTCCTGTATTCTAAGTGTTCAGTGTTTTGAGCAATAGGAATGGACCCACATCTCCTGAGGGGCAACCAAGCACTATATTGTCAATCTTTATTGAAATTCACCTACATGATCCTGTCCAGCCATTTGAAAGGAGGTTATTGTGCCTAGTACTGGGATTTTTTTAGTTTGTGTTTCTTGTGCGTGGGAGCTTGTTAGTACAAGTGGTTTTACTTCACATATGTGTGCTATATTCATATATATCACATATACAGTGCACATTTTATATAAATAAAAATATGATTCCATGAGCTTTTATTGAGCAACTTCAGTATGTTTAGTTCTCAGTCCCTCTTCTTTATTGATCTTCCTCTGGAGCTCCCTCTCCTTTATTCTCTTTTCCATACCACTTGTAGCTACTATTTCCTTCTCCCTGAGTAGTCTTATTTTTTTTCAAAATCCAGGTTTTGATACAACCTTAGGTTTGCTGTGTAGGATTGATATTGGCCCAGTTCTCAAATTAATTGCAAAGAAAATCTTGACCCAGAAAATAGAAACTTGTCAACTCTGCTTGTTTTAATGCTGATTTGTAATCTTTCAGCAAGGGTCATAGTTGGCTCCATGTAAAGGTGGAACATTTTTCCATGCTATTTGAGACTCATAATTTCACCATTTAGTAATAATAGAAAAACTAAAAGAATGTCTTCTTTGCCCTACATATATTTATATGTGTGTTAGTAAATTAATATGTATGACACCATTATACTTTTCTTTGCTTGAATGTCAATGCTAGTAATGACCTTTGAGGGACTGGAGACTGTTTAGATATATCTTGTGAAATACATGCAGCCACAATCTAAACTACTTATTTATTTACTCTTAGTGCCAAAAGCAGTTTAAAATAAGAAAAAGAAATATTATTCCTGAAGCATATTTGGAAATTAAAGGTTTATTCATCCATTTCTTTACAGAAAACCGTGCTAAGGTTTGGTTTATTTTAACTGTAAGAATGTTACTGAGGGTGAAACTTTTACCCTGGTCTCAGAATGAGGAAGGATATTTCTTTCCTTGAGTTGCTGGGTTGTTTTTTACCTTAGGACACCATGAAGTATGTAACTGAATCAATGCAATTCTTTGGAAGTTTTGAGCCAGATTGTGAGCCTTTCGTAATTGTTAATGAGTTTTAAACTCATTCTCTTTTCATTTTATTCCTCAATGATTTTTATGAGGAATAAAAATGATGATCTTCACTATATCTTTTTAAGTCCTGTCTAGACAAACAATATATATATATATATATGTATATGTATATATATATATACATATACATATATATATATATATATATATATATATATACATGAGTGAATTCAACAACAAAGTTCTAAATCACATTGAGAGACTACAAGAGTGATTATATATCAGGTAACATTTCTCAGGAATCTTTAGCTTAGTTTAATATTATCACAGGATTAAGTTCAGATTTTTTTCTGAGTTGTATAGTGACACTCATCCAAAGTGTTGTACAGAATTCTTGTATGTAGTGAAATTTAGTTGGGTCTATTCCCAGAAAACTGAAAACATAGTTGCTGATGTCCTTAAATTTCTGTGTCTTACAGAATCAGAGGAATCCTGTGAAATGTTACTTCATAAAAACATTTGATTTTCCTTGGGATTTAGACAGAGAGAATTTTTGCTGCCCTTCCACCTCAACAGGAGTAAGGAACACAGTAGGTTTCACTTCACTTCTGAGGATTAAATACTTTCACCGATGTAATATAATTATTATTGAATTACTCCATTTGTTCTTCCATAAGCTAAGGTTGATTAATGTTAATGTTATAAATGCATCTTTGTTATTTATGTTTTACAATTTAAAGTCCTGCTTATGAAACAAGTTCAGTTATTAAAAGTTGGATGCCATTACCATCAACTAGAACTCTTTAATAACATCATGATGAAATGCCTTTCAACTCACACTGTTCTGTGTGCAGTTCTTTCCTCCGTGTACTTCTTCCTCTGACTTCACCTCGTTCCACTCTCCATTGCATTCTCTGGGTATAAATACAGGTCTTCTCTGCTCACTCTCAGATACTCACATCTTTACTCTTTAGGAGATTTCTCCTTGAATCTCATATCACTATTCCCTTCTCTTTAGTCTCCATTTTTGGAATTAAACATCTTAAGAATATATTCCCCTTGAACACCCTGTGTTCTCACCTACTAGTGACATCCCACCCTTATTTTGGTTATTTTCCATAGCTGTTTAAACTCACTGGTTTATTTCTTATTTTTGTGTTCTATGGGTTCCTTTGGATGTTAGTTCCTCATCAGGGAGCAGATATATCTTGTTGAGTTCCTTATCTTGTGTTTCTGTGACAGATCTGGTACACAGCATATTCATAGTCAACACTTTTTATCATAGTGAACCAAGTGAAGGCCAATTTTTCTGACTTATTGAAGCAATGTGTGTCATAAATCTACTTGTGTTTTGCCCTGTTGGTGAGTGGATATCCTGTGAAAATCTGTACTCTATGCAGTGGCTGCCATGAGCAAGGCCAGCAACATCAACAGTTTCTTTGTTCACTGACAATATGATTTTCTTTGGAAAATCTGGAAACATCTATTTGTTTTATAAGGAAGGCTCAAGTCTGTGATGACTAGTATAGCTCTTAATTATTATTTTTGAATATGTCAAGACTCACTCATTGTATTCTCCCTATGTGCTCACTATGCTCCCTCTACTTGAGTCTAATTTGAAATTACAGAAATATGCTTCCCTGCATTGTTATAAAGTTAATCTAGGTTGTTATAGATGTTGTCCAAGGTCATGAGGGATGAGTCACAAAAAAAAAATCAGTGAAAGAAAACAACATGAACTGAGTTGCCATTACACACCCAGTGCCTTTCTTATTCAGTTGTAAGAACACATCTGTTTGATTGGTCAGTCCTCTTAGGAAGTTCTCAGATTAGTTCCAGTTTGCATATAAGGAATAGAGACAAAGAGAACAGAAAGTATGCAATGAGAATTGAATCCAGGTAGCCTGGGAGGTATCACTTCTAGAAGGGAAATGGAGGCAGTTTTGCAGCAAAAAAGCCCCATGGATACTGTGCTGGACAACCTTTGCATCAGTCTTCCAGGCTCTTGACCTTGGAAATAGGATCCTCCATCCAACTAAAATCTTACCCACATTATCTTTGGTCTTTCCTTATAGTCCTTCTGTAAGCCTATTTATTTCTAATTTGCAATTTTAATTATAAAACCATTAACACACTACAAAATTTTATAAAAAAATATAATGATAAAACAACAAAACCCCTTTAAACTGCTCATGCCATATGACTGTTGTATTTCTCTAGCATCTCATAATGTCTTCTCTTCATAGTTATTTGCATTGTGCTGGCATCTCATGTCAGCTTTCCTGAGTCTTCTAGAAGTAGATGGTGAGATTGGATTACATCTACAGGAAACTTAATAGTGCTGCCACAGAGGACAGAGGTGGCAGCTGGACAGAACAGCAGAGAATCTGAGATCTATATTATATACTGAATCCTTAACTTTCCATGTATCTGTATTTACACAAAAGGACTTTGAAGAGACAACCAAGATTAAAAGAAGGCCATAAATATCAGGTACAATATGACAGGACTGGTGTTCCCATAAGTAAAGGGAGAGACATGAAGAAAGACATGCATTTACATAGTGACAGGGTGTCAAGTAAAAAACAGTAAGAAAAGCTTTACTAGAAACAAACTCTGCAAGCACTTTGACCTTTGACATTCTAGTCCTCAGAATGGTAAGCAAATAGTTAGCTGTTGCTTCTGTTGCCCAGGGTGGTATCATTTTATGGTTGCCCAGTAGACAAAAAGTGGGAGCCAGTTGCCAACAGCTTGACAATCAAAGACAATGCTAGAGGTGTGTCTACTGGTTATGCTATTTGAAGAAGAGGGTGAAGTAAATACATATTTCATAGGCTGTTGTGTCATTTCACTATTTATTCAATAGGCAGGGACCCGGGTTCAATCTCCAGTACCCACATGACAGCTCACAATTGTCTGTAACTCCAATTCCATGGAATCCAAAACACTTACAGACATACATGCAGATAATGACTGGGTCTCTGTCTCTTATGCATATTCTTGGGACACTTTTCCTCCTGTTGGGTTGCTGTATCCAACCACAATATTATAGTTTTTGCTTCATCTTATTATATTTTATTTTGTCATGTTTGTATACTATCTCTAAAAGCCTGTTCTTTTTAAACCAGAGACAGCAAAGAAGTGGATCCAGAGGGGAGTGCAGGAGGGAAAGAGAGGAGCAGAGGGGAGGAGTGGAGGAACTAAAAGGAATAGAAAGTGTGGAAAGTATAATTAGGATATTTTGTATGAGAAAATAATCTATTTTCTATAGAAGAACAAAGTGGAGGAAAAAACACCTATCTAATATGAAATTAAAATGAAACTTTTCAATAAAAATAATATAACTCTGATGAAATTATCTTAATACTTACCAAAGACATTTTAATGTTTCAATGTATTAGTATTCTTTTGGCACTGACAAAAATCTTTTTGTGGGAAACCATTGAGTAGTATGTCTGTGAGTCTTTATGCATCCCTCTCTTTCTCTGTGTGTCTATGTATAGAGTGTTGAATATAATCATTATGTATTTGCTATCTATCAGTTTTCAAACTACACACACACAAAAGTTTATTCTATATTAAACCTCTAATCCTCATGAGGAAATGCCTTTTCCTTCCATAAAGAGATTGAATACAGTCATATTAAAGTTGATTTTCAACTCCTTCAGCTATCCAAAACATATACAAGTATAAGCATTTTTTCTATTGTCAAGCTCAAGGACAATAGTACTGGATGATTTTTATATGTCTCACAATATTAAACGCATGCAATTCTGTTAGAGCTGCCTGGGAACACGTTGTATTCAAACATTTCTCCAGAAGTCACAGTGGAATTGAATTAAACAGAAAAAGAAATTTACCTTCTGAAGCTGGTATATACTGCACATCTTTAAAAATATACTGTGCCAATATTCTGTTAAGGTACTGTCATATAAAAATCCTCTAAAATATAGAGGAATAGAGTAAGTGATGGCATATACATAAATATGTAAAGACAAAACTGCTTTATTAGTATACATGGAGTTTCTAAAAGGTTTTTGAAGTTATATAAGGCAATTGTTTTGAGTACTTACTGCAACAAAGTGAGATGAATTAATAAGTTGTACAACAGTATATCCACATTAAAAATACACTGTGGTATATTGGAAAGTTTGTTTTTAAGGCATTTAAAATATCTACCTCACAATTAGTCATATACGCTACAATATTTAAAAATCACTCCTCCGGGCAGTGGTGGCGCATGCCTTTAATCCCAGCACTTGGGAGGCAGAGGCAGGCAGATCTCTGTGAGTTCAAGACCAGCCTGGACTACAAGAGCTAGTTCCCGGACAGTCTCCAAAGTCACAGAGAAACCCTGTCTTGAAAAACAAAAACAAAAACAATAAAAATCATTCCATCTAGTCTCATGTGCACGATGGGGATACTGAACAGTTTATGGTGTACACTTCATGACCATATGACAATTAACTCAGCAACCCAGTGAGATGCTTATTATCTTTATTGATTTGTATAAAATTCTATTTTAAATATTATATTAATATCAATATTTTATGAATTAAAGTAACATTGTTTACATCACAATACTTTCTGATTTAGAAAATATTTGGTTAGAAACAAAAGGACACTCAATTTAGGGAAGGTATGAACAGGGCATGTGCTATTCAAAACTGTGATGTTTTATCTTTTTTAAATTAGCATAACAATGTATTGTTTATTGTTTATTGCTATTTTGCTACATGTCTTACCGAATAACTATTTTATTCCTATTCCCTAAACACTACTACTGTTGACTCACATTTTGTAAATTTCCCCTACTGACTGTTATGTTAGTTTTTATGTTACTATTTTAAAGCAACATGTGTCTGTGTGTGACTTTAACATAAAAAACTGCATAATTCTGTATTGAAAGTTAAAATGAATTTTGTTTGGCTCAAATAGACAGTGACCCACAACTTAAAGATACAAAAAATCATAAACCACTTCAGTATCATGCATTACTGCCTGAGCATTACGAGTATGCAGTACATGACAACTTATTGTTTCCCTAATTAATCCAAATGCCAGTCCAGTAAATTCTACAGACAAAATAACCTCAAACAACAAATTCTACATTACAGCAAAGAGCTAAACATATTCAGGATATTTTCTGCCTCTTTTGACTTTACCTACATCAAGACTAACTTTCCTATTTCACTACCCATGGAAGAGTTTTCCAAGATAAATTCTTATTTTTTCTTCTATTGTAAGGTTTGCAGGGAAAAAGTGCTGTGCAATAGCTGAGTTTGATGTTCCGGACTAGGACTTTGCAGTGTGTCTTGAACTGGGTGGTATTATAGATCCAACTCCTCACAGTGACTGCTGCAACATTTTTCAGGTTCACCCCATGGTCAGGTTAGTTCAGAAGAAATAGACGACCAAAGTGTTCACAGACAAATAATTCAAGTTTTGTCCTGTGACCACAAACATCTATGTTTTCAATTGGGTCTCCTTTGGGTTCAATGCCAAGAATAGTTTTATTGACTAGTGTTCTAGTGAAAACTACATTTATTATGGAACAAGTTGCTGACAAAAATAACATTAAAAAGTAAGTCTAAGTGATACCGTCTATTTATTTATTTTTCCAGGAATATCTGTAAAATGCTCTGTTTCCAGAGCAAGTTCATTGGTCCAAAATATCTGAATGATCTTTTGTTTAGAAAGCTGCAAGACTTACAAACTAGTTAAAAGTTTTATACACTGGCAAACTAACACAGATAAGGCATAGCTGAAATTTTAATTAGTAGTAATCCAATTATAATTGAGATTCTATTATTATTTCATACTCAACACTCTATCTGAATACATGCACATTCACACATTTACATAATCACTCAAAAAGCATTAAAAATAATTGCTTTATAAAGGTATGGAGTTGTCTTTGAAAAAGTCAGATGCACTGCTGTGGACCTTGAATATTTTCACTGTACGAAAATCTCCATATTTAAAAATTGCTTTACAATGTTGCTTAGCAACAATCTGGTCATTTAGTTCAAAAGCTATTTCTAAACTACATTTTTTTTTCTGAAAAAAAAAAAGCTAATGGAAAAGAAATCAAATACTCTGACTTTCATTTTTCACAGCAAATGCAGCAGTCTTGTGTTTTGTGTAAAGACACCATAGTTTAAACATCTTGGAAAACAGTTTGGTGTGATGTTTAAGTCCTCTTATTTAAGACATTAATGACAAAGAAGTCAATTGTTCTTTGATCTGCTAATTTGGTTGTTTGAGATAATATCCAATTTATGTCCAAAACTGTAAAAGTACCCATGTGAGCTAATCTTTTAAGAAAAGCCTGATTAAAATGCAGCTCTTCGTTTTTATAATGACTTAAGGAGAGAAGATTAAATAAGGGCTTAATACTTTAGTTATACAAACAAGTACAGTAAACACAGTGCATATGCATCTTTCATAAGCACTTGATAATTCTGTTTGGTGTCAGATTTGTGTGTGTGTGTGTGTGTGTGTGTGTGTGTGTGTGTGTGTGTGTTTGATAAATTGCATTATTTTGGGTAGTCCTTGAACTATGATACATATTTTATTTATCTTTTAATTCCTTATATCGAGGAATGAATTCTATATGACAGACAATTGTAGTAATCATAATATCTGGAGTAGTTATCTATGTGTAATACATTTTTCCAGTATTATTTTTTAATAGTAAAGAAAAATTACTATTAATCATTTCTCCAGCACAGGGTAGAAGACTTCAATTACAGCAGCGTTAAGTAGAAATTGAAATAGGTGGTAAAATATTTTTTGCTTGGTGATAAGTAAATTAAATGCTTATATTATAAAAAAATTGATGGAGTTAGGAGTTGTTTTTCAGAAATGAAATTTTTAGGGCACATCAGGAACAGACAGTTGTACCTAAAGTGGCAATGTCTCTGTGTTTGTCCTGTGTTATTTCTGTTCTCTCTTCTGGTAAGTTTTCCCTTTCAGAAATCTCTTCTCTGTTACTCCCAGTTCAATGTCGATAAATGGGACACCTGTGTCATGAACACAGGAGTGGGAACCTAATCAAAACTTCTTTATGACAATGACCTTTCTTCATTCATATAAGGTCATCAGTTTAGTAGCATATGACTCAAGTGAAAGACACAAATGATAACCAGCTATAAATGTTGCAGCTGGTAATAAAGGTATTCTTTGTATTGGCATTACTGGACTTTTGACTTAAGTCTAGAATTGCTGTGGTCATGATTTTAAAACAATGCATATCTGAGAATGCAGTTAATGTCAAATAAATAATGTCGGCTGAACACTCCATAATAAGTGCTATAAGCAACATTCATCAATAGATGCTATCTCATTGGATAAAAGATGGGGAGAAAATGGATATTGGTGCAGTCTCAGAGTATTTATTATATAATTTATTAATTACAAAGAGGAAAATGTTAAGTTTTCAATGCCCAAAATGGTAGAGGAACCCTAACCTAATTGTCACTGTCAGGAAACCTAAATATACCATATTCATATATCATCCTTTTTATTATGACCTTATTGGGGAAAGTCATAACTTCTGTTTATTCATGTCAAAAGTACATGACTTAAAAATTGTAATGAAAAACCATTACACAAACTTAAATAAGACACATCTATGAAATGACTGACAGTTTTAGCCATCTTTACTGTCAAACTTTAAGTGACAAAGCCCATAGATTTGCCTCAAATAGGAAGAGATAAAGAGAGAGAACAATTAAATTAATTAAATGCAATGTAGACCCTTCCAGTCTTTGGGGGTGGGGGGAGAATTTAGGGAAATAAAGGATAAAACAATTCAAGCACATTTAAATTAATACTATATAGTTGGCTTAGAATATTGTACTATGGCTAACTCTATTGTGGTATCTCTCATCCTGATATTCTTCGAGGAGAGATCTGGCACTAGGGAGGTTTCCAGAGATCTACAAGGATGACACCAGATGGCAATCTAAGCAATAGTGGAGAGGCTACACTAAATGCCCTTCTCCTATAATGAGACTGATGACTACCTTATATGGCATCCTAGAGCCTTCAGCTAGTGGCTGATGGAAGCAGAGGCAGACACCTACAGATAAACACTGAAATGAACTCTGGAACCCAGTTGCAGAGAGGGAGGAGGGATGAACAAAGAGATCAAGACCAGGCTGGTGAAACTAAGAAAAACAGCTGACCTGAACAAGGGGAGCACATGGACCCCAGACTGATCCAGACCCTTGGACGTGGATGTCAGTGAGGATGCCTCTGCACTCTTTGGGGATTCTGGTAGTAGATCATATTTATATATGGAGTAAGAAAGGACCTGGAGGGATGCCTTCTCAGCTTGGACACATGGGGGAGAACCTAGGTCTCACCAGGATATGACTGAATTTTGGGATTCCCCCATGGAGGGACTTACACTCCCAGGGGAGCAAAGGGGGATGGAGTAGGGGATTGGTTGGGGATGGGGAAGGAGGGTAGGGAGAGGGAGCAGGGATTGACATGTGAAGCAGGCTTGTTTCTAATTTGAACTAATAAAAATAATTAAAAATAACAAGAATATTGCACTATGGCAATATAAATTTTTAACAACACAGCAAAGAAAGGATGCAGGTGTGAAATATCTGTAACATTGTCCCCTTGCTTTTGTGACTCTAAACTTCAAAGTAAAAAGTTAAAAAAGATAGTAAGACATTTAGATATAGATACTGAATATTATTTATGCTTCTGTTCTGCTACATCTAATATTCAGTGATAGGATTTTGAAGCAAATAGGTAGAAGAATTCTCTCTTTTATTGTTAATGTGGATTCTTTTTTCCATTTTTATTTAAATTAGAAATAAGATTGTTTTACATGTCAATCCCAGTTCCCTCTCCCTCCCCTTTTCCCCAATCCCCCACTAACACCCTAACTATTCCATACCCTTTCTGCTCCCCAGAAAGGGTGAGGCCTCCCATGGGGATCTTGAAAGTCTGTAATATCCTTTGGGATAGGGCCTACGCCCTCTTCCATGTTCTAGGCTGAGAGAGTATCCCTTCATGTGGAATGGGTTCCTAAATTCCATTTCTATGCTAGGGATAAGTTCTGATCTATGACCAGAGGCCCCATAGATTTCCAAGGCCTCCTCACTGACACCCATATTCATGGGGTCTGGATCAGTCATTCCTATGATGGTTAACCAGCTCACAGTCTGGGGTCCATGAGTTCCCCCTTATTCAGGTCAGCTGTTTCTGTGGGTTTCATCAACCTGGTCTTGACCTCTTTGCTCATCACTCGTCCTTCTCTGCATCTGGATTCCAGTTCAGTTCAATGTTTAGCTGTGGATGTCTGTTTCTACTCCCATCAGCTGCTGGATGAAGGATCTAGGATGGAATATAAGTCAGTCATCAATCTCATTATCAGAGGAGCCCATTTAAAGTAGCCTCTCCACTGTTGCTTAGATTGTTAGCTGGTATCATCCTTGTAGATCTCTGGACATTTCCCTAGTGCCAGATTTCTCTTTAAAAATAGAAAAAAGTACTCCCTCTGTTATGGTACGTCTTATCTTGCTCTCCTCTATTTCTCCCCCGATTCAAACTTCATACTCCCTCATATCCTCCTCTCCCTTCACCTTCCCCCATTCTCATTCTTCTAGCTCTTTCTATCCTCCCACCATACTCCCAGTTTGCTCAGGAGATCTTGTCCCTTTCCCCTTCTCTGGGGGACCATATATGTCTCTCTTAGGATCCTCCTTGTTTCCTTGCTTCTCTGGTGGTATGGATTGTAGGCTGGTAATCCTTTGCTCTATATCTAAAATCCACTATTAGAGTTCTGCTAAGCAGTTTTGTCTTTAAATTTTGATTCTTTTATCTTATGTGGTTTTGCATAATAGTTTGGTCTTGACTTTTCATTTATCAGTCCTCTTCTAGAATATGCTGCTTTGTAACTGCCAAGAACAACAGTCTTAGTGAAACCATAATACAAGAGTCACACTCTAAGTCCTAGTCTCATGACTAATGTGCATGTATTATTTGATATGCATTTGTTCCAAGAAGATATTCTTGGTTTTGCTTCTATGTATTCATAAGCCTGGGCTGTGGTTGATAGGAATGAATTCACTGAGTGTTGTCCTGGGGAGTGCTATGTGATCCTGTATAAGGAATGGGTATCCTTAAATTATATTTAACTCTATCTATCTATCTATCTATCTATCTATCTATCTATCTATCTGCATGTCTATGCAAATGTGCCAGTCCCTCTTCTCGGTTGTCTTTGGAACCTGTCCCTGGCACATACTTTGGACTTCCAATTAGTCTGAGCTCATCACAGGTTTCCTTGCTTCCCAGGTGCATCTATTATTACCCATCTTCTTCCTTGTGCCTTCAATTCAGCAGCAGCTCTGCTCTGCTGTCAGCTCCTTGGCTTGGAATCAATTCCCTCTTCCTGCCGAGTGCCATAGATCCTACAAAGTGCTTCTGTAGTAGTAATGCTGCTACTTAATAGGACAGAACAGCACAGCTTCAGGCGTTTGCTATAAATAGCACAGTTCTTCCCAAAGGTCTCCCTCGGGTTCCTCATCAGACTGATTTAATGTCTACTAATTCCCAAATTGAGCTAGTAATCATTTCCAAATTTTGTCTCAAATATTTTTTGCTTTCTATTGTTAATATAGAGTGTTGCCTATGCTGTTCCTATTGGAACAATTGTAGATAAACACACCTGATCTCAGAGAATGAGGAGAACCAGAGAAATGAGAATATTCAGGGTTTCCCCATTATTTTTTCTTTTCTTTTTTTTTTATTAATTCAAGTTAGGGAACAAGCTTGTTTCACATGTAAGTCCCTTCTCACTTCCCTCACCCCCACCTATCCTCCCCCACCCCCAACCTACCCCCACCCCATCCATCCACCACTCCCCAGGCAGGGTAGGGCCCTCAACTGGGGCTCTGCAAAGTCCACCAAATCTTTCTGTGCTGGGCCTGGGCCCTTCCCCATGTGTCCAGGGCCAAAGTGTATCCCTTCACGTGGGATGGGCTCTCAAAGTCCCTTCTTACACCAGGGAAAAATGCTAATCCACTTCCAGAGGCTCCCTGGAGTGCAGGGGCCTCCTTATTGGCATCCATGTTCAGGGGGCTGGATCAGTCTTGCACTAGCCTCCCAGATAGCGTCTGGGGTCAATATGCTTGCCCTTGTTCAGGCCAACTGTTTCTGTGGGTTTCTCCAACCTGGTACAGACCCTTTGATCTTCATTCCTCCCTCTCTTCAACTAGGTTCCAGATTTCAGCTCAGTGTATTTCTGTGGATGTCTGTCTCTGCTTCCACCAGTCACTGGATGAGGGCTCTAGGATGGCATAAAGAGTAGTCATCAATCTCACTTTAGGAGAAGGGCGTTTAGGTTATCCTCTCCTCCATTGCCTGGATTGTCAAATCGGGTCATCCTTGTAGGTCTCTGGAGATCTCCCTATTTCCAGATCTCTTCTCGTATCTATAGTGGCTCCCTCTAATATGGTATCTCTCATCCTGCTCTCTCTCCTCTATTCTTCCCTCTACTCAATATCTCTGCTCCTCCATTTACTCTCCTCGACTCCTCTTCTCGTGCTCTTATTGTGGCAGCACCCTCTCCCCAACCCTCATGCTCCCAATTAGCTCAGGAGTTCATGCCACTTCCCATTCCTGGGGTCTATTTATCCCTTAGACTCCTTCATGTTTCCTAGTTTCTTTGGTGAAGAGGATTATAGGCTGGTAAACCTTTGCTCTATGTCTAAAATTTATATATCAGTGAGTACATACCATGTTTGTCTTTTTGTGACTGGGTTACCTCACTTAGGATGGTTTCTTCTAGTTCCATCCATTTACCTGTGAATTTCAAGATTCCATTGCTTTTTTCTGCTGAGTAGTACTCCATTGTATGAATGTACCACATTTTCTCTATCCATTCTTCAGTTGAGGGACATCTAGGTTGCTTCCAGGTTCTGGCTATTACAAACAATGCTGCTATGAACATGGTTGAACATATGTCCTTGTTGTATGAACATGCACTATTTGGGTATATACCCAAGAGAGGAATGGCTGGATCTTGAGGTAGATTGATTCCCATTTTTCTGAGCAACCGCCATACTGATTTCCAGAGTGGTCTTACAAGTTCACACTCCCACCAGCAATGGAGGAGTATTCCTTCTTCTCCACATCCTTTCCAGCATAGATTGTCATTGGTATTTTTGATTTTAGCCATTCTGACAGGTGTGGGTGGTATCTCAGAGTTGTTTTGAGTTGCATTTCTCTGATGGCCAAGGATTTTGAGCACTTTCTTAAGTGTCTTTCAGCCATTTCAGATTCCTCTGTTGAAAATTCTCTGTTTAGTTCTGCACCCCACTTTTTAATTTCATTTTTTGGTGTTTTGGTGGCTACCTTCTTGAGCTCCTTGTATATTTTGGAAATCAGCCTTCTGTCAGATATGGGGTCGGTGAAGATCTTTTCTCATTCTGTTTTGTCTTACTGACTGTGTCCTTTGCCTTACAAAAGCTTCTCAGTTTCAGGAGGTCCCATTTATTAATTGAAGACCTCAGTGTCTGTGCTACTGGCGTGATGTTCAGGAATCGGTCTCCTGTGCCAATTTGTTCAAGGGTAATTCTCACTTTCTCTTCTAGAAGATTCAGTGTGGCTGGATTTATGGAGAGATCTTTGATTCATTTGCACTTAAGTTTCGTGCATGGTGACAGGTATGGATCTATCTGCAATCTTCTGCATGTCCGAAACCAATTTTGCCAGCACCATTTGTTGAAAATGCTATCTTTTTTCCATTGTATAGATTTAGCACCTTTGTCAAAAATAAGGTGTTCGTAGGTGGGTGGGTTAATATCTGGGTCTTCAATTCGATTCCATTGGTCTATCTGTCTATTCTTGTGCCAATAGTAAGCTGTTTTCAGAACTATGGCTCTATAGTAGAGCTTGAAGTCAAGGATGGTGATGCCTCCAGCAGATCCTTTATTGTAAAGAGTTGTTTTGGCTATCCTGTGTTTTTTATTTTTCCATATAAAGTTGAGTATTGTTCTTTCAATGTCTGTGAAAAACTGTGTTGGGATTTTGATGGGGATTGCGTTGAATCTGTAGATTGCTTTTGGCAGGATTGCCATTTTTACTATGTTAATTCTACCTATCCAAGAGCATGGGAGATCTTACCATTTTCTGGTATCTTCTTTAATTTCTTTCTTTAAAGTTTCAAAGTTCTTATTGTACAGGTCTTTCACTTTTTTTGGTTAGTGTTAACCCCAGATATTTTATGTTGCTTGTGGATATTGTGAAAGGTGATGTTTCCATGATTTCTTTCTCATTGTATACAGTATACTGTATACAGTAGGGCTACAGATTTTTTTGAGTAAACTTTGTATCCTGCTACCTTGCTGAAGGTGTTTATCAGCTGTAGGAGTTCCCGGGTAGAGTTTTTCGGGTCACTAATGTAGACTATCATGTCATCTGCAAATCGTGAAAGTTTTACTTCATGCTTTCCAATTTGTATCCCTTTGATCCCCTTTTCTTGTCTTATTGCTCTAGTTAGAACTTCAAGAACAATATTGTATTTTTTATTTTCATGACCTATGTGTCTACCAACACTCTAATCAGGATGTACTTTGGAGGCTTCTGGTGTTTTTATTTTATTTAGTTTTCTAAAGATGGGTCTCTCTACATAGCTCTGACTGTCTGGCTGTCCTGTGTAGGTGAGGCTAGCCTTGATCTCACAGAGATCCAATTACCTCTGCCTCCCAATTGCTGGGATTAATGGTATGAGCCACCATGCCATGCTACTTAGATCTGCTGCTCACTAGCCGCAATTAGTTCAGAGTTCAGTTAGAGGAAAATGATGCAGACACTGGAGAGAACCTGGGCATGCAGCCAAGGGAGGTTATTCTTTGTCTCAGCCAGGCCAGTGCATTTCTGTGTGTTCATATTTATGTTATCTTCCTTCTTCTGAAAATCTTTAGGCATGGCTATATTAATTGAAATTGCTAATTGTCTTTGCTTCTAATATGTTAATAGTCTAGATTCTAAACTCTAGAATATGGCTTCTTTTTTAATCTACAACTTAGGTAAGATGGAGAATGAGCTAAGTATGTCATTTCTGAGAATTTCTTTATAGGTTTTAGAGCACAGAAACCATAATATATTCTTGCTACCATCTTAACTATGAAGCTAATGTGTGGAAGAGGTTTCAGTCTCCCCTGCCCCCAGAGGCATAAGTGGCACCTGGCATGCATACTTCTAATACACACTAAAACAGGTATGCATGGTATGTAGTCATCAATTTAGTTCCATACATGATATGAAGTTACTTTTTGTTCTGCATGGAATCAAATATATTTACTTTCCATCTGTCATATTAAAAGCCTGATAACAATACTAATCTGGTTTTCTGTGTTTGTTTATTTAACATTTTCAGATATAATGACTATTCAATAAACTGTATATATTTAATCTATTAAGTATACTGTGTTGGTATTTATGTAATGTTTAGCACAATCAAGATAATAAAAACTTTATCAACTCTATTCATTCTTAATGATGCCTTGTAGTCAGCCCTCTTTTTCCTTCTTCTCCACTCACAGTCAACTAAAGATCCTAATCTTTAATATAATCAATAGTGATTATTTTAATTTACATCAAAGGTCTTAATCTTTAATATAATCATTAGTAATTATTTTAATTTACTAGAATAATAAACAGACCAGGGACCAAGAATGTGGCATAAATGGTTTGGTTTGATATTGTGATTATTTTCATATGTACCATTTTATTATGGGTAGAAATTATTACTTTTTTTTTTTTACATATTGACTATAAGTTTATTATAAGGCCCGGCAGAGTAGGGAGACTAAGAAGAGGAAAGGAACAGGGATAATGGCTGACTGCCATGGCCAGTTGCCATAGAGAGAGCGCATAGGTGAGAGAAAGAGTAGAAAGGAAGCTGAGAGGAAACAGAGAGCCTAAATGGGCAGGGACCTGTCTTTTAAAGAGGTCCTCTGCACCTGAGTGCAGACTTAGTTCCCATGGAACCTTGGGCTGACCAGGGTACTGCCTGTTCCACTAGGTAACAGGGGCAGGCCAGCATAATGCCTGAACCTTTCATTCCCACCTCTACTTATTATTTAAAAAAGGTGTGGTGTTAGACATGGCAGGTTAAGGAATAAGGGCGTCGAATTCTCAAGACTGCTTCCTGCTGATGTGGGGGGCGTTAGACATCTTTGGGGGACCCGAGAAGGTTGGGGTGCTGCCATGTCCTGGGGAAGCTGGTTGTTTCATTGCAGTCCAGGCTGTATGGAACTCCCTGGCGCCTCTTAGACCTGGCAAGATGTTGGCAGAGCAGAAGACAAGGTTGAGTTTAGGAAAAAATTTTTTCTTAGGTCCTGTCACTTGAGGGGAAGATTGTAAGATGAGGGAGGGGTTCCCGAGGAGTCCTAACATGAGGGAAGGGAGTCCTGGGACCAGGGAAAGATTGAATAACTGGAGTGAATCTGACCTGTTTGGATCCAATTTAGCTCCCTGGAACGTACTAGAATCCTTAGAGTTTGTAGAAACATAAGTATTAGACACATTAGCAACGTATTCACGTTAGAAGCAATTTAGCTAAAAGCATTACAACGGATTTTTTTTTAGAACAATGAAAAGCATCTTAATCTTGACTTTGTAGTTATGATCCTATAGTGGTATTGGTGAACTTTATTATGAACAGTAGCATGAGAAATAGAGAAATCAGGAACATATTTTATTCTTTTTAATGTCTCAACTTATTTTATCATCACTTAAGCCTTTTTATCCTCAGGCCTTCGTAACTACATTCTCAGACCTTCATACATCTTAGACTTTCCTATCTTCACATAGATAAACCCTAAAATTCCTGTTACTGGAATCTGTTTTGCTTTAAGCTGGCAAGACTACCAGTCGTCAAAAGCATCAGAGTTCTTAAGAAGGATAAGATTTTACCTGAATCAATGATTAAAGAATAACAGAGACTTGCCAGTAGGCTGCATGGATATCCCCAAGGTCCTCCATCCATAGTAGTGGGCTGTAGGACATCTGCCTTCTTGCTGATAACTTGTGACCTGTGGATTTCAGACTTTGGGAAGACTTGCCTACCATTGGCCCAAGCAACGTGGGGAAAGTTGATTCCGTTGTTCTCTTGTCCAAGGTCTGAAATACTTTTGTAGCAGTTGAGGTGAATAGCAGGGTTGCTCAGTGGCCAGCGTTGTCACTGACTTCAGATGAAGTTTCTTCAGTGCCCATCAGTCTTCTTGGAGGAAACGGGGTGGGGCCAGCAGCTGGCCTATCTCTCTGTTTTAAAAAGCTTTTTAACAAAACATTTTAAATGCCATATTCTCTAGATCTCTGAGCATTTGAGGGCTGTCTGTTTAGTATCTCAGCAGTTAAGTTTGTCTTTAGATAGAGAAAAATCCCTTTTTGTAATAAAAGCTGTACCTTTGTAAATAGCTTACAGGATGGACTGAGTAGTATAAATATTTTGTTAGTTTGAAATAGACCTTTATGATTTTAAACTTTCATCATCATTTAAAGATACATGAGTTAAATTTAAGTTGTATTGACTTAGCTTATATTTTAAGTAAAGGTAGATTAGAACTTTATGACTTTAAATGTTTACCATTATTTTAACATACATAGTAATTTAGAAATATATAGTAATTATAGAAATATGAGACTTAGCACAGTTTAATTTAAGTTGCATATAGAGCTAAAGTTAAATTACAGGTACAGAGACAAGCAGGACTGGATAACAGTAAAAGGGGGAACTAGAATGCAATCTCTGATCCGTACATTGTAGCAAACAAACAGAATATTTAAAGGGAGAGAGTAGATCTAAACAGAGGGCCCTGGAAAGGCACAGTATTTAGTAAACAAGCCATGAACAACAGAGTCAGTGAAAGAAGAAATCACCGACAAAAAATAAAATAAAATAAAAAGCAAAAAGATCTGGCAGAAATCAAAAATCCAGCAGACAGATTTGCTGGCACAGGCCGCTGGAGCTGGGCATGCCTACAGGTAGGTCACATGACCAAAATGGCAGCTACAGTAAGCCACTTTTGTCTGTTTATCTGCTTGTTGGATGAAACCAGAAAGGTTCCTCTATGCATTTCCCATGGGTGAGGCAAGTGGAAAACCTGTACGTCTGCCCGTGGGAGTTGCCAGGGCCCTGGCCCCAAAGGGGACACAGCTGTCCCGAAACTGAAAAAGGACCCAGCAGTCCGAACTGAAAAAGCAAAAAAGCACTGCTCCTGGAGCGGGATCCCATGCCTGACCCTCAGGAAATGCACCCAACAAGTGAAAGAAGAAATAAAAAGCAAGATGTCTGGTGACAGTGCAAGTCACTGAACTGAGTGGGCAGGCCTAAGCTACATCACCTGGTTAGGATGGCACATGACCAAGATGGCGGCCCTCAGGTTAGTGCACATGGTCGAGATGGCAACACCCATAAGCACATTCTCAATTGCCAGAAAAGTTTCAAACCTCATTCATGTGGAAAAATGAAAACCAGCAAACAAACAAAAAACTCTCAGAGCGTCTCAAGCAGACATTGCCAACCAAGAAGAAACACAGTCAGAGATAGAACAAACAGAACAATGAGGGACACTCCTAGGTGAAAGTAAGTTCCTAGTGGGAGGCAGAACTCTGCTTATTTACCTACTTGCTGCCAGTAACCGAAAGATCCCGTAAAATGTATTTCCCGTGGGCAAGGCCAAAAATGGCACAGATTGCTCCAAAATGCAGTGCCGGGTCTGCCCCATGGGAAAAGTGAGGGAGTATCTTACCGGAATGTAGTGAATAGGCAGATCAGTGAGTTCCTTAGTTGGAAAGTGGCGAGTTGAAGTCTGCTGCAGGTAGGAGGAAGTGCCAGGAAAAGCCGAGATGGAAGTGGGTTGTAAGGGCACCCTTGCCTTGTGCCCTTCTGTGGGTCACGGGAGAAGGTGCAAGGACAGAGCCTTTCCACGTCCAGGCGCCAAATGTTATTGTTTTGTTTAAAAAGAAGAAAAGAGAAATGCTGAGACATGAGACATATTGACTATAAGTTTATTATAAGGCCCAGCAGAGTAGGGAGACTAAGAAGAGGAAAGGAACAGGGATAATGGCTGACTGCCATGGCCGGTCGCCATAGAGAGAGCACATAGGTGAGAGAAAAAGTAGAAAGGAAGCTGAGAGGAAACAGCAAAATTATTACTTATTTTAAAAATAACTTTATCTTTAGACTTATTCTAAGCTCAAAACAACATTGAGCAAAAGATAAAGAGGCTTTCTGTGTCATCTTTGTCTGACATATACATAGATTCACCTGCTATTACCACCTGCTCCCAGAGTGATACCAGCCCTACACTAATTTGTCTACATTATCACGGCCTAGTCATCCACACTCCATTTGTTTACTGTATCATTTTCTCTTGATGCTTGGGTATGGACTGAGACAAGTTATAATGACATGCATTCGCAATTACAGTGTCATCCTGACTACTTTGCTAATTAATGTTTCTCCTCTGTTTTCTTTCTCTCTAGCACATTCTTGAAATGACCAACTCTTCTCTGCTGCAATGTATTTTGTATTTAGTCAAAGGTTAGTTGATGATATTAATGTGTGTCATTTTGGTTGCTCTATGGTGTTCCATTGATTTGCCTGTTTGTCCTTTCATCAGTATTACACTGTCTTGAACACAGTTACTTCTTCACCATTGATCATTTTCCTTGCTTTGCTGAAGTTTTGGTTTGATCCAATTCTGTCTGTTTGTATAGCCTTGGGAGATAATATTGCACATGGCCTTTAATAAGGACTGTCTGTATGTTCTTATAAATCACCCAAGTTGTTTATGAAAACTTTATTCATAGGCTTCTAGCAATTTTCTTCTTTTGTGAGTGACTTTTATGCAAGCCAATGACTTTTTTTGTATGACTAAGACTACACAAGAAGCCCTAGAAAATGCATAAGAACAGTAGTGCCCTTAGCACTATGGCATTCTGTTATGTAGAAAATAGTGCATTGGTTTTCTGCCATATAACAGATTTCTACAACCTTCAAAGCTTAACAACTACAAATATATAATCTCACCCTTGCCATGGGTCAGTGGTTCTGGTGAGGATTAGATAAATCTTCTGCCTGGGTATCAAATAATGTCAATATGTCAGCTGAGTCTACATCCTCATCTCAGACTGGAGAACATTTTCAATCTCATTCAGAGTTGGCAAAATTCATAGATGTGCAGATAGGAAACTGATGAAAGCAAGTTTGTCTAGGCCACCTGGCATTATACTTCATCTTATTATTTGCTATTTATTTATTGTTTACATGGTTATTACCATGTATGTTTTTTTTTTCTAAAACTTTTTTATTATTGAGAATTCAATGCACATATACAATGAAATATTATCATAATTACTCTAATTTTCACTCCAATTCCTCCTATATTTCCCTCAAAACATAGCTTTCACAAACTGTGTTTTTTTTTTTTAATTTTATTTTATTTTATTAGTTCTAGTTAGGGAACAAGCTTATTTCAAGTCCCTTCTCCCTCTCCCTCCCCTCACCCCCAAACTTTCTCCCCCACCCCCAGCCCATCCCCCCAACCCCATCCACCCACTACTCCCCAGGCAGGGTAGGGCCCTCAACGGGAGCTCAGCAAAGTCCACCAAGTCTTCCTATGCTGATCCTGGGCCCTTCCCCATGTGTCCAGGGCCAGAGTGTAACCCTTCATATGGGATGGGCTCTCAAAGTCCCTTTTTGCACCAGGGAAAAATACTAATCCACTACCAGAGGCTCCCTGGAGTGCAGAGGCCTCCTTATTGACATCTATGTTCTGGGGTCTGGATCAGTCTTGTACAGGCCTCCTGGACAGCATCTGGGGTCGATGTGCTCTCCCTTGTTCAGGCCAACAGTTCCTGTGGGTTTCTCCATCCTAGTACAGACCCCTTCGTTCTTCATTCCTCCCTCTCTTCAACTAAATTCCCGATTTCGGCTCATTGTATATCTGTGGATGTCTGTCTCTGTTTCCATCAGCCACTGGGTGAGGGCTCTAGGATGGCATAAAGAGAAGTCATCAATCTCATTTTAGGGGGAGGGTTTTTAGGTTATCCTCTCCACCATTGCCTGGATTGTCAGATCGTGTCATCCTTGTAGGTCTCTGGAGATCTCCCTGGTTCCTGATCCCTTCTCGGGCCTACAGTGGCTCCCTCTGATATCGTTTCTCTCATCTTGCTCTCTTTCCTCTATTCTTCCCCCAACTCAATGTTTCTGCCCCTCCATTTCCTCTCCTCTTCTCCTCTTCTCTTGCTCTTATTGTAGCAGCTCCTTCCCCCCCCCACCCTCATGCCCCCAATTAGTTCGGGAGTTCATGCCATTTCCATTCCTGGGGACCATTTAACCCTTAGAGTCCTTCATGTTTCCTAGTTTCTTTGGTGAAGAGCATTATATACTGGTAGTCTTTTGTTCTATGTCTAAAATTCATATATCAGTGAGTACATACCTTGCTTGTCTTTTTGTGACTGGGTTACCTCACTCAGGATGGTTTCCTCTAGTTCCATCCATTTGCCTGCGAATTTCAAGATTCCATTGCTTTTTTCTGCTGAGTAGTACTCCATTGTATAAATGTACCACATTTTCTCAATCCATTCTTCAATAGAGGGGCATCTAGGTTGTTTCCAGGTTCTGGCTATTACAAACAATGCTGCTATGAACATGGTTGAACATATGTCCTTGTTGTAAGTACATGCCCTATTTGGGTATATACCCAAGAGAGGAATGGCTGGATCTTGAGGTACACTGATTCCCATTTTTCTGAGCAACCGCCATACTGATTTCCAGAGTGGTCTTACAAGATCGCACTCCCACCAGCAATGGAGGAGTGTTCCTTTTTCTCCACATCCTCTCCAGCATAGATTGTCATTGGTGTTTTTTATTTTAGCCATTCTGACAGGCGTGAGATGGTATCTCAGAGTTGTTTTGAGTTGCATTTCTCTGATGGCCAATGATTTTGAGCACTTTTTTAAGTGTCTTTCAGCCATTTCAGATTCCTCTGTTGAGAATTCCCTATTTAGTTCTGCACCCCACTTTTTAATTTCGTTGTTTGGTGTTTTGGTGGCTAGCTTCTTGAGCTCCTTATATATTTTGGAAATCAGTCCTCTGTCAGATGTGGGATCGGTGAAGATCTTTTCCCATTCTGTGGGTGGTCGTTTTATCCTACTGACTGTTTCCTTTGCCTTGCAGAAGCTTCTCAGTTTCAGTAGGTCCCATTTATTAATTGCAGACCTCAATGTCTGTGCTTCTGGCGTAATGTTCAGGAAGTGGTCTCCTGTGCCAATTTGTTCAAGGGTTGTTCCCACTTTCTCTTCTAGAAGATTCAGTGTGGTTGGATTTATGCTGAGATCTTTGATCCATTTGCACTTAAGTTTTGTGCATGGTGACAGGTATGGATCTATCTGTAATTTTCTGCATGTCCGAATCCAATTGTACCAGCACCATTTGTTGAAGATGCTGTCTTTTTTCCATTGTATAGATTTAGCACCTTTGTCAAAAATAAGGTATCCATAGGTGCGTGGGTCGATATCAGGGTTTTCAATTCGATTCCATTGGTCTATCAGTCTATTTTTGTGCCAATACCAAGCTGTTTTCAGAACTATGGCTCTATAGTAGAGCTTGAAGTCGGGGATGGTGATGCCTCCAGAAGATCCTTTATTGTAAAGAGTTGTTTTGGCTATCCTGGGCTTTTTATTTTTCCATATAAAGTTGAGTATTGTTCTTTCAATGTCTGTGAAAAACTGTGTTGGGATTTTGATGGGGATTGCATTGAATCTGTAGATTGCTTTTGGCAGGATTGCCATTTTTACTATGTTAATTCTACCTATCCATGAGCATGGGAGATCTTTCCATTTTCTGGTATCTTCTTTAATTTCTTTCTTTAAAGTCTCAAAGTTCTTATTGTACAGGTCTTTCACTTTTTTGGTTAGTGTTACCCCAAGATATTTTATGTTGCTTGTGGATATTGTGAAAGGTGATGTTTCCCTGATTTCTTTCTCATTGGATTTATCATCTGTGTATAGTAGGGCTACTGATTTTTTTGAGTTAATTTTGTATCCTGCTACCTTGCTGAAGGTGTTTATCAGCCGTAGGAGTTCCCTGGTAGAGTTTTTCGGGTCACTAATGTAGACTATCATGTCGTCTGCAAATAGTGAAAGTTTTACTTCATCCTTTCCAATTTGTATCCCTTTGATCCCCTTTTCTTGTCTTATTGCTATAGCCAGAACTTCAAGTACAATATTGAAGAGATATGGAGAGAGTGGACAGCCTTGTCTTGTTCCTGATTTTAGAGGAAACGCTTTGAGTTTCTCTCCATTTACTTTGATGTTGGCTATTGGTTTGGTATATATTGCCTTGATCATGTTTAGATATGTTCCTGTTATTCCTGTTCTCTCCAAGATCTTTATCATGAAGGGATGTTGGATTTTGTCAAAGGCTTTTTCAGCATCTAGTGAGATGATCATGTGGTTTTTCTTTTTAAGTTTGTTTATATAGTGGATTACATTGATGGATTTTCGTATGTTGAACCATCCTTGCATCCCTGGGATAAAGCCTACTTGATCATGGTGGATGATTTTTCTGATATGTTCTTGTATTCGGTTGGCCAATATTTTGTTGAGTATTTTAGCATCGATGTTCATGAGGGATATCGGTCTGTAGTTCTCTTTCTTAGTCATATCTTTGTGAGGCTTGGGTATCAAAGTGATTGTAGCCTCATAGAAAGAGTTTGGCAATATCCCATCTGCTTCTATTGTGTGGAACAGTTTGAGGAGTACTGGAATTAGCTCTTGTTTGAATTTCTGGTAGAATTCTGCAGTGAAGCCATCTGGCCCTGGGCTTTTTTTGGTTGGGAGGCTTTTGATTACTGCTTCTATCTCATTAGGGGTTATAGTTCGATTTAAACTGTCTATCTGATCTTGATTTAATTTTGGTAAGTGATATTTATCCAGAAAGTTGTCCATTTCCTTTAGGTTTTCCAATTTTGTGGAATACAGGTTTTCAAAGTATGACCTAAAGATTCTCTGGATTTCCTCAGTGTCCGTTGTTATGTCTCCCTTTTCATTTCTGATTTTGTTAATTAGCATGCTCTCTCTCTGCCTTTTGGTTAGTTTGGCTAGAGGCTTGTCTATCTTGTTGATCTTCTCAAAGAACCAACTCTTTGTTTCATTGATTCTTTGTACTGTTTTCCTAGTTTCTACTTTGTTGATTTCGGCTCTCAGGTTGATTATTTCCTGGCGTCTACTCCTCCTTGGTGTGTTTGCTTCCTCTTGCTCTAAAGCTTTCAGTTGTTCTGTCAATTCTCTAATGTGACTTTCCTCCAGTTTCTTCATGTGAGCACTTAGTGCTATGAACTTCCCTCTTAGCACTGCTTTCAGGGTGTCCCATAAGTTCGGGTATGTTGTGTCTACATTCTCATTAAATTCTAGAAAGTCTTTGATTTCTTTTTTTATTTCTTCCTCAACCAAGGAATGGTGCAATTGGGAGTTATTCATTTTCCACGTAAATGTAGGTTTTCTGCAATTCGTATTGCTGTTGAATTCTAGCTTTAATGCATGGTGGTCTGATAAGATACAGGGGGTTATTTCAATACTTTTGTACCTGTGGAGGTTTGCTTTGCTGCCAACTATGTGGTCAATTTTTGAGAAGGTTCCATGTGGCGCTGAGAAGAAGGTATATTCTTTTGTGTTTGGATGGAATGTTCTATAGATATCTGTTAAACCCAGTTGTGTCATAACTTCTTTCAGATCCTTTGTTTCTTTGTTAAGTTTCTGTCTAGTAGTTCTGTCCAGTGGTATAAGGGGGGTGTTGAAGTCTCCTACTATAAGTGTGTGTGGTTTTATGTGTGGTTTGAGCTTTAGTAATGTTTCTTTTACAAAAGTGGATGCTTTTGTATTAGGGGCATAGATGTTCAGGATTGAGACTTCGTCTTGATGGACTTTTCCTGTGATGAGTATGAAATGCCCTTCTTTATCTCTTTTGATTGCTTTCAGTTTAAAGTCTAATTTGTTAGATATTAGTATTGCTACCCCAGCTTGTTTCTTGAGCCCATTTGATTGGAAAATCTTTTCCCATCCTTTTACTCTGAGGTATCGCCTGTCTTTGAATTTGAGGTGTGTTTCTTGTAAACAGCAGAAGGATGGATTCTGTCTTCGTATCCATTCTGTTAGCCTGTATCTTTTTATGGGTAAGTTAAGACCATTGACATTCAGGGATATTAACGTCCATTGTTCATTGGTTCTTCTTAGTTTTGGATTTATTGTTGGTGGTATCATTGCGTGTGGATTTTGCCCTTCTGTTTCTTTTTGTGTTTGGTGAAATTCGATTAACTACTGACAGTGTTTTTGTGAGTGTAGTTATGTTCGTTGGGTTGGAGTTTTCCTTCCAGAGCCTTCTGTAGTGCTGGATTTGTTGATATGTATTGTTTAAATCTGTTTTTGTCGTGGAATATCTTGTTTTCTCCATCTATAGTGATTGAAAGTTTTGCTGGGTACAGTAGTCTGGGTTGACATCCATGCTCCCTTAGTGCTTGTAGGGTATCTATCCAAGACCTTCTGGCTTTCAGAGTTTCCATTGAGAAGTCGGGTGTGATTCTGATTGGTTTGCCTTTATATGTTACTTGGCCTTTTTCCTTTGCTGCTCTTAATATTTTCTCTTTATTCTGTAGATTTGGTGTTTTGATTATTATGTGTCGGGGCGACTTCTTTTTGTGGTCCAGTCTGTTTGGTGTCCTGTAAGCTTCTTGTACTTTCATAGGCATATCCTTCTGTAGGTTGGGGAAGTTTTCTTCTATGATTTTGTTGAATATGTTTTCTGTACCTTTGAGCAGTGTTTCTTCACCTTCTTCTACACCTATTATTCTTAGGTTTGGCCTTTTTACGGTGTCCCATATTTCCTGGATATTTTGTGTTAGGGTTTTGTTGGACTTGAGGTTCTCTTTGGTGGATGAATGTATATCCTCTAGCGAGTCTTCAGTGGCTGAGATTCTCTCTTCCATCTCTTGAATCCTGTTGGATACACTTACATCTTTAGTTCCTGATCGTTTATCCAACCTTTCCATTTCCAACATGGTCTCATTCTGTGTTTTCTTTATTGTGTGTATTTCAGCTTTCATGTTTTGAACTATTTCAAGAGCTTCCTTCACTTGCTTGGATGTTTTTTCTTGGCTTTCTTTGGATTCTTTAAGAGATTTATTTATTTCTTGAATTTTTTGGTTTGTCTTTTCCTCCAATTCATTTAATTTTTTGTTTGTTTTCTCTTCTATTTCTTTAAGGGATTTTCTTGTTTCCTCTTTAAAGGTCTCTATCAACTTGCTGAGATAATTTTTGAGGTCCATCTCATCTTCATGCTCTGTGTTGGGCTTTTCAGCTCTTGCCGGAGTGGAGTCCCTAGGTTCTGGTGGTGTCATGTTGGTCTTTGTGTTGTTGAGTGAAATCTTATTCTGTCTTCTCCCCATATCCTTTTAGTGGGTGCGGGTGGGTTCTCTCTATCTCCTCTTGTGGCCCAGTGGTGTGTGGGGGCTAGGAATTCGATGTCCACAACTCTAGATGATCTCGACGCTCCTGGTGGTCTCCTCGCTAGTTCCTAGTTTCTTGGTCGTTCGGCGGAATGGAAGAGTGGGGTGCTACCAGATTTGGGGCACAGGGAGCTCCTCCCTGCCTGGGCTTGTCTGGCCCAAGCCGGCAGGCTCAGGAGGGGGTGGTGGGATGGGGGTGGTGGGGTGTTCTGGCCTGGAGTCGGGAGCGGGCAGGAGCTCACTCACCTAGTTCCAGGTCAGTCTGCGGCGGCGGAATGTAAGAATGGGGTGCTAGCAGATTGGTGGGGCAGGGGGCTCCTCCCTCTCTGGGCGTGTCTGGCCCAAGCCGGCAGGCTCAGGCGGGGGTGGTGGGATGGGGGTGGTGGGGTGTTCTGGTCTGGGGTCGGGAGCGGGCAGGAACTCACTCACCTAGTTCCAGGTCAGTCTTCGGCGGCCACCATGTATGTTTAACTTTGATCTGAACACTTAACATGCAAGTTATCCTATGATAAAAATTTCAAACTCACAATATGCTACTCTTTATTTTATACATGATGTTGATAGCAGATCTCAGTAACATTTTCATTTCATATACCTTATGTTTCATATCTACGCATGGGAAGGTTTAACACTGTTGAGATGGCCTTAGGTCACTACAAAGTGATCCAAGGATCCAGTGTAATTTCTGTCAAAAATCTCTGATGGAAATTTGGAAGAAATTGGAAAGCTGAAGTTAAATCTGAATCAGAACTGCAAACAACCCAGAATAGCCAAACAATCTTGCCTACAAACCTTTGATTTCCACCCTTGCTGCAATGCTACAGTAATCAAGATAGGGCGGTACTGAAGTAATTACAAACATATGGTCAATTTATTTTTGAAAAGAGTGCCAAGAAAATTGAATGGTGAAAAATAGTCATTTCAACAAATGATGCTGGGGAAACTGAATGACTGTATGAAAATGAATAAAGTTAGTACCTCACCTCAGATCATATACAATACAAAATTCAAACAAATGTAAACAAAAAGCAAGACAAAACCCCACAAAAGTTGGTATGGGCCATAGACATAAATATAGGAACTGAGTCTACAATCATGTGTGAAAACATTAAAAACATCCTTATGACTCTAAGGTAGATGACAGCGACTCAGGAGAAAGCTTAAAACACAAAGATCAAAAGAAAAAAACAACTGGACTACATTATTTAAAATCTTTTGAGATTCAAAGAAAGGTAAAATATCAGATTGACAAAGCATACTTGCAAATTATTTCTGACATCTGACTTCTGTCTAGATATGTAAAAATGTTTTGCCATTTGATAATAAAATGCTAATAATTCCATTAAAATAAAAAAGTTAACAGACATTTTCTCTGACAGCATGTGCATGTGGTCAACAAGTACACCCAAAGAGAATTAATTTTAAGTAAAACTCTGTTAGAAACCTTAAGTCTGTGTCACTATAGACTGACTGGGATAACTACCAGACAGGACAGTCAGCAGCAAGTTTGGCAAAGATAGGGAGAAACTGATGCACGTGCATTGCTGATCGGAACAGAAAATGGTGCACTTGTTTTCAGAAACAGGTTGGTAGTACCTCTAGATTAGTCAATGCTTCTCAACCTTCTTAATGCTGTGACCCTTTAATACAGCTCCTCATGTTGTCAGGACGCCCAACCATAAAATCAGTTTTGTTGCTACTTCATGACTATAATATTGGTACTGTTATGAATTGCAAGGCAAATATCTGTGTTTTCTGATTGTCTTAGGCAACTCCTTTGAAAGGGTCATTTGAGCACAAAGTGGTCACAACCCACAGGTTGAGAACCATTGCTCTAAATGAAAACATAGTGTTTACCATACAACCTTTAAATACACTCCAATATATATCCAAATGAAATGTACATATATTCAACACAAAAACTTGTGGAAGAATATTGATAAAGGGCTGGGAATGGAAACCTAGGCCCATCTGATGAGTATCTGAATAATATTTAGTGTTCCTGCACATTATAGTATTATTTAGCATTAGAAATGAAGTACTACCTTATACTTAGAGACTGATCACCCTTGAAAGCACCATTCTAAATTATAGTTGTTAACCACAGAAGTGAGCAAAAAAGTATGGGGCATTCCTATGAAGTGATAAGGATAAGAAAATATATCAAAAGAGGATGTGTATAGTGGATATTCAGGGCTACAGAAAAATGGGCACAGAACTGCCAGTCAAAAGAATGAGTACTTTAAGGGTCAAAACATGCTAAAATTTGGTTGTGGTGAAAGATGTACAAATTCATGAGTATATTCAAAATGTTTTCAAGTGTCTCACCTTGAGTATTATATGAGTTCTATGGTAGGTAAATTCTGTCTCAGTGAATCCTGCTGTAAACAAAGACAAGTGAATAGGAAATGTTACACAAGACCTAAGACTTCCAAATCATAGCAAGACAAACTATTTAAGAAATATACAGCAGAAATTAGTCAATCTTAAACCTGTGGGGGTGACAAACTATAAAGAAAAAGACAGCGTAATTTTGCTTTAGAAATTTGCCAAGGGTCATTCTCCAATTGAAATAAATGAAATAGCTAGGAACAAAGTTTCCTATGCCATATATTGAAAAAAATTCTTAAAGGTTATCCTTATTAAATGACTGATAAGAAACATGACACTCAAATGCTTCTACACAGGAAGGTGTGAAATCATAGAGGCAAAAGATAAATGGAATTAGCAAAGATTAAATCAAATTTAGAATCTACGTATAGAGGGAGTAAGACAGCATATGGTGACTAGAGCTGGTAGCAGTTTAAATTTTTAAGCTTCCCAAGAAGGCAGCACTAGCTCAGCTGTCAGTCTGAGACAACAGCACAAGCAGCTGGTTTTCTTTCTAACATAATAAAAAAGTTGCATTGAAAATTATTAACTTCTCAATGAGAACTTTCTCCCAACATTTCATCCCTATGTATTTAAATATACACTGTCACTGAGAGCATGTCATGTCACTATGGCTCCCATAAATGTTTCATCCCTCCTTTAAAATATTACTGAGTGTCTGTTATGGTCTTTGGCATATATTTTGGATTCAAGTTAGACATGAAAATATCCTGGACCAAGATGTAGCCATACAAAGAAATACTACTTAGCAATAAAGACAAATGTGTTTTCAAAGCACAAATGACTTAAAGGAATCTGCAATTAATAGTGCTACCCCAAAGAAGTCAATTTTAAAAGGCTGCATGTTGTCTAAATCTAACTAGGGCAATATGCTGAATAAACCACGAGACAGAAGAAAAGCCAATGATAGCCAAGGCTTCATGTGAGGAGATGGATGAATAGATATAGCACAGGTCAATAAACCCATTCCACCTGACACCATAATGATGGATGCATTTGCCAAAATCCATCTAATATACAGCACCAAGAATGAATGAACTCCAACATAAACTATAGATGTCAATTAATAGTTGTGTTGACATTTTATCAACAGAACCATTACAACTCACTAACAACAGAGAGAGCTATTGGAGAAAGAGAACATTGAGGAAGCACATGGGAACAATTAATACTCACTTATATAAAATTAAAACTGTGCCAATAACTTAGTATATTTAAAACTTCTGAGGAATTGAAAAAAGTTATTCTCATGAAGCTAGAGAGACCTAAATAAATGCTTGTCATGCCATGATCCAGAAGAAAAGATGAATGGCATTTTCTTCATGACCTCTTTGTGTAGAAGCATGGTTTTCCCTGAAGAAGCTCTGACATGCTGCCCTGAGTTATTTATAATTTAGGATCACTTTAGGTCACATATCTCAGATCAACAGGTAAGAATGCAAAGGGTGTGTGCTCTTCCTTCCTTAGCAAACACCTGCACTGAGGAATCCTATTATTGCTTGCACACTGAAATACAGCAAGTCGTTTTCCAAATTCTCTTTGCCAGTGCGGACACAGGTGACTTAAGAATATCTGGGATGAGGCTTGGCCTCAGACAGCAGGAGGCATGTGTTGCTTGGTAATTAGGAGGGATACCCTAATTACCTAATTAGGATAGGACATTGGTTTCCGTTTGCTCTCACTTGAAATTTGCCTGACAGTAGAGGTGTCTAATGCCTTTGCTTCCATACTGTGATTTTTCTTAGCAGGATGGTCTTTTGTAGGTGAGACCTTCATTTTTCTGTCTTGGTTTATGATGATGCAGGTAAAGTTGGCACACTTAGAGTGAATTATTTCCAGCTTTCCTTTCTCCAATACAGCATCAGTCCTTAACTAAAGCTGACCATTGATGTCTGTTATGTTTCCCAACATGCCTTTCAATTGGTTCCATAATAAAGACCTAGTTTATTAGTCTTGTATACTTGCCAACAGATATATATCTCTGTGAGACATTTATGTAGAAGGAGACTTTCTCCATCTATCTCAGTCCCACTGGACCAGTTTTTTTCTCTACCCACTGTGTCCCCACATCCACTTAAAGAAATAACCACTCTGAGACTTAATATCAGTTACAATTGTTTAGCCAATGGTTTATGCTTCTTAGGCTTCTTAACTCTTGTCTTAATTACTAATCTGTGTATCTTCATCTGACCTTTGTTTATCATTGATGTCCTGGCATCTTGACTCCCCAGTGGCCACATGGCATCTCTTTGACTCTGCCTACTACCTCTCTCTATGCCTGTTTGGATTTCATGCCTGGCTTTAATCCATCAAGCTGTTGGGTGAAACAGCTTTATTCATCAACCAGTAAAAGAAACATATAGTCACACCATACAGAAGGACATCCCCATCTCATTTATGAAGCAGACAAATTGCAGGTAGATGTTCTTGGAAATAGTGGGTTTCATACACATTGAAATGCTCATAATCCTCTCTCTTGTGTTCACTCTAACATTCTAGTTCTCTATTGTTTTAGTTCGTTCTCTAGAGTCCTACAGTGTCTATTCAGCCTCATTTGCTTTTTCTTTAGAAAGGACAAGCTTTGAGTCTCTCTGTGAATCACTATAACTTGAGCTTTCTGTGACAGTTACTTTAGCATGCTGGAAGTGTGTCATCACTCCAACACCCAAAACCAACATTGAGTTTAGTCTTTTGATCTCAAAATTTTAAAACAAATTTGTAAGAGATATATGATAATATTATCTTGTCAGGAAATATATATATATTCAACTGTGTTTGTGGAAAGTCACACATTACACAGGGGCCCTCCCACACTTTGATCAGCCTGTGTTTGAAGGTTTCTGAGACAGAAGTTGTCCAGAAAGACTTATGTAAAATATGTACATTGAATCACTAGCCTTCTACTGTTTCTTTATTATTTTTTATTAGTTCAAATTAGAAACAAGCTTGCTTCTTATGTCAATCCCTTCTCCCTCTCCCTCCCTTCCCCCAACCCTCCACCAGTCCTCCACCTCATCCCCCCTCTGCTCTCCAGGGAGGGTAAGGCCCTCCATGAAGGTTTCTCAAAGTCTGTCATATCATCCTGGGCAGGGCCTAGGCCCTCCCCCATGTGTCCAGGCTGAGAGAGCATGCCTCCATGTGGGAATGGCTCTTAAGTCCCTTCTTACACCAGGGATAAATACTGATCCACTACCAGAGGCCCCATAGAATGCCGAGGCTTCCTCATTGACATCCATGCTCAGGGGTCTGGATCAGTCTCGTGCTGGTCTCCCAGACATCAGTCTGGGGTCCATGTGCTTCCCCTTTTTCAGGTCAGCTGTTTCTGTGGGTTTCACCAGTCTGGTCCTGACCCCTTTGATTTTCATTCCTCCCTCTCTGCAACTGGGTTCCAGAGTTCAGTTCAGTGTATAGCTGTGGGTGTCTGCCTCTGCTTCCATCAGCCACTGGATGAAGGCTTTAGGATGGCATGTAAGATAGTCATCAGTCTTATTATAGGGGAAGGGCATTTAGGGTAGCTTCTCCACTATTGCCTAGATTGTCAGTTGGTGTCATCCTTGTAGATCTCTGGAAATCTCCCTAGTGCCAGATCTCTCCTCAGACTTATAATGGCTCTCTCTATTATGATATCTCTCATCCTGCTCTCCTCTATTCTTCCTCCAACTCGGCCTTCCTGATCCCCCATTTCCTCCTCTCCCCTCTTCTGCCTTCTGCTGTTTTATGATTGTTTTAATATCTGTTACCAGTCTTCTTTATACCTTTCAACAAGTCTTTGAAATCTTTTAATCTATTTTAATGTTTTCATTAATTCTTTGAGAATTTTATATAATGTATTTTTAATCATATTCATCCCATCCCCCGAACTACTGCTAGAACCTCCATCACCTCCCTACCAACACAACTTAATGGCTTTCTATCTCTATCTCTAACTGTCTATCTTCCCTTTCCAGTTCAGCTTGTGTTGGACAGTTTCTTTTGGGCATTGAACCTACCTGAGGGTGTGGTCAGTATACCAGGTTTCATATTACCAAAGAAAACTGGCTTTCCTTCTTCTAGTAGCAATCAAATACCAATAGCTTCTTAAGCAATAGTTAGATGTCAGGCCTACTTCCTATTTTCGATGCTGATATTTTTGTCTGGCATGAAATTGTGTAGTTGAGTGGTATCTCCTTATCTGTGTCATGGTTATTGTCAGAAGATAATACATAGGTTTAGTCCACCAGCATCATTATATCTTGCTGCATAAAACCTTAATCCTGCATCTCCATTTCTCATGGAGCATCCTTAATTTAGTCTGCATATGCCCTCACCATGATGAAACAGTTTCCCTGTAAGTAGTAATTACTGCCATTACTCTTCATGGAAACAATGATCCAAAATTTACTATTTACAGTTGTATTCTGATTTCTTAGTGCAGTACATTGCTCATAATAGATATGCAGTAAACTTTTGATGATTGTATTAATCTAACATGAAACATTTTGGAAATGGAATATAGAAATCCTGTTGTCTATTTTATATTTCTTCAGTAGCTTCTGAGAAAGATCGGCTTTATCTATATTGCTTTCAAAAATCTAATGTTTGCCTCTGTAAAATTAGCTTCCTTCCTTGCTTCATTGGTAGTCTTTTTTTTTAATAATACCCCTTTGAATTTTCTTGCTTTAATTAAAGACACTTTTTTATTAAGAATTACTAGTTCTCTTAAAACTTTGATCACTAAACTCTTCTTCGAAAACTTGTCCTTGACGTTTCTAGAACTGGTCAATGATCACTCTTCGTTTTTCTAGCATACTTGTGTAACATTTGTCACAAATTTTAACCTACAAAACATGTTCTGTTTTCTGTGTTTAGGAGTGCCTGCCATGCAGTAGATGCTTTGCAAATATTATGTGAGTTGAGTTAGGACAGCAATATTGAAAGCATGGTAGTTTTAACATTCACTGTCAGAAGTTTGATGGAGTACTTCCCTTAAGCCTGGAGACATTCATTTCTTCCATTATTAAAATCTTATTAGGTTGTTCTTCCTCTAAAAGGGCTAAATTGCTTTTCTTTGTTCTCAAAATAATTTTCAAGAGTAAGCTTGGTGTTATCCGACCTGAAGATGACCAGTGTCCAAACCTTTCTTTGCAGTGAAACTTGACTCCATCTCTTTCTGATTGCTTTTGTTGATTGAGCAGGTGGCTTATGTTTTATTCCCAAACAGTCCTAAAGCCCAGACTCATCCAAGTAAGGCTATGCTTATAAAATGCTAAATGACTTGTTTGGCAGTGATAAAATCAGTTTGACATCTTTAAGCACAGAATCGGCATCAGCTTCTCCCATAATAATGATAATATTGTATTAGTATAATGGGCTGCAGGAGTAAAGAGAAATCCAGCATTGATTTGACAGGACTAAGTTTTAAGTGGGTCCTGTTACATTTGCTTTTGGATAGAAATAGAAAAATAATAACTATACCAAATGTCAAGTGAATCTTGTAAGTGCCATGGGTGCATAAATTAAAGTGCCCCCAGGCAAGCTATTAGTTACTATTCTCTGACTTACTATCTTTCTTAAAATGGAACACAAATGCATTCTAAACAATGTTAGGTCACCTACTGCCTTCATATATTTCTCAACTACATCTCAATTTATAAATTCTTAACTCTTTAGTGTAAAATGACATAAATATATGATCTACATAATAAAATAATGAGAAAATGCCAAAATAAAATCCGTGGATAATTAAAGTATGTTTCATAGATATATTTGATAACATTAAAGGGTGAAGAGGCCTTCTGTAGAAACCACTGAAACTTTACTTTTTACTATGAAGTTACTTGAAGTTGAGCTTATACTTTTGATGATAATCAGTTCTTTCCTCTTTTTACTGAAAAAAAAATCATTGACACACTAAGAATGCATCTTAAGATGAATAGGAATCTGGTTGGTAAAAACTTATATCCTCTGTAGTCAGATAAGCAAATGGAAGGTCAGAGAAAATATGTGGTTAGGTAAAGGCCATATGCTATTATTAAAGAATTAAAAACAACAATAACAATAAAAAATCCATAACCAAAAAAACCCCATTAATTTAGGGCCCAACATTTCATTCTCTCTGCTTTATATTTTGTATTCCACTTACATAACTTTAATGTTAAAGTTGTCTTTTTTGCATTATCCGTTGCTTTTTGTTGCCTTTAAGGATTTATAATTATTGTTTTTTAGTGTGTGTGTGTGTGTGTGTGTGTGTGTGTGTGTGTGTTTTGCACACGAGTGCTGGTGTGCTGGTGCCTTAAGAATCTAGAAGATGGCACCAGATCCTTTGGAGCTAGAGTTAAAGAGCTGGAGCTGTCTTATATGGGTGCTGAGAACTGAGCATGGATCTTTTGGAAGAGCATTAAGCAAGCTTAACTTCTGAAACATTTCCGAAGCCTCATCATTTGTTCATTTCTTGTAAGAGAAACTGTGACCAGCCTACACAAGCTGCAGTCACTCTACCCAGGTGCCCAGACCAGCCCACATGAGCATGCCCAGCAGGGCTTCCTCCCTGAGCCAAGCCTGCCTTTATGCCCAGAGACTGCTGACAAAGAGACACCTGACTAGAGACACCAATGAGGAAAGACAATGATGCAGAGCCAGTCGCCTGAGCCAATAGGACCTTGGGAGAGAGTATAAAGGCAGGCCTAACTTCCTGAATAAAGGAGTCTGTGACACACTCTGCTCCTCACTGACACCCAGTGCCTGTGTCGTTGGTGTTGCATCTTCTTAACCCCTCTCCCAAGGGGTGTCTGAGCAGGGTCACCTGCAACAATTTCTAACTGTTTTATAATTTTCTGTATATACAAGAAAAATTGTGGGTTTTCTTTTAGCTCAATTACATTAATTTTGTAAAGATTTGCATGGAAATTATCTGATCAAAATTTTAAATCCTTTTTTATTTAATATATTTTATTTAATATATTGTTCAGGATATGTTGGAATACATGCTGCAGGATCCTCTGGAGAACCTGACAAAGGCTAGCAGACAAGGCAAGGAAGAAAGACCTACATTAAAAGTGAAGAATGTTATCCATATCTAATTTTTACTTAAAAATTATATTTTACATTAGGAATTACAAAGGCATATTCTTAAACACTCTTCTGGGCATAATGGTAACATATTATTAAGTTGTGCACAATCTTTATTATAAATCAACATACAAGAGTGGCATGTTTATAAACACTTCAATTTCTCATTTCCAGTTAGATCAATACTCAGGCACTCAAGACACAAATATGTCTGAATAGTATTGAACCCTGTTCAGGTTACTTTTTCTTTAAATTATATCATTTCTGTATATATCAAGGTGCTAGACTATGAATTGTGCCTTTTATTTGGTTAGGTATGTCATGTCACTCTGAAAAGAACTTACAAAGCATTATTACAAACCACTGGTCTATAGAAAGAAAGACTGGCATATTATTTCTGCCAGATGAGCATGGCCCATTCATAAATATTTCAACATGCATTCCCTTAAAGATTTTTATTCATTTAATGATATTTAGATTGCTTCACTTGGTACTAATCATCTATGTCTTCAGTGATAGGAGTTTTCAGAGATCAGTTTCTCAATTTAAAATCATCTCGACGTGTAAGAGGACCTGGATCTAATTAGGGTACCAGACATTTGCACAACTGTTGCCATATAGGATTGCCATTCAGGCCTTGGGACACAGCATATAGGCAGCAATAGCTGCAAAAGGAGAACAAAGACTTAATCTATTGAAGTCTATAATTCTGGGAAAGCACTAACCTTGCCTTTTGGCCTCTGTAGGTCTATTTCTGGCTAGCTGCTCTTGCTAACCAAAGTATTGTCAACACAGGATGTGGGGTTTTTGTGTGTGTGTTTGTGTGTGCTTGAAAATTCACTTTGAGAAAGGCTTTAGATGCACTTGGGTTCCAAACACCCAGTGTAGTCGACTACCAGCTCATAATGACTTTCTATTGCTTTGAACCTATGTCTGAGTGGTCTTCTTTTGTGGACATCTCACAACGAAAGCTTGTAGTAGAAGTAATGGCATGAGGAGCAGATATTGACATTAAAGGAGGTCATACAAAAAGTAGAATTAGGTTAACATTTTAAGGGAGATTATGCAAAAGTAGAGTTTTTAAGAATGTGTTTCCCACCAATTTTGTTGCTGACATAGGTAAGGTTTGAGCTCATGTTATTTGATTTGTTTCACAATATGTCATGTTGAAATCTGGAGTCTCTCCCAAGAAACTTATTGGCTGTGTTGGGGTTAATTCTGTTCTCTGTGCACTCAAGTGAAGTGTTAATTGTCAAATGATAACACTTGAGTTCAATTTTCAGTGTGTGTGTGTGTGTGTGTGTGTGTGTGTGTGTGTGTGTGTGTGTGTGTCGTTTGAGAAAGGGTGGTGATACTCTGAACTTTGTGAGACTATTTCTGGAGAAGACTGAAAATTGCTTGTGGAATGATATTATACAGACCTCAGAAGAAAAGGAAAGAGAACAAGAAAAGTGATGTGAGCAAATGGCAAGCAAAAACATGTAGGCAGAACCTGCTTCATAAAACCAAAGAAACTTCATAACCTACTGTAACCTTCTTAAACATTTTGCAGCTGCAGGCCACAAAATCCCAGCTGAATCTGGCTGAAACACATGAAAATCTTGTTAGAGAATCTCCCAGGGCAGATCTGTTTCAGGCAACCAAAATCCAGCTCTTTGACACCTTGACATCATCAACAATTTTCTCTTATGTCCCCCTGTTCTCTGTCACTTTACATGCCTGCAACTTGGGAGTGAGAGATGCAAAAGTGATGTAGATTCTGATACTCATGAAATGTACACTTGGGATAGAAGGAAAATTCCTAGAGGGTGGTTTAAGAGTATGAAGAGGACCTTGAAAAGACTGGATAATTTCCAGCATAAAATGTGGAAAGGGAGCCAACAACAACCAAGAAGGAGCCACCTGGAAATGAAAGATGCCAAGAGTACAAAGGCAAGACGAAGGCTGTTTGTCTCAAACTTTGCTCTGACATCATATTTATAAGAATTCCTCTCTTTCCATCAATGGTCTTTTCCCTTAAAACTGACCATCTGTATGTTATGATGATGATTCCGGGTGACAACCAACTGTTTCAGGTGGTTCTAATTGAGCCAAGCTAGTCCTGCCAGATACTCAATTCCAAGAAACTTTATTTTAGAATAGAAAGAGATTGAAATAACACCCCGAAGGTTTACTTAAAGTGAACAAGCACCTTAAACAATGATAGAATCATGGACCTGTCAGGAAGTAGAGCAGCAGCAGGAGGGAGAAACAGTATCATGGGGGGGGGTCCCAAGGGGGCTTGGGATAAATCTACTTTTGTCTCCTAGGTCTTAAACATTTTAGTTATGTTCCAATGCATGAGCCTATGTGTTCTCATCACTTACCTTGCTTCCTTCTGCAAAGGAAATGGAACTTTTTGGACAGAATTCTTCAGTTTGTTACCACCAAAGATCCAAGCCTCAGCATTCCCACTAACTCCTTTTCTTTTGTACTATGTCAAGATGAAAAACAGGTGCTTACAAATTTGATCCCCAAATAGTGTGTTTACTTTATTACATGATTAATCAAAGGAGTTCTAAACTTGCATAGATACCCAGCTTCCAGTAATCTGCCTGAAGGGTCTAAATCCAACCTTTGCTACTGGCACTGACAGTGACTTCCAGATCACTAGGTGTCATTGCAAAACCCTTCCTACTTTGCCTCAGAAATAGTAGGGCTGGAAAATATTGATAAGATACTTAAGGGTGGCAGCTTTTAGTTTTATGATTCCATTCTCTTCTTGTTACTTATTTTCTTCCTCAAAATAAAAGCTGTATTCTCTAGTTTGAGAATGAGTGGGAATGGAGGATGGCATTCTGCCAGGTTACACTGGGAATCAATATTTTGACCCATTTATGATAAATGAAATAACGTGCAAATCTCCTTAAACTTTTCTCTACAGAATGTGAAGGGTTGGTGATGATTTCATTTGCAATGTGAGTGCTTTCCATTAATTGCATTTGATCTTCATATTTAAATCCCAGGCCAGAGTTAATCTTTTCTATTTACTCAACATGTTCTCGGTATTATTGTAGCTACAATGACTAATGCACTGGGCCACACAGAACAGAACCTCAGTTCAACATTTGAGACTAGGAGAATGTATGGAAGGATTGATTGACAGATGAATAGTTTGCACAGATGTATGGGAACAAGATCCAGAGAAGAAATACAAGGAGGAAAGAAGCCTTTCTCCTATTGAAATCCCTATTTAGCATAAGTAGGGAAAGGCACACTATGAATTCATATTACCTGTGGCATCTTCACACTGCAAAGGAGAACATCGGATGGAGTTTGTTTCTTGCAGTGGCTATAGGTTCATAGAAACATTGATGAAAAGGTATGAAGATTTTTGTATCTACTCTTGACCTCACAGCTATATTTTTCCTATCAGGAATAGCATCCCTCAAGAGAGGGGTGCATTTGTTACTATTGATACACATTCTAACTCTTAGATGATCTTCTAGTGAATAAATAATTACAATGATTTGAAACATATTTAAATGGTTACTTCAATGGTTCATTTATGTGTGAATTAATTGAATCATTTTGATGAAAATTTCTTATTTTGAAACAACTGGAATAATTAAAGTAAGTTATCATTGATCGAACTGCTGCAACTTTTAGACTAAACATAATTATTAAAGCAACGTGTCTTGGGTTTCCAAATAGAGTTGTTCGTCTTCATTGTTATTAAAATATGGCTTAGATTGATAAAACCTTGGGAGTTTGTAGAAAAATTATGTGATACTTGCTTTAAAATATTGTTTTTATTTTTTAATCATTTTCCTTTCTTTCCTAGTATAGGCAAAGAATAATTCTTATTTTCATCTCCCAAGACCTGGGATCCAGTCCTCTACAATAGACTTGTCATAATAGGTGTGAATTTCTTTGACTCTAAATATTTTAATGTTGCTGTTTTTGTCTTCTATTGTTTCAAAGGATGCACAGTAGCTATTTGTTAGCTCCTCTATAATAAGTGAAATAAAAGTGTAAATGCCTTTTCTCTTTCAGTAAAGATTGCAAAGGTCGTGGAAGCTTCAGTATGTGGTGAAGTTAGTTTGTAAGAGCATACGCATTTCATCTTAATTACCCTTGATCTCAATAATTGGTGCCTGTGCAAAGCCATTCTGCTTAACATAGTTTTCATCTGACACCTTTTAGGAATCCTTTAATCTTTCTTAGAGAAAACAATAAAATAAAGGAACCTGCTGTCTTAAAAACTAGCATTTAATGGGATTTAGAGTATGTTCTGTTTCTGTAAAACTAGATTACTCTTGTGTTTCTGCTCAAAGCTGTTTACCCATACTTGGTTCTCCTTTCCTGGTCATAGTGCAAGACTGCTTCTTTGGTTTGTTGGAAGATACACACACACACAGTTTTGTGATGAATAAACAGTGACTATAAGTAGCAACTTTTAAGAGTGGGAATCCTTGAGAAGTCACAGCCCTTGAGAACTGATGCCTCATTCAACCTGTTCTTTTGCCTCTTGTGGCAAATCATGTATATCAAGAGGTAGAATTTTCAGAGTCTAAAACTCCAAGAGTGGAAAAATATTATGTTGACCCAAGATAGACATGAGGTAGAGTGAAATGTAAACTGTTGTTTTAAATATCTGATTTGGGATGTCATTAAAATATGCCATGATTTTTATAAATTCCATAAGACACACACACACACTCACACACACACACACACACACACACACACACACACACACACACACACACACAGAGAGAGAGAGAAGAGAGAGAGAGAGAGAGAGAGAGAGAGAGAGAGAGAGGGAGGGAGAGAGAGTGTCATATGGGTATGATGTTCACTTAGCTGGTAATTCAACATACACCAGTCTGTATTATGAAATAATAATCTATATTACACTATAACAAAGTATTTGGTGAATCTGTCTTCTGAGGTAAAATAGTGAGGTAAAATAGGAGGTAAACTTTACACCCAGTGAGCAGTAGAGAAGGAATTTGGTAGAATACCACCAATGGTTACCCTGTCTGTGTTGCTTGAATTGGTCTAGTAATTGAATATTTCAGCAAAATAAAGGATTTTCCTAGGTTTACAGAGAAGAATATGTACAAGTAGATGTACCTGAAATTCAGGGCTAAAAAACGTTGGCAGTGTCAATTCATTTTCAGATCTTAACAGGGGATCTCATTAGGAGATATTTTCAACATTGGAGTGATCTAAACTCAGTTATGTCACTTCATCACTACACAACTCTGAAAATTGCTAAAAACAAAAACACAGCAAACACTGAATGTAAATGAGAATGTGAAACAACAGGAATTCATTGCCACTGGAAAAGCCATGTTGGAATGCATTTCCATAGACTAATGAAATTAAAATGTCATTCTATATGACTCAGCAATTCTCCTGCTCTTCTATTTCTCAAACTGGCTGAAAATTTATATTCATATAAACTCATTCATCTATGTTTATGGTGGCTTTACTCAGACTTGCAAAGATGGAAAGTAGAAAAACATACTTGACTTGCAAAGATGGAAAGCAGCTAAAACATACTTGATGAAATGAATAGTTAAGTAAACTAAGGTTTATCCTTCCTATGGAATAGTACATGTTGATAAGAGGAAGTACTATCAATCTATGGAAGGCTATAAGAAAAATTAAAAAACATCTTGTGGTTGCCAGGCATTCAGGGAACACCAACCCCCCCCCACACACACACACACTCACACACATTAAAATCATGCCAGACACAGTACTAGGATTTGTGAACAATGTATAAACAATGATTAAAGCTCTGACTGGAATTTTCTGTTGTTATTTGTGCAGTATTGATGAAGGAGAGAATTCAGCAATTGGTTTATTTCTTTTTCCAACAGATATGTAGATGTTTGGATTGACTATATTGCTTTGTTGAAAAATATAGTATTCGTTTTCATAAATTTACATTTTTGAGTCATAACAGCTTCTTTCTGAGTATCTCAGACTATTTAGCATTTTTAGTACAAATTTATCATCATATGACATGTTCTATACAAATAAATCAGTTGATACAATAATAACTAATAATGAGAAATTTCTGTTTCATCCATTAAACATTTATTAGAATATTATCAAGGTCAGTTTTAGGAATCATATTTTATTATTACAGTACTTAAACTCATTATGTATTGCTTCCATTTTTACATTCCCTGTGAAATGTTTTAAAAGTAACTATAAATAAATTGAGAAAATCATCACTGATGTTCTGAATCAGGAGAGAGACACATTATCAATTTTATATGCAACTTTTTGTTTCTTCACAGTAACTTAATATTATCTACCAAAGTTTCTAACAAAAATACTGTGGTAACTCCTTTTATTGTTTTCTCCAGAAGAAATGTTTTTACGGCAGCCAAATTATTTTTCAACAAGATACTCTGTGACATATTCATTGTTTTTCACACAGGCAAGGCTTACAATAAAATTTGTTAAGATAATCAGTGAGTTTTTTCCTAAACAGCTTAGCATATTATATTTTATGTGAGATTATTATTTGGTTGCTTAATTTGCAGTTAAAATATATCTGTTTATTATTAGGTTTTCCTAGTAGTTGGCCAACTGTCTCATGTCATATATGATAAAATTTTGAATGAGTAATAATATTTACTGTCTGTTAGTATTTAATGTGAAAAGCATGAAAATATACACTGCAAATATTAATATATAAGCATGAAGGAGAGAGTAATTCTCTTACAGTAATGAGACATGAGGGTAATGGTCATGAATTTTAGGAAGAGCAAGAACAGATATAGAGTGTTTAAAATGACACTCAGAAGCTGAAGTTTTCTTTTTTAAATTTAGATTAGAAACAATCTTATTTTACATATCAATCCCAGTTCCCTCTCCCTCCCATTTCCCCAACAACCCCCTAACCCACACCCTTTCAGCTCCCGTGGGGGAATCTTCAAAGTCTGTCTCATCAATTGGAGCAGGGCCTAGACTCTCCCCCATGTGTCTAGGCTGAGAGAGTATCCCTCTATGTGGAGTGGGCTCCCAAAGTCCATTTGTATACTAGGGATAAATTCTGATCAGCTATCAGAGGCCCCATAGATTGCCCAGGCCTCCTAACTGACACCCACATTCAAGGGGTCTGAGTTGGTCCTATGCTGGTTTCACAGCTGTCGGTCTGGGGACCATGAGCTCCCCCTTGTTCAGGTCAGCTGTTTCTATGGGTTTCACCAGCCTGGTCTTGACCCCTTTGCTCATCACTCCTCCCTCTGTGCAACTGGATTCCAGGAGTTCAGTTCAGTGTTTAGCTGTGGGTGTCTGCTTCTGCTTCTATCAGCTACTGGATGAAGGTTCTAGGATGGCATATAAGGTAGTCATCAATCTTATTATCAGAGAAGGGCATTTTAGGTAGCCTCTCCACTATTGCTTAGATTGTTATTGGAGTCATCCTTGTAGATCTCTAGACATTTCCCTATTACCAGATTTCTCTTGAAACCTATAATGGCTCCCTCTATTATGGTATCTCTTTTCTTGCTCTCATCTATTCCCCCCCATTCAATCTTCCTTCTCCCTCATGTCCTCCTTCCCCCTCATCTTCTGCACTTCTCTTTCTCCTAATTACCCCTCCCCCATGCTCCCAATTTGCTCAGGAGATCTTGTCCCTTTTCCCTTCTCTAGGGGACCATGTATGTCTCTCTTAGGGTCCAAAGCTGAGGTTTCCTTGATGACATTCTACTTGAGCTAGACATTAAAAGTTTATCCAAATAGAATTGTTCCAAAAATCATAGCCCAGGAAACCATAACATTAAAAAAACATGTAGCATGAATAAATAAAAGACCCAGAGGCATATATTGGGATTTGAGCTTCAAGCTGAAAATCAGAAAAACAAAGCAGCTGGGTTCTAGCTCTTACAACAACCTCAGGCTGAATGGGCTTGCTACTGCTGCCTCTCCTCGGCATGGCTGGAGAATCCTGAGACTTCAATGTCTTCCTATATCCTCAATGTGGCTTTAGAATGAATGCCTAATACTGAGACCTTGCTAGTGTTTTATATAACTCCCTGATGCTGGGAATAAAGGCATATGATCCCAGGTGCTGAGATGATCTTTCTGGGAGCTGTTTCTCTTTAGTAATGGATCAAACTTGTGTAGATCTGGGTAGACATGGATTCACAGAGATCCATTTATCTCTTAATCCTGAGTCCTAGGATTAAAGGTGTGTACCACCACCTCCTAGTTTCTGGCTGCTGGTATTAAAGGTGTGTGCCTGCTTTCTATGTTTTGTGGCTGACTTTGCTTTTTGAACCCTCAGGCAAGCTCTAATAAATCATAAATAATATATCACCACAAACAGATGGGGACTGATCAAAACCAAATTAATATTATGTCCCATAAAGAATAAAGTATAGAAATGTACAATTTGTAAACGCTAGACAAATTCTGTAAACACATAAGAATTCTCACATAACAACCATGATGGTTTGGGTTTAAGATACCATTTCTATTTTCCTACAGCTAATAAAATGTATGGTGGTGAGATTTCAAAAGTAGGGAAGGGAAATGGCCTATTTACTAAAATTAGATGAATATTTAATAATTTCTTTAAAAGTATTTCCTACAAGTAAAGAGATACATACATGGGGGCACATAGTCATTAACAGTCAGAAGACAGTCATGTATTGAGATAGCCATGACCCAGCCCCCTGCTCATCCTCATAAATCTAACTGGTCTACTATTTATAGCTTGCTGTTAGGATGAATTTATTAACTTCTTTCCTTTTTATAGCAACATTATGAAATTGCCAATTTAATCTAACTTCCAATAAATATTAACTCAATTAGCATATTTATTTGAGCATAGTCCATGAATGAGATAATGAGCCATGGATGATGAAAGTATGTATTCTTCAGTATGTTGTTTGAATAAGAGTCGACAAAACCATTAGTTAATGACAATAAGGTATACATATAAGATATCAAAGCTATCAGATAGAGTCCCTTTAGTTTATCATTTATTTGCCTTTTCTCTGAGAGCAGGTTTCTGGTTTGACATGTGGACAACTCAGAAGTCACCATTCACAGCACCCCTGGGAGGAAAACGCAGAAGTGAAAACTGTTATTCTTCTTAGAACTGCAGAGGAAAGAGCTTCTAGGACAAACCTCTGCACTAAAACTGTAGAGACACTTGAGCAGAGAAGATCACAGTGTATTGAGAACAAAAGGTCAGACTTGAAGGGCAACTGAATGCTGAATACAGAGATGGATTTCTTACAGAATTAAAAGTTCCTCAGGAGAAACTATACTTTCATGAATTTTAATCTAACATGTTCTCAAGTAATATACCCTTCTGCTTCTGTTGGGGGAGAGAAAGGCATAATTCAAGAATATACCAAGAGCTCTCTGTGCTCTTTACCAAAGACCTCATTCCAAAAGGAACTCATTTTATAAAAACCTCACTGAATTGGATTATAGCACACTTGAAGGGTGATGCAGGTGGTGAGCACAGTCATGCCCAGGTACAGTCCAGTTTAGTCTTCTCCCATGTTCAGAGGTTGCGACTAGCTGAGAAGCACAAATAAATGTTACACTTCACAGACAGAGGTTCAGTGAAAGCTGGGACAACCACAGGATTAGCAAATGCCCGCCCCCACTTCTATACTTTACTATTTCATCAACAGGGTTCATCATAATAAAAGAATATTACAGATGGAAAATTGTAAGCCTTAGGTCTTGTTTCAGAAATAATCTCTATAGTAACTCAAAGCAATGGAAGAGACAAATGCTTCAAACTTTCAAAGGAATTGTATCCTAACTCTTAGCCAGGTAAATCAGAACTGAATACCTCAGTACCTTTTCAACTAGCAATCACAAAAATAACAAATAGCAAAAATGGTAGAAATGTCAGGAATCATAAATCCAGTCTGAAAACATGAAGGATGAATTATAACCAGACTCATATATGATTCAAAGTTTTGAATTTTTAGAGCAGGAATTCTAAATAGCAGTCATTATGGGAAACATGTAGGAAATGTGACCTGAGAGGTGGAAATGAAACATAAAACACATCTGTCTCTCAAGGGCTCATTAATAGGCCTCACATGACTTTAAGAAAACAGTGATCTTAGAAAAAGGTCACCAGAAATTTCTTAAACTGAAAAGAAAAGGAAACAGAACTGGAATAGAGTCTCACAACTGTGGGAAATTACACAAGGAGTTTTGTTTGGGCAATGGGAAACCAGAGAGACATGAAGAAAGGAGAATACAGATTTGAAATAAGAAGGGCTGAGACTTTCCCACATTTGTAACTCATCTAAAAAGTTAAAAGAATTCAAAGATGGACAGCTAAGAATCTATATGTAGGAACATTGTATTCAAATTACATAAAAATCAAAGACAACCTTCATGCCTCCATACCCCAAGTACTGGGATTATAGGTTTCCACTACAATGAGTTAGGGGGGGCCTAAACCTAAGAACCAATGATCATTTCTGAATGTGATTATAGATCTTTTTCTTTGCTTGTCTATATTTTATAAAATAAGCATTTAGTACTTTCTTACTGAAATGTTAATTAAAAACAAAAAGTATAAAAAAATCAAAGACAACAAATGTGTTTAAAGGTAAAGACATGCTCTGAAATATATTCTTTACACTTTGTGCGTATATGATATATGTCACTGTGATTGGTTTAATGAACAAGTTGATTGGCCAATAGCTGAACAGGATACAGTTAGGGGGGCTAGCCTAGAGAATGATGGGATGAGGAAGGGTTGAGTTAGAGCAGTTGCCATTGAACACAGAGGAAGCAGAAGATGAATGTGCCATGTTAATAAAGGTACTGACATGTGGCAGAGTGTAAATAAGGAATATGGGTTAATTTAAAATGTAGGAGTTATTTAATAATAAGCCTGAGCTATTGGCCAAGCATTTATAAGTAATATTAAGCCTCTGACTGGTTATTTGGGAACTGGCAGGTGGTAGAGAAATGTCCATCTATACAGAGAAGGGAGAGAAAACATTTACTTAAGAAGAGCACAGATAATAATTGCATTAGGTTGATCAAAACAAATGCTTCAAGAAAAAGCCACCACCAGCCTTCACTGATATTAATTTATCACCCAAGTTCAAGACATAGTAAAAGCATTCCTCAGAGGAAAAGGTGATTCTCAGAAGAGAAAGTGATGTATATAAAAAGGAAGATAATTGGAGAAGAAATAAATGAATATAAAATAACATAACTTTTTTTCATCTAGCAACAAGTAATTTGTTCACAATAATAATATCACCAACATACTGGGAGATCATAACGATGAGCAAGTGATACGAATATTAACAATGTTATAAAGAACAGGAGGGATGGTTTGTGACTCCTCCCTATCCGAGCTACCTAACAAGCAGTATGGTGCTATTTGTGTTGTTTGTGAATGCCCATCAGGTACCTACATAGTTACAATCCGTTACACAGTTATGTAAATCCCCAATCTGCTAACGGCAAAGACTAAGCATAAGTGAAAGTTGGATTGCATCAGAACACATGGAAGTTACAGAACTTTTTTCTCAGTGAGATAAGAAAGGCATTCTTCAAGACTCTTAACACTATTGTACAGCTATGGTGATTTGGGGGATCATATCTGCAAAACAAATCTACCATCAAGGATGAAACTGGTAAGGGACTCACACCTTTCCACCCCAAACCTTGGGAAATACATGAAACCAATGAGCAATATTGTGTGCCAGTGACGTTTTCTGAACAGATTCAGTAGAGTAAGCAAAGTAAAGTAGTCCCTTGGGGCTGCACTTAGGTGGCTTGCCTGTCAGTTGTAAGGATCTGTGCTTTTCCTGGGATTAAGAGTTACCAGTGGAGGGTTTTTGAACACAGTGTCGGGTGTTGTGTTTAAATCCAACTTGAACTGACCATGTGATCTGTTTCCATTATGAATTATGTGCATATCATGTATCATTATCATCAGCACACTGAACACTTTGTAGTTCAGAATAAACACATGAACACAAATTGGGTCAACTCTTCTGCCTCTAATCCTCCAAATAATGGAATACTATGCATACCCCACAAGTAACAAACTCTTTAGCAAAAACTGGCAAACTATAAGCAGAAACATTTTCCTGTACCCTGAATTTGCATGGCTAATGTTTGAACATATGTGCTGATTTTTGTTTCATAATGCCACATGCTCAAAGACTATTTTACTACCTTGAACAGACTAATATAAACTTGGTAAACTTAGCCCTATTGCAATATTAATTTTTAGACTGTTTAGTACTTGGCTAAAATTGGACAAAGACATGAAAAAATGTGATGGTTTGTGCTCTTAAGTGAGAGGGGTGATGGGATACACATTGGAAAAATGAGTTCTTGGAAAAATACTTTTGCCTATTTTTGTGCTATGCATACACTTTATGACAAATTGTTGTATTTATTTTGCTAAATTTAACAGTGGTCAGGACTAGAAGTAAATTTAAATATCAAACAATTGTCATGTATTCAGAATTAAAATTTTCACAACATATTTTAGTTTGCTTGTGAGAGTGTGACATATATGTGGGCATGTACATGCAGAGCACATGTGTGGGGCATCACATGGGAACTTTGGGGAGTTGGAGTTCTTCTTCCATCTTTGCATGGATGCCTGGAATTGAACTCAGATCGACAGGGTGTTTACTGAGCCATCTTGCCAGCTCCCCCAACATATCGTAAGAAAATGTATATATATGTGTTAGTACTATTACTCTAAATATTCATGTTCCTCTTCTTTTGGATGAAGTGGGAAGTCTAGGCTGATCTTTATTTTTATATGAATTCCCTTCCTTCTCTATTCAGGTAGAATAATAAAAATACAATATTAAAGCTATTATATTCATAATGAAGGTACTAAGAGAATTGGCTGAAATGGTGTCATTAAATTCAGAATCATTTCTACTCTAGAAGAGCAGAATCTAAATTGACTGAAAATAACAACTACAAGCTAATTTGAGGATTCTTGAAGCAACATATTGGACTTTTCTAATGTCATCAAAATTCATTCAATAATTGCTCATTTTAAAGTGAATATTTTGTTTTGTAAAATAATAATAAAATACAATATATTTATATGTTAATTAAAACAAACATCTGACTTTACTTTTGAGTAGAGATTTTCTACCCTACTGTTAATTTTATGCATGCAAACTTGTGGAATATATATTTTAGGTGCTATGTTAATGTTTATGATCATTTTAAACCACATGCCTAAAAAATCATTGTTAGACTACCCTGGGGAATTATTGTCTTGCTATTGCCTAAGGTTTTTAAGTGAAAACATGTGGAGTATTGTTGATACCTGTGTTTAGAAAGAGAGGTAAAGAGGGTGCTGGGACACACTTCAGACTCAGCTTCATAAGGGAGATTATTGTTGAGTGGTTTGTTTGTGAAATTTTGTACATTCCTTAAATTAGATTTTTAAAAGAAGATCTCAAACTGCAGCCTAGGCTGTCTTCAGACTTGTAGCAATTCTCCTTCCTCAGTTGCCTAAGTCCTGGGATATTATAGCTATGTGCCACTATGCCTGGCTCATATATTGTATGTTATTGCATTAAGATTATTGAGAATGAGCTCTGTCTCTTTGAGAGAGAGGTCAGAGGGCAGAGTTGTCTAAGTGATTTCAGCAGCCCCTACAAAGGCTTTAACACCAAAGGAAAAAAAAAACTATAAAATTAATATGACTCTTCTTTTGTACCTAGAGTGTCATGCTGTATTGTACTTACACTGATCAGTCACTAAATTTATGATGTTTCTTCAAATGGCACATTATAGAGGCTCTATGATGATTGTTCATAGAATGTTCTAAAAGCTCGGTGATGATTGCTCACACCTATCACCCTGGGTGACTTGCAGTGTTCAGTCATGTAAACTGGTAAGTTGTTGCTATGAACACAATTCCAGTTGTCTCTAAGTAAAGCTGACTCCATACACAATTAAGCTGAGCTTGACCCAGAACACTGATAAGTAAGGCTTTACTAGATAAAAACATTCCAGCTAGCAGAGCAGCTTCAGTTTGTGCCCAAAATGCTGGGGCCTTCTCTTGATGAGAGCCTGCCCTATAGATTTAATGCTTGTTTTAGCATTCTTTATATGAGAAAACAAGTTTGAGCAAGGTGTGCGTGCGTGTGTGTGTGTGTGTGTGTGTGTGTGTGTGTGTGTGTGTGTGTCTTCATCCTTCTGATTCTGTTTTATTTTTTGTCTTAATCCTGATTGTTACAGGCCGACAGCTGAGTGTATATTAACAGAAAGCCCACTATCGATGATTAAATGATTTCTTATCTACCCTTTGCCATCAATTCATAGTCTTACCACTTGCTAGACAGAGAAAGGAAGGAAGAGGCTTGGAATATCTATTATATTATTTGATAGATATAACTCTCATATGCATTTTGAAAAACCCAAGTTAAGCAGCTCCCAATTCAGATAAGTGAAAATCAGGTGCTGCTGAACCTATGGACTCAAATGTAATCATTTTGGATTCCTATTCTTTACTTTTCACCCCTGTTTCCCTGTGGGCTAATCACATTTGTTTATAATCTACTCTATAGGGTTTCATAAGCTTCATACTTGCAAAGGCCCAAGTCTGTGTATAAGGTATTCTGATTTTATAACTAGGACTTGTATTTCTTATGTTTTGATGGCAAACCTTGAGCCAGTCATAATGATCAGACAAAACACAATGCTGCAGCATGGCTCCAATGCTTGCAAAAGAGATAGGGATTTACAGTAAATACAATGGGCAAAGCTAGAGATTTGGCCAGGATATTTTTAAATGACTCCTTGTCTAGATCTGGGAGAAGTACTATATTGGTAACCAGAATGACATCCAGTCCAGCATCAGTAGAATAGAGGGAAGTTTGTCTCAGCCTGCACTTGGGGAAGAAAGACCTTTTCTCCTGAGACTCAAGGGCATCCCTGTTTAGAATTCTAGATATTCCTCACCTAACTTCATATTTTTGGTCCATTCTATATCTCAGACTACCATGTGATCTTTCACTCAAAGAAACTGTGATTCACTTGTCTTGTCTAAGTATGTCACTATGGTGAAACTGTGAGAGCCAGTGTCCTGAGAAAAGGCCAGCATCGAGGAACTGGGGTTGACAAGGCAATTCACATATAGAAAAGGCATTATCTTGTGATTCTTTTGTGGATGCCTTGCTGAAGCCCAAGTGAAAATCAGTTAGATTCAGCAGTCCACAGACTTCAAGCTATAGGCACAGAAAGCAGAACACAGGCAGACACATTGCATGGTAATCTGGGTAGAATTTGAGTTAAGCCAGCAGGGAGGTTAACCACATGGCTGAAGACAGCCATTTGATGAGGATGGGGTCTCTAGCAGAAGTAAAGAAACCCAAAGTTGAATAAAAGCCACATTTAAGGTCTAACCAACATTTGAAAAAAAGGAGATGGTAAAAGAATAAAAGGAAAAATTCATCTTTCTGAGAAACCTGTGAAGACACAACAGAACATTATGGTAACTTGAAGGAACTGCATTAGGGAGCAGGAGTTCTGGGAAGGAAGCCACAATGTCTCACTGAAGGGTTCATTATTCCTCATAAATTTTAGCAAGCATTAAGGTGAAACCATCTTCCTAGGTGTAGTCCTTGCCTTCCTAAGGGGGTTGGTTCCTTAGTCAAATTTTTAATCCTACCAAACAGGAATATTAAGTCTCCCCCTAAACCAGGTATTTTATTCCCTTAGCCAGCAAGAAATAATTTTCCCTTAAGTCGTTTTGTCCCTTAACTGCTGTTATGTCAGTTGCATTTGGAAGGATTTCACAGGCCTTCTTTGGCTTTTAAATCTATAAAAAGAGAATAATGAATATGGTTAAGAACCTTTGGACATCACAGTCTTTTCAAATTTTGTATGTGCACTCTTTAATTGGATGACAGTGACACTGTAACCAGCAGTGAATCTTTTCTCATCTGAGTCAAATATTCACATAGTTTCTGCTATGTTGAAATGAAATGGCATTAGAAGATCTGAACTGTGAAGATTGACTTAATTTGAGCTCATTACAATAAGGGAGAGAAATAATTGCATCCCCATGTAAGGGGGTTCCTTCTGACTTAGCATTTTAACCAGGGAAAATGGGCGACGTATTCTTTCCCATGCTACTTCCTGCTGACTTTGGGATGAAGTTAGGGATCCAAGAAGGCTGAAATGCTAGTCAAAAGCAAAAAATAGAATTTAGGAAATGGGGAATCCATCAGGAGCTGTTGGCAGACTCTGTTGCAGAGACAGGGAGTTTCCATATCAGCTGGACTTGTTCACATCCACAGCAAGTCCAGGGCTCGAAGTCCACTTAGGAACAGCCTGTAGTCAGCAACTGATACTCAGATGTGTCTGCCAGAAGCAGAAACCTGTTTAAGACATGTTTAAACTAGGAACAGAAGTTAAAACTTATTTACTGAAGCCCACAGTGCAGAAAAAGCAGATATCTGGATATCTGTTCAAACAGCAGGAACATATTTATAATTTTGAGTCCTAGCAATAACTACAGATTTGGGCTATAAGCATGTAAATTTTTCTTCTGTCCAGAGAGCCAGATATGGATTAGACAGAGGTGCCTTTGGCCTGATGAGAAGCCCTTTAAGTTTATACTTAGATGACAACCAAAATAAACCTAAAAACTTTGAACTTGTGACTAAACAGTAGGTAGTCATTTCTTTATCAGCTAATATGCTTAGTATAGTCTTGTGGATCTGACTGTCTGATGCTATCACACTGACAACCATTAATACTTCAGAGATCTGAGAATGGTATATTTTATCTGAATCTACTAAAAAGTGACAGAAGCCAGTTAAAAGCCAGTCCATATACAGTTAGCCATACCCAAGTCTCTCCATTATTGCTGGAGGCAGAAGTATCAAAGAACAGCAATCTTTGCCAGGCCTGTAAGGTGAGAAGTTTTTTTCGTTTTTCTCTCTGTGGAAGAGGGACATGGAAAAGACTGACCTTGTTTTGTCTAGGCAAAGGGGTACAATCAATTTTCGAGTGTCCAGCAGCTTTGTCCACAGTCTTGGCCAGGTCCTTTCAGGCAGGTATCACATCTGAGCATCTCACTCACTGGTCCAGGTGCAGGAACTGGGGTGCCTCATAATCTTCTTTGGAGACTTTGGGTCACTGTCAGGATCTGGCAGTCTATCTGATATTATAAACTTTTAAGATAACATTTTAAATGCCATATTCTGCAGGTCTCTGAAACATTAGAGGTTTGTCTGTTTAGTTACTTATCTTAAGCACACATTAAGCACACAGGTTGCTAGGTAAGATCTTATTTCTGTAATTAATTAATTTTCAGTCTGACTGTAACTGCTTTTAACTTAGTAAAATATTTGAAACATAGCACAGCTGAATTTAAAACTGTATAGAGTTACCTTATATTTCTTAAACAGTGGCTACATGTACACATTTTAGCTACTTGTTTAAACTTAACTTCTTTCTGAGACAGGGTTTCTCTGTGGCTTTGGAGCTGGTCCTGGAACTCGCTCTGTCAACCAGGCTAGCCTTGAACTCACAAAGATCCGCCTGCCTCTGCCTCTGCGTCCTGAGTGCTGGGATTAAAGGCGTGTGCCACCAACGCCCTAATCTTAACTTCTGAAAACATAAACTCTAACATTTTATAATAGATTAGCAGCTGTTATAAAACAAGAACTTTACATTGTTAGGCTTTGCTTAAAAAATGACTCTAAATTGAAGCTCTTTAAGTACAAACATTAATGAAAACATTTTTAAAAAGCATAAACATTTAGAAAACTGGTTTTACAAAAGAAATTTAAACTCCCTTAACGTCTTTCTGTAATATATAGAAGTATTAACAATTTAAATCTCAATTGAAAAACTTGTTTCTAAGATGGTACCTCTAATTTCCATGTGTTCTTTAGTCAAGATGGTGATTTAAATATCTTTTTTTTAACTTCAGCAAAATGGCTACCAGTCAGCCATGTGACCAGCTTGCCATGTGGCTGGCTACAAAATGTCGGTAACCTGCACCATTTGTTTTAGCTCTATGCTTGTAACAGAACTTAGGTTATGCCAGGAAACAGATAGAACATTTTAAAACAAGCATACATAAATTACTTGAGAAATAAACAGGACTTTTTAAACAGAATTAACTTAATATGGTTAAAATTTTAACTTATGTTACCAATTTTTAAAATTTATTATTTGTAGACATGAGAAACCATAGCAAACAGTTTACATTTTTCTCTGACTTTTAATAACCTTTTCTATGACCTTTGACAAGCTTCCTCTGACCTTCTATGACTTGCTTTAACCCTCTATAATTTTTTATCATTCCTCTGATTTCCTTTGACATTCTTAGACAAATTTCTCTTTCCCTTTCCCTCTTTATTATTTTAGTCTCCTACATTTTCTCTCATTTCTCAGTCAACATAAAAACTCATATCGAAGTCCCTTTTATAGTTTTTAATAACTTTAAGACCATTTCGTTTTGGCGCACCCACCCTGCGCCATGTGTTCATGGCAGGGAAATCCCCGATGCATGCTAGGATCCATGGCAGGATGACAGTTGGGGTAGAGAGAGCCCCACTTCGAATGCCCCACAGATGGTCAGGTGAGGATGGAAAAACAGACTCACCTACATCGGCCAGGCTCAGCTGTGAGAGCCGCAGCAATGCTTGGAGTTCAGAATAGCAGGGGACTCCGCCACAGAACACTCTAACCCATGGCACATGGCAGAGGAACTCCTGTCCTCCTGCACCATGTGCTCAGGGCAGAAAGAAAAGACCCCTGACCCATGCATGCCACATGCATGGGCAGTAAAGACAGAGAGAGCTGCTTAACAAACACACAGCACAAATGTGAAACTTGGACAGACAGCACAGTAACACAGACTAGGGTCCTATTCAGAATTTCAGATGGCTAGACCCATGGAGATCAACTTGGTCCAAAACCAAGTCTCCCCTACAGACTGGCAACCTGCCTGGGTCCCCTTACAGATGGAGTAGGTAACTTGCTCCCAGCAAGTCCCCGTCCTATAGATTGGGCGATTTTGGCCCCCCTGGCCCCCTTACAGATGGAGCAGGCAACTTGGTCCCACCAAGTTCCCTCCTACAGATTTCAGAAGGCTGCCACCAGAACTTCCACCCTAAATAATTCTTGTAGGCTTACTTACAGATGTCTCTAGTGACCCTAATATTGGACCTTTACATTTACAAAATTAACAGAAACAGCGGACCTGAAAACATAAAACTGACACAGCACCGAAAAGCATGCAGGCAGTGTGTGGATTGCAACAAATCAGATAACACAGATAACAAACCTGCTCAACTGCCCAGTCATCCAGCCTGTTCCAACCCCCCAGGCTTTACAGAAACAGTACAGAAAGACTGAGGAAAGTTACCTAGTGTGGTACCACATGACTCAATGAAAGGGGGTGGTTAGTTGTTAACCCATGGGGAAAGCGGAGACAGACACAAACAGCAAAAACAGGACAGACACAACAGACAGGACAAACCAAGCGGTAGACGAATGGTGCCCCAAGCCAAAATTACAAACAACCCTTGGATTTTCGTCCATGCTGGGACCAAGGGGCCCAGAGCACTTTTGCCTCTGGGGAACATCTGCTTTCTCTATGGTCCAAATCAAACGACCCTCGGACTTTCGTCTAGGGCGAGACCCAGTGTCTCAGGACATGTCTGTCTCCCCCTGTGGTCCAAATTACCAAATACAAGTCCTGCACAGGCAGAGATTCAAATCAAAACAACAAGAGACATAACAAGACACATTATCAAACATGGACATAACATTGAACATATAAATTGCAGCTTGATCTATCTTACCTCCAAGATCAAATCCACTCAGGTGAGGGGTGGTCACAAATCCAGGACGAGCCCCCAAATGTAAGACCCCCGGAAGCTCAGGCCACCAGGATCTCAGCCCAGGACAGCAGCACCCCAATCACCATGCGGAGGCAGAAACTTGATGCAAACTGCATGAGGTTTTACTATAGTTGTTTAAGGAGCTAACCCCATGTTAGCTCGGGTCTTTCAACAACCCACCATGGTGGATGGCTAGGAAAGACCTTGCCAAACTCTTTTTATGAGGCTTCAATAACCTTGATTTCCAAGCCACACAAAGACACAACTAAGAAAGAGAAGGTCTTGAAGCTCTAGCTAGAGTAATAAGACAGCAAAAGGAGATCAATGGGATACAAATTGGAAAAAGAAGTCAAAATTTCACTATTTGCAGATGATATGATAGTCTACATAACTGATTCGAAAACCCTACAAGGGAACTCTTACAGCTGATAAATATTTATCACTTTGCAAAGTGGCAGGATACAAGGTTAATTAAAAAAAATCTATAGCCCTACTATATGCAGATGATACATTCATGGAGAAAGAAATCAGAGAAACATCACCCTTTGAAATTGCCACAAACAACATAAAATACCTTGGGGTAACACTAACCAAAAAAAGTGAAAGACCTGTACTGTAAGAATTTAGAGTCTCTAAAGAAAGAAATTAAAGAAGATAGTAGAAAATGGAAGGATCTCCCATGTTCTTAGATAGGTAGAATCAACATAGTAAAAATGATAATCTTGCAAAAAGCAATCTACAGATTCAATGCAATCCCCAACATAATCCCAACACAATTCTTCACAGAATTGAAAGAACAATTCTCTACTTTATATGGAGAAACAAAAGACCCAGGATAGCCTCAACAACCCTGTACAATAAAGGAACTTCTGGAGGCATCACCATCCCTGACTTCAAGCTCTATTACAGAGCTATAGTCCTGAAAACAGCTTGGTATTGCCACAAAAATAGGCAGGTATTTTGTGGCAATGGAATAGAGTTGAAAACCCTGATATTAACCCACTCACGTAGAACACTTGATTTTTGACAAAGAAGCCAAATTTATACAATGGAATAAAGAAGGAATCTTCAACAAATGGTGCTGGCATAACTGGATGCTGGAATGTAGAAGACTGCAGATAGTTCCATGTCTATTGCTATGCACAAACCTTAAGTCCAAATGAATCAAAGACCTCAACATAAATCCAGCCACCCTGAACCTATTAGAAGACAAAGTGGGAAATACCCTTGAATTAATTGGTACGGGAGACCATTTACTGGTCATTATACCAGTAGCACAGACACTGAGATCAACAATTGATAAATAGGATCTCCTGAAACTGAGAAGTTTCGATAAGGCTAAGGACACAGTCAGTAAGACAAAACACAAGCCCACAGACTGGAAAAAAGATATTCATCAACCCCACATCTGACAGAGGGCTTATCTCCAAAATATACAAAGAACTCAAGAAGCTACTCTCCAAAAAAACAAACAATCCAATTAAAAATTAGGGTACAGAACTAAATAGACAATTCTCAATCGAGGAATCTAAAATGCTTGAAATACACATAAGAAAGTGTTCAACATCCTTAGCCTTCAGGGAAATGCTAATCAAAACAACTCTGAGATACCATCTCCTGATAGAATGGCTAAAATCAAAAACACCAATGGTAGCTTATGCTGGAGAGGATGTCGACAAAGGGGAATCCTACTCCATTGCTGGTGGGAGTGCCAACTTGCACAGCCACTTTGGAAATAAACATGATGACTCCTTAGGAAAATGGGAATCAGTCTACCACAAGATCCAGCAATCCCACTCTTAGGCATATACCCAAAAGAAGCATATTCATCCAACAAGGACATCTGTTCAGTGATGTTCATAGCAGCACTATTTGTAATAACCAGAACCTGGAAACAACTTAGATGCACCTCAACTGAAGAATGGATAGAGAAAATGTGGTACATTTACACAATGCAGTACTACTCAGCAGAAAAAAAACAAAAAACAAAAAAACAAAAACAATGGAATCTTGAAATTTGCAGCAAAATGGATAGAACTAGAAGAAACCATTCTGAGCGAGGTAACCCAATCACAGAAAGACAAACGTGGTATGTACTCACTTATATGTGGATTTTAGACATAGAGTAAAGAATTATCAGCCTACAATCCACAATGCCAGAGAAGCTAGTAAACAAGGAGGACCCTAAGAGAGACATACATGGTCCCCTGGAGAAGGGGAAAGGGACAAGATCTCCTGAGCAAATTGGGAGCAAGGGAGCAAGAGGGGGGAGCTAGAAGAATGAGAAGGGGAGAAGAAAAGGGGTGTGGAGGACATGAGGGAGCAAAAAGTTTGAAGAATAGAAGAAAACAAGAAAGGAGATAACATAATAGAGGTGAGACATTTTAGGTTTACAGAGAAATCAGGCACTAGGGGAATATCTGGAGATCTACAATGATGACACCAACTAGCAATCTAAGCAATGTAGGAGAGGCTACCTTAACAATCTTGTTTCTAATTCAAATAAAAAAAAAGAGTTCCTTTTCAAACTGGTGAGAAATTCAAAAAAAAGAAAGAGAAAGACAGAAAGAAAAGAAAAGAAAAGAAAAGAAAAGAAAAGAAAAGAAAAGAAAAAGGAGCCAAAGAGTCTATGGGGCCTCTGGTAGTTGCTTCAGTATTTATCCCTAGTGTAGGGATGCACTTTGGGATCCCATTCTCCATAGAGGAATACTCTCTACTCTCTAAGCCTAGACACACTGGGGAGGATATAGGCCCTACCTCAAATGATGTGACAGACTTTGATGATTCCATGGAAAGCTTCTCCCTCCCTGGGAACAGAAGGGGCTTGGGATGGGGTTTGGTGGGAGTCATGGAATGATGGGAGAGAGAGGGAACTAGGAATTGATACATAAAATAAGACTGTTTCTAATTTAAATAAAAATGCATAAAAAAGGAAAGGGAGACAAAGAAAAAGCACAGGGAAACTAAATACATACAGAGACATACATGTTCGTAACTCACAGAAATCCCAGTGAAACATAAATCAGTATATACTTCAAGGGGCTGTTAAGGCTACAAAATAATGCCCTGACAAAGCATTATGAGACAAAAAACTTCCAAAGATGCTATTGAGTTTGTGTTGTCTTGGCCATCTAGTGATGGGCAAGCAGCCTTCCCTTGAGAGCAGTTTCTATGCCCAGAGAGACTCTGTTGGAGACAAGTTTTCATTAGTCAATGGTTATCAACTGGAGATAGCTTATGAGTTATGGATGGTCGCATGTGTCCGTGTCTTCTCTCAGGGCTAAGACCCCATGTGGTACAGACCTATGCAAGCCCTGTGTATGCTGCCACAGTCTCTATGAATTCATATGTGTGTTGGTTCCATTGTATTTACAGGGATTTGTTTCCTTGGTGTCCTTCATCTCCTCTGGTTTTTGTAATCTTTCAGCTTCCTCTTCCACAGGGTTCCCTGAGCCCTGAGGGAAAGGATTTGATGGAGACATCCCATTTAGGACTGAGTGATCTAATGTTTCACTGTTTGTATATTGTTCACCTCTGGGGTCCCTGTATTTTTTTTCCCATCTGCTGCAGGAGAAAGCTTCTCTGGTGATGGCTGAGCAAGAAACTGATCTGTGAATATAACAGCATGTCCTTAGGAGTCACTTTATGTCTACTTTCCTTTAGCATAACAATAGTATCTGTTTTTCTCTTAGGTCCTTGACTCATCTGGTTTCTTTGCTATTCAAAAATGTCAGGTATAGGTTCCAACTCATTGAATGGGCCTTAAATCCAATCAGATAGTGGTTGGCTACTCCACAAGCTTTGTACCACTATTGCACTAGTGTAATAGGTCATCATTGTAGATCACAGATTTTATACCTGGGTTTATGTTTACCTTTCTCCTTTGGAAACATGTAAAGTATCTCCCAGTAGCATGGAACACTAGCACATTGGAGTAAAGGCTCAGGTAGGTACCAGCTGGACTTCTCTGTGTTCAGTGAGTTGTATAGGTCTTGAATTCCAAAATAGGGCCTCACCATCAGTTTGTGGAGATCAATAGTCTTGACAATAGACTGGGTTGTTTGGGGGGTTTTGTGGGGTCTCTTTGGCCAAGAACTCATTAGATGTAAACCATTCCTTGCACTGGAAGCTTCATTTCAAAATAAAAGATGTGCAGTAGGGGCTCCATCTATCCCATTATTTGGCAATTTCACACACTCACCAATAGACAGATCATTCAGACAAAACTAAACAGAGAAGTACTAAAACTAAAGGGCATCAGAAACCAAAGGAATCTAATGGATATTTACTTATTTACTGAACATTTCATCCAAACACACCACACACACACACACACACACACACACACACACACACACACACACACACACACTTTCTTCTCAGCAGCTCATGCAACTTTCTACAAAGTTGATCCCATACTGAAACACAAAGCACATCTCAACTGACACAAGAAAATTGAAATAACATCATGAATTCTCTTGGACCACCATGGATTAAAGCCATATATTAACAGTTTTAACAACAGAAACATCAGAAAGCTGATACATTAAGCTGGGGAGTTAGAGAGGTAAGAGTTGGCTATGGCTGGCTCTTTTTTGTCTCTGATCTTTCAGGATTTACCCTGATGTCTGGTTTTTATTACTAAGACAACAATAACAACACAAAATACAAAAAGTCAATGAAGCATACTTTCTAAAGCAGTATCCTAATAGTCATAAAGGTTGTTAGGTTATTTGTAGAAAAGGGCAATTAAGGGGGTCAAAGATGTTCCGAGATAATTTGCCTGTGGTTATGCAGCATTGCAACCTCTCCACAGCACTGAAGTTCTAACCAGTGGGTCAGCATCGATAAATACAGCTTCTTTTCAGGATATTTCATCCATACTGTACTTTATTGCTTGATGTAAATGGGATATTTAACAGATCCAGATCTTATCTAGCTTGATATCCATGTTCCAAATCAAGTACCAGCAATTTAACCTACAGTCTTTTTATGTCAAAAGAGTATTTTGATATTCTGATGCTGAATGAAACATAGTCCATTGATGGGGCTACATACTTACACTGTGATCCCTTCCCTCATCACTATCCACATCTACTGCTTTCCTATGATATGGTGCATTAGCACATCTTTTGAACCATTAGACTTGCATTCATTTGTCCTATCTTTCCCCACTGCTCAGTGCCACTACTTGACCTAGAAATGACTGCCACAAACTGGAGGCTAGACCATTACATCTCTCCCCATAGCGTTTTCTCAGCCAAACCACAAACACATCAACATGCAGAAATACTGGTTCAGAAAACAAGATCTTTTGAAAATGTAATTTTGTAATATATCGATGACTTATTTTTAATTAAACTGTTGGATGTCTTGTCTGTGCTTCTGAACTACAACAGAATTTTTTTTAACAAGGCATAGAAGGGTCTGCATTAGTTGGGTTCATTTTATCTTGGCAATGTATCCTGTTCATGGCTCCAGTAACTCTTTTGCAGTAGCTATCTTGGTTACCTTTTAATCATTCACTGAGTCACTAAATACTATCTGTTGGGTTTCCATCTAGAGGTCCATGTTTGTTAGTTCCTCTATTAAGCTTTTCCCCATAGATGGCCACAGAGCCCCATCCTATCCTCCTCCACAGATTTGTTCAAATATCAGTTCTTCAGTGAGAGCTTTCCCACTCATTCTAATGGCAAGCATTACCCCCTCTGACTTACTTTCTATTCTCACCATGCTTTTGATTATCATTTGTACATGACATATATTTTACTCATTTTGCTTGTTTTCCTCACTACACTGTCAGGAGGTAAACTGCCTCCTGCAAGATGTCATTCCATTTACTGTTAATACTGCACAGCCTAAAAGAGCACATGTTAAGAGTACTGGCTGTTCTCCATTGCTGCAATAGAACTACTTCCTGGTTTCCTTCCTGTCTGTCTCATACTCCAGTGGCCAGCATCTGCAGATTGCTTAAGGGACTCCCTTACACATCAATTTCTACTTTCAGAGTATAAGTGAAAAAGAAAATAACACTGGTTAAAACTCCTTGGAACACCCACAGCCATAGCTGAATTTTTCTTCAGGCTGCAGTAGTCTCCTGGTTTATTCCTTGAGGCTTAGGGGAATGGCAGGGTCTCATAAGTGTTCTTTGTTTCCTCTCCAAGACCTTCAGTAGGGAAACCTCCATTGTTTTCATCCCTAGACTTCATCTCTTCTTTTGATTCTTTCATCCACTCTTAAATCTCATAAAATGCTCCTCTATATTCACAGGTTCTCTTGTCATACATTAAGCTAGTTGTAGAAGGAACATGTACATATTTTTCTTGACATTATACACTAAACAACATACACAGCATCAGAACATTTGCACTGCAACTGATGTGAAAACATTACCCATTTTTATAAGGGTGCGGTGAACCTGTATGCCTTGGTCTCAGGTAGTAGGGATCTGCCTTAGCACAAATGTCACATGGATCAGGAGGGAGAAGTATGTTTCTATGTGAAAGTATTCTCAGTTTTCCATTTGGATGTGAGTATTTTTGCTGGGATCCTGGCGGACACAGTAGGCATCCAAAAGTATGCCAAACAAACAAAACATTGTTAATAAACTATGTTATAGGAAAACCAGGGATATAAAATATTAAACAAAGCATTTTTCTGAGCTTACTGTAAGTTCTCATTGCCTTGCTCTTGTTATTAATATTTAGTCAAGATGTAATGTTAATGCTGAAGTCTTAATAGAATTACATGTGGAATCTTGTATGTGACATACTATTTTAATAATTACCATGGTGCATCAGTATAATATTTTATAAAATTCAATCACTCTTTCCCAGTTATAATCATATTAACAATAATCTGAGAGTATCTTGTAATAACTTTGTTAACTGGGTCTTCATGATTAATTTATTGCCATTTTACAAAAATTCAAATGTATCCCCAAGGCTGCTGCATAAACAGAAATACATTTGCTTTGTTTTGTGTCAGCTGGCTGACTCCTCTGTGTACAATGATGAAGTTCAAACACAGCTCAATATATGATGCAATCAAGAAGATAAATCATAGAACTAGGATTCTAAAAATATCCCATGATTACCTGCCAGGTCCCTCTGTTTCATCAAAATGCAGCAGCACATAGCCACAGAATACAAATGACCAAATCTAAAGCTGTGGGGTGTTCAGCAATTAATTTAAGGATGAGCTTTGATTTCTGTGCTGCTAAATAACTCTCTGTGGGTGTATTTTTGGAGGGTAAGTGTACATGATGTTATCAATGACATTAGAAAAATTCTACACCAATACTGAAACCTGTCTTGCTACATTCTGTTCCAGAGTATTGTTGTGTTTGCAACTGAGCATTATGTAATCCCTATAATGACCCCATACATTCCCAGAAGATTCTTAATGAGCTGGGCCAGTGTTACCAAAAGAAAAAAAACCGTGATTACAGCAGAGCTATGGGAGTTGCAAAAAGAAAAATGTCTAAAGAACCTTTGGTTGGGCTACAAAGCCAAGAAGAAAATTAAGGTTATTTTCTGTGTATTCTATATACACATAATTTACTTCATGCTACATAATTTTAAAACTGCATAATAAGTAATTGAATTTTAGTAATTACAAAAGTTACTTCCTCAAAAGTACATAGCACATGATAACAAATAAAGGTTAAAGGCCAAATATTCTTTTTGTTGATATCTAGGCAATCTCTGTGAAGTTTGGTTTTCTCCCATTTATGCCTGTGACTACAAAAGGTAAAGGAGCTTCTATATTTCATGAGCTGCTTTAAATCAGATTCCTCTGTGTCAACTAGCCTATGACATTTGCTTTCTAAATTTATATTTAATTACTTTCGAAATATCTCCTTGCTCTAGGAATATAGTAACTCTTCACTTTAGTTACAGGCCTGTATTCATGTTCCACAATTCTGGGCCAGTAGCTGTTGTCTTTAAGTAGTACACTAGGATTTTCCTGTAAAACTAAGTAAGACCCCCTAAAATGTTTTGTAAACTCCAATATGATTATGTTAAGAGAATACAAGGAATAAATAATCATTGTACTATAAATGGTGGAGGGAATCCACACAATATCAATCAAGTAACAGGGATCAATAACAGTGCTCATTAATACTCTCAATATCAATGGTATCAATTTCACAGTAAAAAATAGACTAAAAATATTAGATTGGTAAACAATAACCATCTTTCTTTTGCATCCAAGAAACTTTCCTTAACATCTAGGATGGACATAAATTCAGGGTCAAAGGATGGAAAAAAAAGTATTTCAAGCAAATGTGTCCAAAGTGTGGTTATTTTAATATCTGACAAAATAGATTTCAATCCAAAATTGATCAGAAGAGAAAGGGAAGAACACTACATACTCATCAAAGTAAAAATCTACCTAGAGGATATTTCAATCCTAAATATTTATGCACCAAAACAAGAGAACCCAAGTTCATAAAAGAAACACTACTACAGCTAAAACCTCCACACAGTGAAAGTAACTGAGAGAGTATCCAACTCTCATAATAGATAGGTCATCTAGACAAAACTAAGCAGAGAAATGCTGGAGTTAAATAACATCATTAATAAAATGGACCTAGTAGATATCTACAAAATATTTGGCTCAAACACTAAAAATGAAATTTTTGTCTAAGAAGCTTATGGAACTTTCTCCAAAAATGACTACAAATTAGAAGACTAGCAAGTCTCAGTAGATACAAAGAAACCCTACATAATCCTATCTGACCATCAGGGAATAGTGCTGGTTGTCAACAATAACAGAAACAGCAGAAAGTTTATAAATTCAATGAACCTGAATAATTTACTACTGAATGTAGAATGTGTCAAGACAGAAATTACTGGAATTTTCCAGTCATAAGCTTTTTAAAAATGAAAAGAAATTACATTTCAAAGGCATTGTAAATGTTTTAAAGATTACAGTTTTCTCATGGTGGAAAGTTGTCATGCTTGAATTATTTGAATAATTATTTGTTATTATCTGAAAAATAAAATAATTTATAATCCTCTGAATTGCCTAGGAAAATGCTATCACTTTACATTATTAAATGTCAGTATGTATATCCATATCCAACCAACATATTTTCATTTAATATACATATTTTATAGCATATACTCAAAATATACATGAAGTATATTTTAAATTACCTAATGTCTCTGAGAGAGCAAATAATATTTACAAATGTAATAGACAATGTGACAAAAATTAATATCCCTATATAATAACCATTCTAATAGTCTGAGGAATCCATTTGAAGATGCCGAATACACACACACACACACACACACACACACACACACACACACACACACACTTTACATATGTTATGCATCATTACTTCACTAAGTTTTCCACTCAACATTATGTTTTAGACTACATAGAGAACATTTTAATAGTAACTTTAGAAAATTTATAATACAAGTAAATCTGAAGATAATAGCTAAAATATATTGGGGATATAGGTAAAAGGGATTTTTAAAAATCCTTTTGATTTTCTTTCTTCCCTTCTTACATATATTAAACTTCAACACTAATTCTACTATGGAATGTGCATTGTATGTGCTGGCACCAGATAATAGAAATAATTGCAGCCTGTCATTTGGAATTATTAACCCGGTGAAAAGGAAACATAATTCAACACACTAGCAACATATATAGAAACTACCAGGGGTACAGAGAGCAATAATTAGTACTTTCTAGGATTAAAAAAAAATGGGGAAACATTTTGAGAGAACATGAGCTAAGCTGTGCTTGTGAAAGAAAGGTATTTGTGGGGTGTATTTGGAAGACTCAGGGTGAGATAGAATAAATAGTCTGTGATATTCAAATGGTAATACATTCAATATATTTAGTGAACAACTGTAAAAGACTGTTGAATTATTGATAATGATGGCAGAACTAAGTTAAAGTTAGCTCAATTAGTAAAATATTTAAACTCATGAAAAAGATATGCTTCTGATTAAGTTCACTTTTTTCCAGTGATATGTACTCCTTATATTATTAGACACAGTTACATGATATGAATCCCTTCTATGATGGTGAGATTAGATATTCATTTCAGTAAACATGAGTATATTTTAATTAAAATGTCTTCTGAGAAATTGGAATGTCACATTTTTAAATAGATTCCAGGTTGCTATGGTAACTAATAAACTGTCACTATTTATTATAAATAACATTAAAAGCATCTCTAAAAGATGGTAAATCATTACCAACATTGCCTGGTTATTATTTACTGATATTAAATTGAAATATATTAACAATTAGGAGATTGTTTCATGTGAAAGAAACTGCAGAAAACGAAGAGGAAAATAAATAAAATGGAAACATCTTTACAAAGCTTGATGGATTAGTTAGAGAAAAATGTGAATTCCTCTTTTGCAAAAGAGTGTTTCTTCCATGATCAGATCATCTGTTTGGTTTAAGTCATTTAATCACAATAGATTTTTTTCCTTTATTTCTATGGAAGTGTATAAGACATTGATGTAAGTGTAGATCAGTGAGAGAAACAGTAAAATGTCTGTGAATCTAGGGGAGCTAGGCATCCCTGTGGGAATTGTCTGGGACAAACCCTGTGTCACTGGAAACAAAATAGTAAATTTATAAGTATTTAAAAATATTTTAAATATAATTAATACATAAAATACTGTCAGAGGCTTCCTGAAAGCTTTTGAAACAAAATACAGTAAAGTTGAACAATATATAACCATGTTCCTACTTGCATGATGTTCCATAAACCCTACAACATTAAGAGAAGTCAGGACTAATATTTCATCCTAGGTAGAAAAGGGGACCAGGAGGCCCAACCCTCATTAGGGTCTTACGGTTGAGTGAATAGTTTTAGAAGAGGGTGTTGTTTGCTTCATAGGTGTTCCCAGTGAAAAATAGCCATGAACCAATCCATAACGCCTACCTATATTTGGGGGAGAAATGCCAATTAAATTCAGTGGCAATTAAATTCAGAAGGTATGGAAAGTAGCAGGGGTCTGGTTGGCAAGGGGGTTTCAGTGGGAATAGGAAGGGGTTAGGAGAGTTGGACAGAGAGTCAAAATAGCTAAAACATTCATTATAGAAATGTATAAATGATAATGTCAAACAACAATAAGAAACAAAAATAAGAGAAGCCAGAAGGTTGTGTTTAAGTATATGTTTAAATTTTAAGAAGAATTATCAGTGAAAAGTAAGTTCAGAGCCTAAATACAACTTCCCAAATTTAAAATTATACATATTCTTAGTGTGATACCAGGACACCCTTTCAGTTTTGAAGAAACTGAATGACTACTATATTATGCTGACTGTTCTCTGGCTCCAGTTCCTCTATGTGCCAGATGGGGAAAGTGGTATCCATTATAATGAGGAAATGATTTCAGGGATTCTGGCATACAACCGGGTAAATCTTGGGTCTCTTACTTTTCCTTCCCTTTTCAAGCTTAATAAGAAATCAACAAATCCTATGTTGTCATGCACAAATTTTATAGAACTATAGGATTTAAGGATAAAAAAATTTAAAGCAGGAAAATTAAACATCCTCTTTTTTCATGCACACATGCTATGTGAGCCACGGTAATGTAAATAATTTCAATGATGAAACAATGAAACAAGGTAGGAGACTCTTTGTCTTATCCATGGAGTTTTATTTATTACATACACTGAAAGGTTATGTTGTTTGAGAAATGGCATGCCATGACCATGTGCTGGAAAACTGATTAACACAAAGTGTTCTTATATAATTTTCTTTTTATGTATTTTTAGAATACTTAGAGAAATACAATTTTCTTCATTTATAGTGTCTTATTTTAGGGCATGAACTTTTAGGAGTTTTTTATGGTGATATGGCATGAACAATTCTTATTGCAATTTGTCTATGTATTATATGTTTATGTAGTGTGTATGTGCATGTTTGTGTATGTGTGTGCTTGTGTTCATAACATGTGAATTGCTGAGACTACTTTTAGTAGTTGGTTCTCTTTTCTACCATGTGGGTTCCAGGGGTCAAACCCACTGAGCCATTTTGGTAATCCAGACATTTTATTGAACAAATTTATTCAAAAATATTTTGAACATTCTTTTGGAACAGGATGCTCATTTTTAAATATAAATCATCTGAATCAACTGCTTTCATTAGTTTGGTTAAATGCTTACTGGATAGCATATCTTGATTTATAGAAGTCAGTGTTAGAAGACCTGATCAGAAAACAAAATTTAAATATATTAAACAGTATCTTAAACTATAATTACTTATATTTAGTAACTTTCTTAAACTTAATGCAGGGGGAGGGGCTTGGTCTTGCCTCAACTTAATGTGACAGCACTTATTACTTAGCTTCTTAACGTCTGATAGATCCCCCCTTACACACATGGCAGAGGAGAAACAACTCTAATTTCCAAATGCATGTTGTGGCTCATGTGCACACACTCTAACATACATACACAGTAAGTAAATGGAATGTTTTCTCAAAAACAAACAACAAACCAAAAAGCCAAGGTGGACAACTTCTGAGGAATAAGACAAAAGATTATCCTCTGACCTACACACACACACACACACCACATGGACATTCACACTCACAGATGCACAATATATATACTAGTTGCTGTGATAAGAGATGATGAAACATATAACATAAAAACCAAGTGTTACTTTTGGAAAAATGAATTTTAATACAATCTTTTGCATTTCTAGCTTGTGCATTGCTTAATATCTATGTATATGGTTTACTCAATCATGAATAAGTAGGAAATCTGTTGTAAAGAAATAATTAAATAAAATACCCTATAGCTTCAAGGAACATTGTATAATGATAATGGCTTATATTTAGTGAATATTATTATTATATTTATAAATGTTTTCTTTTGTGTACAGTTTTCATGTAATATGATTAAGGATATAATTTATTTCATACATCTCTTTTGTTTTGACAGCTTGGCCACTACTATCTTGGTGCAATGGGTGAAGCTACAGAAAAAAACTTACTGTTGTATTTTCATTGCTACATTTTCTAAAATGAGAATAAATTATTTCTATAAATAGTAGAAAATAATATATGCATTCTTGCTTTCTCCAATGAATATTTAATGTAAAATATAATAAACATTTGCCTTACATACCTATTAGTTTGAGGAAGGTGGCTAGCAAATGATTATGGTTTCCTTGAGTGTCCCTGTTGTAAAAACACTTGTACAATCTGAGTCAGTCTATATTTAATACAATGTACTAAATATTATGCCATACATGCCCTAAAGCATAAAATAACTAATATTAAAGTCATACTGTATCAAACACAACTGTAGCATATGATACAGATATTTCCAGCACCATATAATTTGTAATTAAACACTGAACCAAGATCATGAATAATTATGTGCTTAATCTGTAGATTTACATAATAACCACTTTCTTCTCTGTACTTATATGACTTGAGTGTATCAGAGGAAGCACTCACACATTCATAAATTATTTGAGGAAAAGCTTAATAATAATCAGAGAAAACTATTTTATAAAATGTTTACTGCATTGTTCACATGTGAGGCTACTCTTCACACATTTATCACAATGTGTTATATATTTTTTCTAGATATAATACTGTATTTTTAACAATTATCTTTTTGGGGCTGAAGAGATGTCTCAGTGTTAGAACACTTGTTATCTAAAGCTGAATGCAATCTGGAGTCAGAACTAGATTGACCACAGATAGTTTATTAAGAAAGTACTCATGCAACAGAGCCAGTGACCAGGTTTAAACTGGATGACTGCTTGTCCACTCGGCAGGTGGGTGAGGGAAAAAGAAAGCCACCTGTGTGCCTCTCTGATACTTAAACCTTTGCTTTGTGTCACTCTGACCACACCCAATAGAGAGTGGTCAGCAGCAACTGTGCCAGCCCCAAGCAGGAGTAGTCAGCTTTTCCCCCTACAATTCCCCTTTTAGTCTAAAGAGGATTAAAACATAACAGTGTAAATCATCTATAACTAACAATCATAAAGGTGAATTACAAAAAGTTACAATAATCTACTAATATCACATCTTACTATGTCTATTCCAACTAAATCTTAAAGTCATCTGAAAGAGATGTCCAAGCTTGAATACCTCCTTCCAAACCCAACCTTAAACAATAGGAAACTGGCCCTAACTAGGTGTCAACAGTAAGGAAAGGGGGTGTAGTATTCTCCAAGTTACTTCCTGCTGAAATGTGACGACAACAGCCTCCTGGGTTCCTGTGGGAAGAAAATATTAGAGTAGTGGCAGTCTTAAGTGGATTATATCAAGTCCATGTTTGGTGGGAGATGCTTGATTGAAGGTCTAGGTTGAAGTCCTTATCTTGATTGAGGTTCTTGTGTTGATCGGAGTCAGTACCCTAAGTTCTGGCCGGAGTGTCAGTTCAAACAAAGCAGGTTGGATCCAGTGGACTCGATGAGGTGTGGCCTATTTTCTTTTCAGAGAGTTTAAGGATTTCTGTCAGTCAGTTTTTCATTGGCTGTGTGGAACTCAAACATAAATGTTAGCAGAGAAAATTTTTACTTGTTTATGTAAGCATACCGGGAAATGCA